>NC_138203.1:8254262-8274262 GCF_964194415.1 Vipera berus
AGCTGTGCTGGCTTGGAGTTGACGAGCCAGCACAGCTATGCTGGCTCAGGAATTCTGGGACATGAGTCATAAAAGAGCCAAGGTTGCCTACCCCTGGTCTAGTTCTTATGGCACTAGGCTAGAAACCAAGAGATGCTGAGTTGTAATCCTGCCTTAGTCCTGAAAGCCAACTGGGCAACTTTCATCCAGTCAGCAGGCGGCCCTGAATCCTACTCCCACCTTGGGCATGAAAACCAGTTGGGTGACTCTGAACATCACCAGGCAACTGTGAGATCTAGTTCCGTGTTACAATGAAAGACAGCTGGATGACTTTGGGCCGATCACTAGGAGATGGTGAGTTCTAGTCCTGCCTTAATCCTGAAAGCCAACCGGGCAACTTTGATCAAATCAGCAGATGATTGTGAACACTAGTTCCGCCTTAGGCACGAAGACCAGTTGGATGACTTTGAACATCATCAGATGAATATGAGTTCTAGTTCTGTGTGACAATGTCAGTTGGGAGACTATGGACCAATGACCAGGAGATGGTGAGTTCCCACCATAGACATGCAAGCTGGATAGGTGACTTTGGGCAGTCACCCTCTCTCAACCATGAAGTTACCTACTTGGGAATGAAATAACTGCAAGAACAACTTCCTCCTCTCTGCGAACCCCCTTCTAGCACTGATGATGTTACCTAGTTGGGTCATGAAACATCTACAAGAAAACCACCAAGCTCAGAGAGCACCAAGGATCCCACAATCCTCCTTCTCCTCTCCACAATCCCCACTCCCTTCTAGCACTGCTGATGTTACCTAGCTGGGTCATGAAACATCTGCAAGGAAACCACCAAGCTCAGAGAGTACCAAGGACCCTACAGTTGTTGTTATTAACCTCAAGAATCTTTATGCCAGCATTTGAAATTAGACTCTATGTTACAACAGGTGGGGGGAAAAACACAGCAGCTTCTAAATTTAATTAAGCCATGAAAAACAGCCCATTTAACTGAGATGGCAGGCAGAGATTATGTTTAATATCATTGGCCTGTTTGTGTAGCAAGAATGGAAAGTCTGAAGTTTCAAGAAGAGTGCCATCAAGCTTATTGTTTAGCATGTCAGTGGAAATAAATAAACATCGGGATCACTGTAATCTGATTTTAATTAACTTTAAATCAAACCAAATCAAATCTGGTTTGCCATTGCTATGTTTGCTTTTTGTGTTCCATCCCATCTGTTTGGGGTTTACACACACAGACACAAACACACCGACAACAGGTGCCACTAAGACCAAAGATAGCCCACATTATAAAGAAATACAGTACGTGAAAGAATTTCTCCCAAACAAAAAGGATACTTATAAATCTTCACCCTTAATTTTGTCAAGAAAAACTCTTTGAGTTGATTGCATTACAGGCAGTCCTCGACTTACGACAGCAACCGAACCCCAAATTTCTGTTGCTAAGCGGGACAGTTAAGTGAGTTTTGCCCCATTTTACGACCTTTCTTGCCCCAGGTGTGAAGCGAATCACTGCAGTTGTTAAGCAAAGCATGTGGTCACTAAGCGAATCTGGCTTTCCCCATTGACTTTGCTTGTCAGAAGGCCGCGAAAGGGGATCAAATGACCCCGGGATGCTGCAGCCGTCATAAATACGAGTCAGTTGCCAAGTCTCTGAATTTTGACTACGTGACCATGGGGGATGCTGCAATGATTGGGTGAAAAATGGTCATAAAAAAGTCACTTTTTTAGTGTTGTAACTTCGAACAGTAGGGGTTTTTTGGCAGCTGCAGTGCACGGCTAGCTCATAGTTAAGTGGTGGTCCTCTACTAGGACACCTAAAACCGTCTCACCATGGCCAACTCATCACAGTTAACTTCCCACCGACAACTCACCATGGACAACTTGCCACAGCCAACTCTCAACGGACAACTTGCCACGGACAACTCACCAAAAGACAACTTACCACAGCCAACTTGCCACAGCCAACTCTCCACGGACAACTTGCCATGGACAACTCACCACGGACAATTTGCCACGGACAACTCACCAAAAGACAACTTACCACAGACAACTTGCCACAGACAACTCTCCACAGACAACTTGCCATGGACAGCTCACCACGGACAACTTGCCACAGACAACTCACCATGGACAACTTGCCACAGCCAACTCTCCATGGACAACTTGCCACGGACAGCTCACCACGGACAGCTCACCACGGACAACTTGCCACAGCCAACTCTCCACGGACAACTTGCCACGGACAACTCACCAAAAGACAACTTACCACAGCCAACTTGTCACAGTCAACTCACCATGGACAACTTGCCACAGCCAACTCACCCCGGACAACTTGCCACAGCCAACTCTCCACGGACAACTTGCCATGGACAACTCACCGCAGCCAACTCGCCACGGACAACTTGCCACAGCCAACTCACCACGCTCAACTCACCACGGGACAAGACTTACACTAATATCAAAGAAATGTTGGAATAGAAGCATTAAAGAAAGGATGCAAAAGGAGGGACAGAATGAAATATGAGTGACAAAAATTAAAATGATTTTCTAAATACATTTTAAAACATTAAATTGAATTGCTAAATTGTCCCATGGTGAGTTGGCCCATTCCAATTTCCCCCAGCTTGAGTCATAACAATGGACTTCAAAGTAGGACCGGACCATACCGGGGAGGTCCACCTCCGGTGAAAAGGACCTTTGACCCTCTAGGATAACTCACCTTCAGGTCCTGGGTCCCGAGAGGATCCATAAGTTGCTTGTCCAACACCTGAAGGGACTCTTGGGCCAGTACGAGCAGGCGCTGGAGGATCTGAAGGGAAGAGGAAGAGCTTTTAAGGCTGTGGTGGCGAACCTACGGGACACGTGCCACAGGTGGCACGCAGAGCCCTCTCTGTGGGCACGCACACCGTCACCCCAATCCTGGGCCTTCAGCTGGTTTTTATAAAATCTTTTCGCTTTAGGCCTCCGCTGCCGTGTGCAAAAAAAAAAGGTTCAATCAATTTCAACTTCTCGCAGGAAAAGATCTTGCAAAGTTGGAACTGATTGACTGAACTTTTTAGTCCCACCCAGTCTGCCGTTACCACCGCAGCCACGCCCACCCAATGGGCCACGCCCACCCAACACCCGACGATACGTAAGTGGGGTTTGGGTTGCAGTTTGGGCACTCGGTCTCTAAAAGGTTCGCCATCACTGTTTTAAGGAGAGGTCAGCCAGGCAAGGCGAGGGCAGGTAGTCCTCAACTTCCAACATTGGTTTAGTGACCGTTCAAAGTTACAGTGACTTACGGCCGTTTTTCACACTTAACAACCATTGCATCATCCCCGTGGTTACGTGATACAAATTCAGACACTTGGCAACTGGCTCATATATATGATGGTTGCAGGGTCCTGTGATCCCCTTTTGCGACCTTCTGACAATCGAGCCCAACACTTCTGACGCTAAGCGAGACATTTGTTAAGTGAGTTTTGTCTCATTTTACAACCTTACTTGCCAGAGCTGTTAAGTAAATCGCTGTAGTTGTTAAGTTAGTAACGCCGTTCTTAAGTGGAACTTGTTTCCCCACTGACTTTGCTTGTCCGAAGTTTGCAAAAGATGATCAGGTGACCCCGGGAGACTACAACTGTCGTAGCTACATGCCAGTTGCCAAGCTGTCTGAATTTTGATCATGTGACCACGGGGATGCTGCAACGGTTTGTAAGTCTGAAAAAACAGTCATTGGTTGCTTTTTTCTGTGATGCCGTAACTTTGAATGGTCACCAAACAAATGTTTATAAGTCGAGAACCATCTGTACTCTTTGCACACGTAGTCTTCGACTTACGACAGTAATTCATCCCAGCATTAAGTCGCTGTGGTCCTAAGTTTAAGCATCACTTGACTACATGCTTATCATGCAGTGCGCTTGCCGTCACTAATCCACGTGGTTACGGGACATTGCGTTTTTGCAAGCACATCGCTGAGCAACAGAAATTTCAGCCCCAATTACCGTCATAACCCGAGGACTCTCAGCTCAGCGTTTTCAACACTGGGTTGAAAGCTTAGTGGCGACAAAAGAGAATACTTGGAGCTCAGAGTTGAAATGAAGGGCCCTTGGTGCTCTCTGAGCTTGGATGCTTTCTTGCAGACATTTCATAACGCAACTAGGGAACATCATCAACGCTAAAAAGGAGTGAGGTTTGCTGTCTATTTTTGGTTGATTTACCAACTCAATAAATAATAGCCCAATTAAGGAACGACTAAGAAGTCCCACCAATACTGACAGGCCAAGCTGCTACTACATAAGCAGAGAGCAATCCCCACTCTCTTCGAGTCCTGATGAGGTTATGTAGTTTGGTAATGAAATGTCCACAGGAAAACCTCCAAGCTCAGAGAGCATCTGAGTCCATGCTCCTCTTCCTCCTCTCCCATCAATGTTGTTGCCTAGTTGGGTACTGAAATGTCTGAAAGAAAACCACCAAGCTCAGAGAGCATCTGCGTCCATGGTCCTCCTCCTCTCCCATCTAGCATTGATGTTGTTACCTAGTTGGGTAATGAGATGTCTGAAAGAAAACCACCAAGCTCAGAGAGCATCTGAGTCCATGGTCCTCCTCCTCTCCCATCTAGCATTGATGTTGTTACCTAGTTGGGTAATGAGATGTCTGAAAGAAAACCACCAAGCTCAGAGAGCATCTGAGTCCATGGTCCTCCTCCTCTCCCATCTAGCATTGATGTTGTTACCTAGTTGGGTACTGAAATGTCTGAAAGAAAACTACCAAGCTCGGGGAGCATCTGAGTCCATGGTCCTTCTCTTCCTCCTCTCCCATCTAGCATTGATGTTGTTACCTAGTTGAGTACTGAAATGTCTGAAAGAAAACCACCAAGCTCAGAGAGCATCTGAGTCCATGGTCCTCCTCCTCTCCCATCTAGCATTGATGTTGTTACCTAGTTGGGTAATGAGATGTCTGAAAGAAAACCACCAAGCTCAGAGAGCATCTGAGTCCATGGTCCTCCTCTTCCTCCTCCTCTCCCATCTAGCATTGATGTTGTTACCTAGTTGGGTAATGAGATGTCTGAAAGAAAACCACCAAGCTTGGGGAGCATCTGAGTCCATGGGCATTGTCCTCTTTCTCCTCAAACCCCACTCCCTTCTAGCACTGATGGTGTCACCTAGTTAGGTCATGAAACATCCTCAAGAAAACCACCAAGGTCAGAGATCACCTGAGTCCATGGTCCTCCTCCTCCTCCTCTCCCATCTAGCACTGATGTTGTTACCTAGTTGGGTAATGAAACGTCTCTAAGAAAACCACCAAGCTCAGAGAGCACCAAGGACCACACAAAGCTGAGCAGGCAATGAGATTTCACGTCAGTTCTCTGGCAACCAAGTGAGGACAAGAGACCACTTGTCCAAAGAGACTTTGGTGAAATGAAAGACAGGCCTTCAAACCCAACTTTTCATTCATCACTGCCAACAGAGGCCTCCCACAGCTGGTCTGATTCACAATGAGAAGCAGAGAAGGGAAGATACTGAGGCCAGGTAAGGTGGCCTCAGCTCGACGTACCTGAGGTGATGGCTTCTCTCTGGTCCACAGTGACAATTGTTGGTCTTTCGGGGTAGCAATGAACATGGCCGGGAGGTGAGGCCGGGCTTCCATAAAGTGGTTCCTGATTGCTACATAATCTGCCTCTGGTTACCAAATCAAAAAGTCACCATGTCAGAAGACAGTTGTCCATTCCTCAAACACTTATTTGCAACAGTAGACATTAGCAAAATTCAAACAGAGAGCCAGTTTGGTCTAGTGCAGGGGTAGACAACCTTGGCTCTTTAATGACTGGTGGACTTCAACTCCCAGGATTCCTGAGCCAGTATGGCTCAGCTTGGAAACCTCTCCCTTTCCCCTCAGCAAGGCTGGCTCAGGAATTCTGGGAGTTGAAGTCCATATGTCTAAGGCAAGGGTAGGTAACCTTGGCTCTTTTATGACTCGTGGACTTCAACTCCCAGAATTCCTGAGCCAGCCATGCTGAGGGGAAAGGGCGAGGTTTCCAAGCTGAGCCATGCTGGCTCAGGAATTCTGGGAGTTGAAGTCCACCAGTCATAAAAAAGCCAAGGTTGCCTACCCCTGGTCTAGTGATTAAAGCATCAGGATAGAAACCAGGAGACTGCGAGTTGTAGTCCCGCCCTAGGCATGAAAGCCGGCTGAGGGACTCTGGGCCAGTCACCAGGAGATGGTGAGTTCTAGTCCTACTATAGGCATGAAAGTCAGTTGGGTGACTTTGGGCCAATCACCGGGAGATGGTGAGTTCTAGTCCCATCTTAGGCATGAAAGTCAGCTGAGGGACTTTGGGCCAATCACCAGGAGTCGGTGAGTTCTAGTCCCACCTTAGACCCTAAAGCCAGCTGGGTGACTTTGGGCCAATCACCAGGAGACAGTGAGTTCTAGTCCTGCCTTAGGCATGAAAGTCAGCTGGGTGACTTTGAGCCAATCACCAGGAGACAGTGAGTTCTAGTCCCGCCTTAGGCCCTAAATCTGGCTGGGTGACTTTGGGCCAATCACCAGGAGACTGTGAATTCTAGTTTTGCCTTAGGCACGACAGCTGGCTGGGTGACTTTGGGTCTCTCTCACAGGCTAACCCAGCTTGCAGGGTTGTTGTTGTGGGGAAAATAGGTTGGGTGTGTTCGTCACTTTGAGTTATTTTTAAAAATTAAAAAAGGCCGGATACAAACAAATAAATAAAATCATTGCAATCCATACCAGTTCATTGCATCCCCTCTAATACTAACATTATTTCTCAGTGTGAAGTTTCATAATCTTTCCTGCAACCTTTGCAAATCATGCAACTGTGGAAAAGCCGTCACGTTACAAAAATACATGGATAGCAACATCTGTCTATACAGTCCAGATGTAACAGAAAGATTAAAGACCAGATTAATTTTACATGCATATTCTACGGAGCCTTCTCGTCGTTCCTATCCCATTTTAGTTTATTTTGAATTTTTGAAATTTTTAAAATCTGTGTCTTCAAATCAGTTTTGGCTCTCGGCAACTTCCTCCTGCAGTTTGTTTAGCAGTGTTTCTCGGAAAGGGGTTTGCCAATGCCTCCATCCTAGGGCAGAGAGAAAGTGGCTGGCTTTGTGCTTAAGGCAGGACTCAAGTGTTCTCCCGCTTTCTCACCACCTCCGGAAGCGCCTGAACCCCTACCCCAAACGGGCTTTCAATTTTTGTAACACAGGCCAACTGGGACCTGCCACTTGGTTGTTAAGCAAAACAGTCATTAAGTGAAACCACAACTGTGTTTATGACCTTACTTCAGCTCTCCTTGGCTTTACAGACCCGTGAAAGTCACAAATGTGAGGACTGGTTGCAAAATTGGTTTTGTTTTTTTTCTCTCGTCATAAACGTAACCAGTTGATAAATGAGGCAGTTGTTAAACGAGGACTACCTTACGTTTTCCACTGTCCTGGCTTTTACTGGTGCCTTGTCTGCGTGTTACAATACACTTTGCTAATGTGAAGAAAAAAAACCCACACAGAATGAGAAGGCAAATATGTTGGGAGGGGAAAATCCCCCTCTAAAGAAAAAAGGATGGAAAGAAAAAAACAGGTTTTTCTGGAATAAATTTTGCATTTCAGGGAAGCAAAGACTTAATGGGGTGACTTAATCAAAGGGCCTGCATTGTGTTAAGAACCAAGCTGACTTAGCCTGGATCTGGCTTTGATGTATCCCTCACGCAGATTTTCATACATCAGCCTAAGAGGACAGTTTTTTGCTTAACTCTGAGCGCCTCAAGTTCCAAAACTGATTATCGCATTTAGTTGAGCATCACTGAAGTCTTAATAATGCCTCCTGGCTGATCCTCTCGATGCTCCTGAGTCCTGAGAAATAATGCTAAAAAGGCAGAATCACGATCAGGGCGGTGTTTTGCAACAGGCACAAAAAGTGGGGTGTTTTTGTTACGGATACTTATTTGCATCTATAGAGGAGAATATCTCTAGCTCAGGGTTGAACTGTGGGGGTCTCTGAGCTTGGTGGTTTCCTTCTAGATATTTCATTACGCAGCCAGGTAACCTCTTCAGTCCTAGAAGGGAGGGGTATTGAGGAGGAGGAGGAGGAGGAGGAAGAGGAGGAGGAGGACTGATCAAGGATCCTTGATACTCTGAGTTTGGCTCTTTTCTGTAAGACATTTAATCACCCCAATAGGTAACATCTTCAGTGCTAGGAGGGAGGGAGGGAGGAGGAGGAGGAGGGAGGAAGAGGAGGGGGGAGGAGGAGGAGGAAGAGGAGGACTGATCAAGGATCCTTGATACTCTGAGTTTGGCTCTTTTCTGTAAGACATTTAATTACCCAAACAGGTAACATCTTCAGTGCTAGGGGGGAGGGAGGAGGAGGAGGGAGGAAGAGGAGGGAGGAGGAAGAGGGGGGAGGACTGATCAAGGATCCTTGATACTCTGAGTTTGGCTCTTTTCTGTAAGACATTTAATTACCCCAATAGGTAACATCTTCAGTGCTAGGAGGGAGGGAGGGAGGGAGGAGGAGGAGGGAGGAAGAGGAGGGGGGGAGGAGGAGGAGGAAGAGGAGGAAGAGGACTGATCAAGGATCCTTGATACTCTGAGTTTGGCTCTTTTCTGTAAGACATTTAATTACCCCAATAGGTAACATCTTCAGTGCTAGGAGGGAGGGAGGGAGGGAGGAGGAGGAGGAGGGAGGAAGAGGAGGGGGGAGGAGGAGGAGGAAGAGGAGGAAGAGGACTGATCAAGGATCCTTGATACTCTGAGTTTGGCTCTTTTCTGTAAGACATTTAATTACCCCAATAGGTAACATCTTCAGTGCTAGGAGGGAGGGAGGGAGGGAGGAGGAGGAGGAGGAGGAGGGAGGAGGGGGGAGGAGGAGGACTGATCAAGGATCCTTGATACTCTGAGTTTGGCTCTTTTCTTGCAGACATTTAATCACCCACACAGGTAACATCTTCAGTGCTAAAAGCGAGTGGGGTTTTTCTCCCTGTTTATATACATTATTTGTCCTTGTAAACAACAGAAAGAAAATAACATTCCCTCTAACACAGAGCAAGCCACTTGAATATAAACAGAGGAAACCCCCTGGTCTGCAAAAAACAACAACCAAGCAAGCTCAGAGAATACCAAACACCCCATAGTCTTCCTCCTCCTCCTCCTCTTCCTCCTCCTCCTCCTCCTCCTCCTCCTCTCCACAAACCCCTCACTTCCTTCTAGCACTGATGATGTTACCTAGTTGGGTCGTGAAACGTTAGCAAGAAAACCAACCAAGCTCGGAGAGCACCAAGGACCCCTCATTTCAACCCTGAGCTCCAAACATTCTCCTTTTTTGTTACTGTATTTTGCCCCAGCTAAGCCCCTGAACAGTCCTCAAGGGCAGCCCCACGCGGACCTCCTCAAACGGACCCAACTTTGAGACTCGGCTGGTCAAAAACTCTCCTGCTGTGATGATGGGGTCAGCCTGGGCTTGAGTTCTTGTTCTAATCTAGACCATTAATCTTCTTTCTTTCAACGGGAACTCAGCTTTTTACAGATTGATCACGCAAAGGAAGCTGTTTTGAGTTCGACAACCAACGCAAGCAAGGCTGTTCTTTCAGAAGAAAGAAGAACATTAATTATCATGGATATGTTCGATTTATTGATTAACCCGGGTAATATACATAATGGTTTTGATTTATTAAAGGGGATATTATATTATTAAGTAGATGATTTAATATGGTGGGAAATAGATAACTCTTAGGAAAATAGGTTATATTCAAATAGATAAAATGCGTATCTTGGATATTTGATTTTGTTATGAATTGAGACAATCTTGGTTACCTGAAAACTATAAATATCAAAGGTTAAATTGGAATATTGATGAGAAACTAAAAAATGGGGGGAAATTAATAACAGGATATGGATCGTTTATGGAGATTGAATGTAATTAAGACACGTATAAGCTAAAAAAATATTGATAAATGTAATCATGATGTTTCTACCGAATTGATGTAATAAGAACTGTCCTAGCTTGAATATGAGATAGTAAATGTTAAGGGGAAAAAGAGTAGACATATTTGATGTTGTAACTTGAGGTCAGTACTAAAGATTTTGTTATCGAACTATTTATTGATTAACCCAGTCACCACGTTGCTTTTTAAATACTTCAACTGTAAAATTGGAAAATTAATAAAATATTGTTTAAAAAAAAAGAAAAGAAAAGAAATCTAACCCGGTTAATTTTCAAGCTAATTTCCCTGCCAGAATTTATTTTCTCTAGTTCTGCGAAGCAAGTGGCCAAACAGGATTTTGAGTTGGAATTAAAAGAAAGTGGGGCAAATGCTTTTTGCCAAACAGGGGAGGGCCCTGTCAGAAAAGGCAAAATTGACCCGCTTTTAATTAGAGAAAAGAACAGAGCCAGTTTCTTTCAATCTGGAAACAGCTTCTGATCTTCTCCAGAAACACAAAAACAACAACAAAAATAGAACTCCTGCCTCTTGGTTTCATTGATTTGACTACAGGTATAGTCCTCGGCTTACGGCCACAATTGAGCCCGAAACTTCCGTCGCTAAGCTAGACAGTTGTTGAGTGAATTTCGCCCCCTCTGACGACCTTTCCTTGCCACAACAGTTGTTCAGTAAATCACTGCAGTTGTCTTAAGTTAGTAACGTGGTTGTAAAATAAATCCGGCTTTTCCCCTGGATTTTGCTGGTCTGAAGGTCACAAAAGGAGATCGTCCCTGGGACTCTGCAACCGTCATTCAGTGTGAGTCAGTTGCCAAGCATCTGAATTTTGATCACCTGCAACAGTTGTAAGTCTGAAAAACGGTCTTAAGTCACTTTTTTTTCAGCGCGGTTGTAACTTTGAACGGTCGCTAAACAAATGGTTGTAACGTCAAGGACTACCTGTAGTTTGTTGCCAAAGAAATGGCTAGCAATTACTAAGTATGTGAATGGCAAAGAAGGTGAGGTTGTAATTTTATTTTCTATGTTACTGCACTCAAATTTATCTGTTGTTTTTTTTAAATCTATTTTTACCTTTCCACCTTTATCTTGTGTTTCTCTTCCTTTCTTATCCTTTCCCATTTCCCTACTGTTTTTACTTTACTTTTGTATATTACATTATATTTTCAATGAAATTTATTTTAAAACCAAAATGCACTTCTTGTAGATCAGACATGTGAAACACAAGGCCCGGGGGCCAGATCCAGCCCTTGAAGTGGTTTCATGTGGCCCACGAAGCCATCCTGGAAACAGTGAGGGAACGGCCCCCACTGCCTTGGCCCTGGCCCAGAGACCCTCCTCCTGCCAGAGACCCTCAGATCTGTCCCGCTCCTGCCCAGGCCCCCAAAGGCACCCTTGATGCGAACGATGTAGAGCTGGCCACGCCCACCCAGTAGGCCGTACGCACTCTAGCCACGCCCACCCAGTAGGCCACACCCACCCAGGCCACACCCACCCGGCCCCCTGAGGGCAACCGCAATGCTGATGCGGCCCTCAATGAAATTGAGTTTGACACCCCTGTTGTAGATGTTTCCTGGCCTAACTAGGTAACATCCTCAGTGCTAAAAGAGAGGAGGAGGAGGAGGAGGAGGAGGAGAAGTGTGGGATCTTTGATGCTCTCTGAGCTTGGTTATTTTCTTGCAGACGTTTCTTGACCCAACTAGGGAACATCATCAGTGCTAGAAGGGAGTGGGGTTTGGGGAGAGGAGGAGGAGGAAGAGGAAGAGGAGAAAAAGGAGGAGGACAGTGGATCCTTATTGCTCTCTGTACTTGGTTGTTTCCTAGTAGACATTTTATGACCCAACTAGGGAACAAGTTCAGTGTTATAAAGGAGTGAGGTTTGAGGAGAGGAGGAGGAGGAGGAAGACAACGATTGTGGGTCCTTATTACTCTCTTCTTGTTTGTTTCCTAGCAGACATTTCACGACCCAACTAGGGAACAAGTTCAGTGTTATAAAGGAGTGAGGTTTGAGGAGAGGAGGAGGAGGAGGAGGAGGAGGAGGAGGAGGAGGAGGAGGAGGAAGACAACGACTGTGGATCCTTATTACTCTCTTCTTGTTTGTTTCCTAGCAGACATTTCACGACCCAACTAGGGAACAAGTTCAGTGTTATAAAGGAGTGAGGTTTGAGGAGAGGAGGAGGAGGAGGAAGACAACGATTGTGGGTCCTTATTACTCTCTTCTTGTTTGTTTCCTAGCAGACATTTCACGACCCAACTAGGGAACAAGTTCAGTGTTATAAAGGAGTGAGGTTTTTCTCCCTATTTACGTACAAGTAGCTTGCCCTTGTAAATAACAGAAAAACAACAACAACAGGAGAAGGATAAGATTTATATGCCACCCTACACGTTTGCAGATATGTCCTAGATATAGCCTTAGAAAATGCTTGAATGTTTAATTCTGAAATGAGTCTTAGGAAATTAACGCAGCAATTCCCTTGTAAAAAGTCTACATCTGCCATCTAGTGCACTACGCTGAACGAGGTGCAAATTTCAATTGTAGAATTAATTATCTCCAGGCTGGCTATTCTGAAGAACTGAGATCCCACTCCAGAAATTAAGGAGGCACAAAATGGCACCTATTAAAAAGATGATTCTTTAATTATTTTATCTCTATCTATGTCTGCTTCTAGTTGTTTTAACCTTACGCATCGACTTATCAACAGCTCGCTTAGTGACTGTTCAAAGTTACAACAGCACTGAAAAAAGTGCCTTATGACCATTTTTCACACTTACGACCGTTGTGGCATCCCTATGGTCACATGATCAAAATTCAGATGCTTGGCAACTGACTCATATTTATGACGGTTGCAGTGTCCCAGATCATGCCATCCCCTTTTGCAACCTTATGACAAGCAAAGTCAATGGAGGAGCCAGATTCACTTCAGAACTATATTACTAATTTCACTGTGGTGATTCACTTAACAACTGTGGCAAAAAAGGTCATAAAATGGGGCAAAATTCAATTAACAAATGACTCACTTAACAACATAAATTTTGGGCTCAATTGCTGTCATAAGCTGAGGACTACATGCATCTGTTTTGTGCAATTGCACATGCTTCAATATTCTGCCACTAAATTTTGATACATGTATTTTGCAAAACTTCTAAGTCCTAAACTGAAACAATTACAGCTTTCCTAGATTTTCAGGAGCCCTTAATGGAATTTACATCCTCTTCCAAGTACATCTGAAGGATTCAAATTTTGTGCATTCTTCCCACTGGAAGTTGCTACCAGAAAAATAGTCTGGTTGCCCCTTTTTTGAGATGCTGCGAGAAAATTCAGTCAAAGATGGAGAAGACAAAAGTTCAATTTCTAAAAAAGCTGCAAGTGTAGATAGTCCTCATCTTACGATCACAATTGGGACCAGCCAGGAAGGTTCTGTTACATTCCTAACTTTTAATCTTAAATTATTCATTTTTTAAAGTTTTATTGTATTGATTGAATTGTACACCACTCATAACTCCTCTGCGAAGGAGGTTAAAAAGTTGAATGGATGGATGGACGGACGGACGGATAGATAGATGATAAATAGATGATAGAGGATAGATAGATAGATGGCTGGCTGGCTAGCAAGCTAGATGATAGATAGATAGATAGATAGATAGATAGATAGATATTAGATAGGTAGGTAGGTAGGTAGGTAGGTAGGTAGATAATATAGTTAGATGATAGATGATAACTAGATAGCTAGCTGGAAGGATGGATGGATAGCAAGCTATAGATAGATAGATAGATAGATAGATAGCAAGCTAGATGATAGATAAATAAGATAGATGGATAGCAAGCTAGATGATAGATAGATAGCAAGTTAGATGATAAAAGATGATAGACAGACAGAGTTGCAAATGGCGATCACGTGACCCTGGGAAGCTGCAATTCTGTCAAAAACACACATATTGCCAAGTGCCCAAATTTTGATCATGTGACCAAGGGAATGCTGCAATGGTCATAAGTGCGAGAACCAGTCATAAGTCGCTTTCTTCAGTGCCTTTGTAACATTGAAGGGTCACTAAACAAATGCTTATGAGTCGAGGACTGCCTGTACATGACTGAAAATGCACAATGCCTCCTCGCCTGACCTCAGAGGGAGGTGAGCAGGGAATGGGAAATAAGGAGGGGGGGCAGGGGGGGGAAGAGAGAGAAGAAGAACCTCTTCCTTTTGCAACCTTTTCAGGTTACACCCTGGTCAGGTAAACAAGCGTGTGCAAAAATATCCAGGCGCCTGCTCAGGTGTGGTCTGTCAGGATGTTTGTTTGACAAGTGTGGTAAAGAAGTCATCAGCTCCGTCTCACCTGCCGCCTTTCTCCCCAGGCCTCCAAAACCATTTAGTCAAAACGCCCAAACTTCGGCAGCAAATGCAGGGAGTCCTCAACTTACGACGGAGGCTTCCGTTGCTAAACAATGCCGTCTTCTAGTCCAGCCGCCTGCTCAAACCGGAGACCTTATACCATCCAGGTGAAATGGTTGCCCCATCAAAGCCTTCTTCAAAGTGATGGAACACCCACAACTTCTGGAGGCAAGTCGTTCCACTGCTTAATTGTTCTCTCTATCAGGAAGTTTCTCCTTAATTCCAGGTTGGATCAGTGATGGAGCACCCATAACTTCCGAAACTATGACCAGGTTGGGGGGCAGGTTTTCCTGGAGAACATCTACGGACGTGATCACTAAGACTCAACACCAACTTGATGAAACATTATCAAGCCATTACTCTAAAGAAGTCCTAGTCCAGAGAACCAAGGATCCCACAATTCAACCCTCAGCTACAAATATTCTCTTTTTATTACTGTACATCTGGAAATTCAAAATGGAGCACCTCCACTGAAGACGAATCCCAATTTAGCGCTTGAATGTTGCACCAGTCCAGGGGTAGGCAACCTTGGCTCTTTTACAACTGGTGGACTTCAACTCCCAGAATTCCTGAGCCAGCAAGGCTCAGCTTGGAAACCTCTCCCTTTCCCCTCAGCATGGCTGGCTCGGGAATTCTGGGAGTTGAAGTCCATGAGTCATAAAAGAGCCAAGGTTGTCTATCCCTACCCTAGTCAAAACCCAGTCTGCTATTTCTAGCTACTGAGGTCCAGGAATTCCTCGACTTACAGCAGTTAATTTAAAGATTGCTCAAAGTTACAACAGCATGGGAAAAAAGTGACTTATGACCGCTTTTCACACTTAAGGACCGTTACAGCATCCCCGTGATCACGTGATCAAAATTCAGAGGCTTGGCAACTGACTCGTACTGATGACGTTTGCGGTGTCCTGAGGTCACGTGATCCTCTTTAGCCGCCTTCTGACAAGCAAAGTCAATGGGGAAGCCAGATTCACTTAACAACCATGTAGCTAACTTAACAACCACAGTGATTCACTTAACAACAGTGGCAAGGAAGGTCTTAAAATGGGGCAAAACTCACTTAGGAAATGTCCCGCTTAAAAACAGAAAAATTTGGGTTCAACTGTGGTCATAAGTCAAGGACTAATAACAGCATTGCAACCTAGAGAAGTTGGAAGATCCGTCTACTCTAGGCCAGGGGTAGACAACCTTGGCTCTTTAATGACTGGTGGACTTCAACTCCCAGAATTCCTGAGCCAGCATGGCTCAGTTTGGAAACCTCTCCCTTTTCCCCTCAGCATGGCTGGCTCAGGAATTCTGGGAGTTGAAGTCCACGAGTCATAAAAGAGCCAAGGTTGCCTTACCCCTGCTCTAGGCCCTCACCCAACCTGGCTGGAAAAATCCAGGAAGGCTGGGCTGACAATTGTTGGAAATGAAACAAACAAACCGAAAAAAAGAAATCCAGCATGCCAAAACTTATATTCAACAATGAGTGTGTTACCTTAGTAAATTCATTATGTTGGAAACAAAAGGATCAGGATGGTCTTTAAGCTGCCATATTAATCGCATTAACACCACCTGCCTGGCAGCCCAGATCAGATGACCAAATCCTTTACAACAAGGTGTTAAGAAGGCAGGAATGACTCACCCGTGTGTTTGCAAAGCAGCTTTCCATCTTTTGTGTCTTTGGAGACACATCTTGGGGAAATCTTTTTCACCAACAGTGGAACCACTGGTCTAACAAAACAGGAATGGAAATTAAACCTCGCCCCTGCTCACCTTTGAGGTCACCGTTGAGGTTCACCAAAAGTGGGCTGTTCTTCCAGTCAAAGGTGGCGAGCAGGTGAAGGAGCCGAAGGAAGCCCACTTGGGGAGAGCTGGTGAGGAGGAAAATAATTACAAGCAGGTGAGAAGTATTTACCTCAGCACCAGATTGAACAAAGCCACCAGCAACAAAGGAAAAAGAATAAAAGCTTTGGGCTGCAAGCAGAAAAGCAAACACACAAATCCCAAGAGAAAACGGATTTGCTCAGAAGTTTAAGAAGAGTGGGGTTCCACCGTACTTATTTCCTAATAAATATTGTGAAATTGCAGTCGCTCCTTGCAAAATAATAATAATAATAATAATCCAAAAAGGGTTTAGCAGCCCCTTGTCATGCTAACAAACGTTATTAAAAGGCTTAAGCTTCTGAGGTTGCGCCTTTCAATAAAATTTGTTAGCAGAAAAAGGTGTCACCAACTTTCCTAAGGATTACAACGGTTTAAAAAAAGACCTAAAAATACATCGAATTACGACGGTTTCTTTAGCGACTGTTTGAAGTTACAATGGCACTGAAAAAAGCCGATTTTTAACCGTCTTTCACGCTTGTGAACCTTGTGATCAAAATTCAGACAACTGGCATGTACTTATGACTGTTGGAGTATCCCAGGTCACGTGATATTCTTTTGCGACTTTCTGACAAGCAAAGTCAATGGTGAAGCCAAATTCACTTAACAACCGTATTGCTAATTTAGCAACAGCAATGATTCGCTTTGCAGCTGTGGCAAGAGAGGTCATAAAATGGCGCAAAATTCGCTTAACCAATGTCTCGCTTGGCAACAGAAATTTTGGGCTCCATTGCACTCGTAAGTCGAGGACTAGCTATAATTAAATTTGTTAGGAGAAAAGGGGGGGCTACCTGTTTCCTAAGAATTTTCAACTACTATAGGGTAATATATTCAGAATCTAGAGGGACGCGGTGGCTCAGTGGGTTAGGATGCTGAGCTTGTTGATCAGAAGGTCGGCAGTTTGGCGGGTCGAATCCCGAGTGCCGCGTAACAGAGTGAGCGCCTGTTACTCGTCCCAGCTTCTGCCAACCTAGCAGTTCGAAAGCACGTAACAATGCAAGTAGAAAAATAGGGACCACTACGGTGGGAAGGTAACAGCGTTCCGTGCGCCTTTGGCGTCTAGTCATGCCGGCCACAGGACCACGGAGACGTCCTCGGACAAGCGCTGCCTCTTCGGTTTTGAAACGGAGATGAGCACCAGCCCCTAGAGTCGGAAACGACTAGCACGCATGTGCGGGGGAACCTTTTCCTTATAGGGTAATTAACACAGTTCTCATACTATAGTCATTAACTGCATTAGCCCATATGGAAAAGCACAAAGTCGACTTACGACAATTGAGCCCCAAATGTCTGTTGTTAAGTGAGACATTTGCGAAATGAGTTTTGCCCCATTTTATGATCTTTCTTGCAACAGCACTTAAGTGAGTCACTGCAGCTGACCAGTTAGTAACGTGGTTAAGCTAATCCGGCTTGCCTCTTGATTTTGCTTGTGAAAAGCTTGTGAAAGGTGATCCCAGGACCTTGGGACACAGCAACAGTCATAAGTACAAGTCAGTTGCCAAGCGTCTGAATGTTGATCTCGTGGTCGTGCTACAAAGGCTCTGAGTGCGAAAAATGGTCATTAAGTCCCTTTTTTCCAGGGCCTTTACAATTTTGAACCACTGTAAGTCGAGGGCTTCCTGCAATGTCAGTTTTGCCCTCGGTGGAAAGGTTTACCCAAAGGCAGTTGCAAAGGATTGGTTATCTTTTTTCATTTACTTCTCTGCTTCCGTCACCTTCGAGTCATAAATATTATGACTTCTAGAATTTTGCAACTGCAGAGAGATCAAAGCAAACATGGCAAGAGAAATGTGTTGTTGTTTTGCAGACTGCAGTTCGCCTGTTGGTGAGACAGACTTGCTAGACAGGGCTATATCCAAATGGGATCAAAATCAATCAACGAAATCTGTTTTTAGTCCTACTGATTTTACTGGGCCTGCTCTGTGGATTGTCCCGTGATACAACATGGAAGCAAAAGTTGGACTTTGAAGAAGAAGCAATTTGAGAAGACAGACTCGGGGACAGTGCTGTATAGACTGGGGTCCTGGGTGCTCTGGGACTGGGCGGTTTTCTGGCAGACGTTTCAGTACCAAACTAGGTAACTTCACCGCTGCTGGGAGGGAGCGGGGTTTGCAGAATAAAAGAGGAGGAGGTGGAGGAGGAGGAGGAGGAGGAGGAAAATGGGAAGGAGGAAGAGGAAGTGGAGGAAGAGGACTGGGGAGTCCCTGCTGCTCTCTGAGCTTGGTTGCTTTCTTGCAGACGTTTCATTACCAAACTAGGTAACATCATCAGTGCTAAGAGGGACTGGGGTTTGCAGAATAGAGGAGATGATGGTGGAGGAAGTGGTGGGGGAAAGGGTGGGAGAAACGGTAGGGTCTTTAGTGTTCTCTGAGCTTGATTGCTTTCTTGCAGTCATTTCATTAGCAAACCAGGTAACATCATCAGTGCTAGGAAGGACTAGGGTTTGCAGAGAGGAGGAGGAGGAGGAGGAGGAGGAGGAGGACCACCACCACCACCCTGGGTTCCTTGGTGCTCTCTGAGCTTGACCGTTTTCTTGCAGATATTTCATTACCCAACTAGATAACAACATCAGTGCTAAAAGGAACTGGGGTTTGTGGAGCGGAGGAAAAGAACTGTGGGATCCTTGGTGCTCTCGGAGCTCATCTGTTTTCTTCCAGACATTTCATGACCCAACTAAGTGACATCATCAGTGCCGTAGAATGAGACGGTCCATTATCAAGCACTGGATGACAGGCCCCACCCAAGTCATTTAATTTTTAAGTAGGCCTGTCTGAAATATTTATCAATAGCTATTTAGATCACGCCCAGACTCTGAGCAGTAAAGACTGGCTCCTGACTTCATCGGGCCAAGACTGATTCAGCAATGAATCGCTTGCCGAACAGAGTCTGTGATCTGTGTCCGTTGCAAGAATGGAGAATATTTATACGAATGAAGGGAAATCTATGTGTCCCAGGATAACATTGCCCTTCTCTGCACTTTTTCTAAAAAAGATGTCGAGAGTCTAGCAAGAGTGCAGAGAAGAGCAACAAAGGTGATCGGGGGACTGGAGGCTAAAACATATAGGGAACGGTTGCTGGAATTGGGTATGTCTAGTTTAATGAAGAGAAGGACGAGGGGGGACACGATAGCAGTCTTCCAATATCTCAAGGGCTGCCCCAAAGAAGAGGGAGTCAAGCTGTTCTCCAAAGCGCCCAAAGGCAGGACAAGAAGCAACGGATGGAAATTAATTGAGGAGAGAAGCAACCTGGAACTAAGGAGAAACCAAAAGGTTTTACCAATTAAGATAGGTTCGTTGTTACAGAAATGGCTAGTTTATACTATTACATAAAAGTAAAAAGTTGAGGTTTGATGCCATTATATTACTCTACTGCACCAAAGGGAGTCGGAAGTCAACACCTTTTCTTGCTTTTCCCCCTTTCCTACAGTTTTCCCTTCCCTTTTTCTCCTACTATTTTCTTGCGTATGATGGTATTTGACATCCTAAACCAGAAGCCCCCAACCTTTGGGGCACCAGGGACCGGCTCCGTGGAGAAAGATTTTCCACGGACCGAAGGGCACATGGTTTCCTGTGGTGCCTGCATCCAGCGGATGGGCGTTGCTTGTTTGGGCGGCCCAGTTGCTGGTATGCCACAGACCGGTGCCGGTCCACGGACCTGGGGACCCCTGTCCTAAACCAGGGCTTCTCAACCTTTTCACCCATTGTACCACTTTTAGGATATGGCAACATCCGAGTACCACCAGTCGCCTAGCAAGGTGTCAAAAACTTGATGGCCAAAAAAAAAAAAGGAAAAAAGTGATGAAGTACAGGTAGTCCTTGACTTACAAC
>NC_138203.1:8279262-8587993 GCF_964194415.1 Vipera berus
GAGAAGTGAGGGAGGTAAAAAAGAAGGAAGGAAAAGAGAGGGAAGGGAAGGGAGGGAGGGAGGGAGGGAGGGAGGGAGGAAGGAAGGAAGGAAGGAAGGAAGGAAGGAAGGAAGGAAGGAAAAGAGGGAAGAAGGGAAGAGAAGTGAGGGAGGTAAAAAGGAAGGAAGGAAAAGAGAGGGAAGGGAAGGGAAGGGAAGGGAAGGGAAGGGAAGGGAAGGGAAGGGAAGGGAAGGAAGGAGCTCCAGGACTATTACCTTATGTATATCAGTGTAGGTGGCGGCTGGCCGGCAGAGCAGATGGTGCTGTTGGTTCAGGACTTCCGCTAGTTGCATCTGGAAAGCCGCTTTGATGCGCTGAATGGCCTCCTTGTTCCGAGGCCACTGGCCGCTTCCCTCCAGCTGGCAAATCACTGGAAGGAGGGAAGGAACACCACCAAGAGAGATCAATCCAAGAGCCACAGGGAGACCATCTCTCAGCCCTGCTGAAGCATCAAACCAAGGACCCCACATTCTCCCGTCTCCCAAAGGCCAGCCCCACCGGGAACAGGGGCAGGTGGTAGACCATCTCTGCCACCAGACCGGAGGCTTTTAATAGCCTTCTCCTCCGTGAATGGACAGGCGGTTCTCGAGTTATGACTGCAATGGAGCCTGGCCATCATAGATGTAAACTCAGGACGGTCATAACACACGTTGCCCGCGGAGAGTCTCCATCCTCCAGGCCACGGTTGTCCCAAAGGTGCCTCCCAAAAGGCAACTGGACTTTCTTGAGGTTTTTTTTCCCCTTTGAAAACGTTACGCTTCTCATCCAAGGAAAACTGAAGTAGCTTCAACGTGTTTGTTTGGGGGGGCGGGGTTGGTTGGTTCCTTTCGTTAAAAAGTTTTGGAGTTTTTGCATTTTAACTTTTGTTTTTTGAATAAAATAAAAATCGGTGGGGCGGGGGGAGACCTTTTATGACCTATTGCTTGCTGTTTATATGTACATGGTGAACTTCTGCACCGGAGACAAATTCCTTGTCCGTTCAATCACACTTAGCCAAAAAAAAATTTTCAATTCAATTCTATTCTACTCTATTCTACTCTAAATTTTCTATATTCTATTTCTTCCTAAAATTTTTCCTATGGGACTGCACTGTACTGTATTCTATTCTATTGTAATCCGTGGAACAACCTGCCTCCAGAAGCTGTGAATGCTCCAACACTGGAAGTTTTTAAGAAGAGACTGCCATAGGGTTTCCTGCCTGAGCAGGGGGTTGGACTAGATGACCTCCAAGGTCCCTTCCTGCTCTATTCTATTCTATTCTATTCTATTCTATTCTATTCTATTCTATTCTATTCTATTCTATTCTATTCTATTCTATTCTATTCTATTCTATTCTAATTAACCAGTGGAACAACCTGCCTCCAGAAGCTGTGAATGCTCCAACACTGGAAGTTTTTAAGAAGAGATTGGACTGCTATTTGTCTGAAATGCTATAGGGTTTCCTGCCCGAGCAAGGGGTTGGACTAGATGACCTCCAAGGTCCCTTCCTGCTCTATTCTATTCTATTCTATTCTATTCTATTCTATTCTATTCTATTCTATTTAACCAGTGGGACAACCTGCCTCCAGAAGTTGTGAATGCTCCAACACTGGAAGTTTTTAAGAAGAGACTGGACAGTCACTTGTCTGAAATGGTGTAGGTTCTCCTGCTTGAGTAGGGGGCTGGACTAGAAGACCTCCAAGGTCCCTTCCAACTACTCTACTCTACTCTACTCTACTCTACTCTATTTTATTCCATTCCATTCCATTCCATTCCATTCCATTCCATTCCATTCCATTCTATTCTATTCTAATTATCCAGTGGAACAACCTGCCTCCAGATGTTATGAATGCTCCAACACTGGACGTTTTTAAGGAGAGACTGGACAGCCATTTGTCTGAAATGCTATAGGGTTTCCTGCCCGAGCAAGGGGTTGGACTAGATGACCTCCAAGGTCCCTTCCTGCTCTATTCTATTCTATTCTATTCTATTCTATTCTATTCTATTCTATTCTATTCTATTCTATTCTATTCTATTCTATTCTAATTAACCAGTGGAACAACCTGCCTCCAGAAGTTGTGAATGCTCCAACACTGGAAGTTTTTAAGAAGAGACTGGACAGCCATTTGTCTGAAATGATACAGAGTTTCCTGCCCGAGCAAGGGGTTGAACTAGATGACCTCCAAGGTCCCTTCCATCTTCTTCTTCTTTTCCTTCTCCTTCTCCTTCTTCCTATTCTACTCTACTCTACTGTACTCTACTCTATTCTAATTAATTCCATTCCACTCTGGTCTACTATTTTTCCACATCAACGTAACAACTTAGAAAGACACCAAGGAACAATGTCTACTCAAAAAAGGGCAACTAAGTGATGGAAAATCTGAGCTAGCTGGCTTCTTAGCAAACCTGCAGGGACAGAAAAGGCCTCAAAGTTCAACTCTCTGTTCAACGACGACACAGGAACCCAAATCAAAGCAACTCAAATTAATCCACTCAGCTACCATGATCTCTCCAGATTAATAGGTGTTGAGGGTCAAGCCATTCTTATCTCTAGATAATTTTACCTCTCCAGATTATGGTTGCTGAGCGTCAAATCATCCTTATCCTTAGATAATTTTTCTAACATTCAACTTGAATCCATGTTCCTGGAACACGGGATTATTAACCCGCGCTTTACATTCTAGGATGAAAGAAAACAGGTCCGATCTTTGGGAACCTCTGATCCCCAAGTCAACATGGTCCCCTCCAATCAGCTCCTTTGCTTCCAGGATCTTCAAAACCAAAAGTCATCCATTTTCAAAACTTACTGGAACTCAACCCAAGAGACAGATTTCCTTGCAAAACCCTTGCCTTTTATTGGGGCCACGTAAGCAGGACACGGTTTTTCCGCCACGGGGAGGAAGGATGCTCGCTCTTTGATCTTGCCATGGAATGCATAGTCTGGTTTCACAGGGACTGGAGGAAAAGTCTAGGAAAGAATAAGAAAAAAAAAAGAATGAAAGTCTTGGGGGAACATGTTATCCTCTCTCTCCTAAACCTTCTTCAGTGTGCTGCAGCTGCCAAAAAAGCCAACACAGGGCTAGGCTGCATTAGCAGAGGGATAGAATCGAGAGCACGCGAAGGGTTAATACCGCTTTACAAGGCCTTGGTAAGGCCACACCTGGAATACTGCATCCAGTTTTGGTCACCACGATATAAAAAAGATGTTGAGACTCTAGAAAGAGTACAGAGAAGAGCAACAAACATGATCAGGAGACTGGAGGCTAGAACATAAAAGGAATGGTTGCTGGAATTGGGTATGTGTAGTTTAACGAAGAGAAGGGTGAGGGGTGACATGATAGCAGTGTTGCAATATCTCAGGGGCTGCCCCAAAGAAGAGGGAGTCAAGCTATTCTCCAAAGCACCTGAAGGCAGGACAAGAAGCAACTAATCAAGGAGAGAAGCAACCTAGAACTAAGGAGAAACTTCCTGACAGTTAGAACAATTAACCAGTGGAACAACCTGTCTCCAGAAGTGGTGAATGCTACAACAATGGAGGTTTTTAAGAAGAGACTGGACAGGCAAGGCAGGTGGAAGGGGAGTGGAGCTGCCCCACGCACCTGCATACCTCATGGTCCCTGCAGCCAGGCCACCCACGCCCCGCCACCTGCCTTGCCTCATCTCATAGCTGCTGCACCGACACGCTGAGAGACTGCCTGCTGTTTCAGCCACAAGCAACCAGACAATGGGAGCCGGCCGTGCAGGCTCCTACTAAACAGGGCTGTTGGTGTTGCTGCCGCTGCGAGGCAGGGCAGGGGAGGCTTGGCTGCAGGGGCCATGAGGTGCATGGGTGTGTGGGGCAGCTCCACCCCCCTCGTCTCACCTTGTGGCAGTGGCACCGGTGCGCTGCGCGGCCTCCTGCCGTGTTGTGGCTGCGAGAAAGCAGACGGTGGGGCACAGTGGGCGGGTGGCCGCGCAGCGCGCCGGTGCCACCGCCACGAGGTGAGGCGAGGCAGGTGGCGGGGTGGGTGGAGCTGCCCCACGCCCTTGCGCACCTCATGGCCCCCCGCAGCCAAGCCACCCACGCCCCGCCTCGCGGCAGCAGCACCTCCAACAACAGAATCCCTGTCCAGCAGGAGCCTGTGTGGCCGACAGCCCACTCCCTCCCACCGTCTGCTTGCTTGTGGCTGCAACGGGGTAGGCAGCCGTGCAGCGCACCGGCGCAGTGGCTGAGATGAGGCAAGGCAGGTAGCGGGACGCTGCAGGGGCCTGAGCTGTGCAGGTCCAGCCGCTAAAAAATTATGCTAGGTCTTATTTTCTGGTTGGGTCTTATTTTGGGGTGGAACAAGATAGTCCCCGCAGAAACAGTGACACCCAACCTGATCTAGGCAGGACAGCCTACCAGCTTGAGAACTTCAACCTGGAGAGGATAATAGCTGTTCGACGGCTTCAGCCTGATGCAAAAGTTCCTGAGATCTCTACCTTCCGGCTTCCTCCCAACATAGGTAGCCCTCGACTTACAGCAGCTCATTTAGTGACCGCTCGAAGTTACAACGGAACTGGGGGGAAAAGGGAGTGACGGCCATTTTTGACACTTACGACCATTGGAGCATCCCCAGGGGCACCTGATCAAAATTTAGATGCTTGGTAACTGGCAGGTACTTACGACCGATATGTCCCGGGGTTTTGCGACCTTCTGACAAACAATGTCAACAGGGAAGCCAAGATTCGCTTAACGACCGTGTTCCTCACTTGACAATGGCAGGGATTCACTTAACAACGGTGGCAAGCAAAGCCGTAAAGTGGGGCCAAACTCACTCAACCAGTGTCTCTGTTAGCAACAGAAGTTTTGGGCTCCACTGTGGTTGTAGGTCAAGGACTACCTGCACCTCCAAAGGCATCTTACAGGGGTCGCCTCCCCCTCCCAGCACCTTCTGCTCGTGGCCCTTAACTCACCTCTGTGTACCGAAGGGCGGGGTGGGCTCCTTGCACCGCCGTCACCGTCAAAGGCAGCCCCTCCAGGTGCCAAAGCTTGCGGCTCAAATCGTCGTAGGAACGGACCAGGCTCACCATCTCTTCCTCGCCGGTCCCTGCAAGCTGCAGGCATGCCAAAGAGCTCAGTCAGCCAAGAAGGGATTCATTAGCACCAAGCCATTTTGGCCAATGCTTCGGTCCCCTTTTTCTCAAAATCCGGAGGAAAAAGACCAGCAAAGGAAAAGGGGGAATTTTCTGGTGGGAAGGGTTGAAAAGTTGATGAGCCTCTTTTTTTAAGGGCTAAATGACAACGATGCACAAAAAGGTAATTTTAGCAAATAATAAAAATAAGCAGGCATCTCGGGGGGTCTCTGAGCCTGGGGGTTTTCTTGTAGATGTTTCATGACCCAGCCAGGTAACATTGTTAGTGCTAGAAGGGAGGGGGGCTCGGGGAGAGGAGGAGGAGGAGGAGGAGGAGGAGGAGGAGGAGGAGGAGGACTGAAGGATCCTTGGTAGTCTTGAGTTTGGCTTTTTTCGTGCAGACATTTAATGACCCAGCAAGGTAACACCATCAGTGCTAGAAGGGAGGAGGAGGAGGAGGAGGAGGAGGAGGAGGAGGAGGAGGAGGAGGAGGAGGAGGAGGAGGAGGAAGAGGAGGAGGAGGAGGAGGACTGAAGGATCCTTGGTACACTTGAGTTTGGCTTTTTTCGTGCAGACATTTAATGACCCAAATAGGTAACACCATCAGTGCTAGAAGGGAGTAGGGGTTTTTCTTTCTGATTATATACACGTAGCTTGCCCTTGTAAACGACAGAAAGAAAATACCAGCCTCCCCCCCCCCCCAACACACAGCAACCCACTTGAACATAAACTGAGCAAAGCCCCCTCCCTTATAGCACTGGCGATGTTACCTATTTGGGTAAGGAAAATTGGGCAAGAAAACCACAAGATACCACAGTCGTCGTCCTCCTCCACCTCCACTCCAGAAACCTCACTCCCTTCTAGCACTGATTATGTTACCTACTTGGGTCATGAAACGTCTGCAAGAAAACAAGGACGTCAAAGAGCACCGGGGACCCCACAGTAGCTTCAGCGCCAAAATTCTGTCACTCTGGCTTTCTTGGACCACTTCATCGAAAGGACACCTTGCCCTCCCCCCCCCCACAAAGATGAAGAAAGGAGAGCTTCAAGGAGAGTTTTTGGAGGGGCAGGGGTGGGGTGTTTAGAGCAGGGGTCTTCAAACCTGGCCCTTTTATGACTTGTGGACTTCAACTCCCAGAATTCCTCAGCCAGGCACGTGTGCCTGGCTGAGGAATTCTGGGAGTTGAAGTCCACAAGTCATAAAAGGGCCAGGTTTGAAGACCCCTGGTTTAGACAGTTATGTTGCGGAGTTATTTTATTTCCCCAGACCATCCCCAGTGGGAAAAGGAGAAGAGAATCTCCTTGGGCAAAGATCTCGAGAGACATTCAGGGATGGCAAAGAAGACAAGGAGAAAAGATGGAATAGGACCTCACCTCGCGCCCCACTTTAATGAGGGGCTCCAGCAGGGCCCCCATGTAAGAGATGGAAGTCTCTGGAACATCCAGGTGCCTGCACAGAAAAAAAAAACCAAAGAAGACCAAGCAGCATTATAAATATTTCTTCTTCCAAGTCCGTTTGCATTCTTCTTGCCTCCTGAACATCCTGTGAAATTGCCCCAATTTAGAGTTGCGTTCAGGCATCCCCCTAAACCAGGGGTAGGCAACCTCGGCTCTTGGATGACTCGTGGACTTCAACTCCCAGAATTCCTGAGTTAGCTGACTCAGGAGTTCTGGCAGTTGAAGTCCACGAGTCATCCAAGAGCCGAGGTTGCCTACCCCTGCCCTAAACAAAAGATACAAAGGTTGGCTTAATGCTAGCTTGGTGCAACCTCTAAAAGCAGCCAAGATGGCTTGTAAACCAAGATTTACAGCTGTGCACGATGATCATTGTGGCGTCTTCAACACACAGTGGTGAAAACTAGCCATGGTTTAGTACAATGGCTGAATATAGTGAACCTCTGCTGGAATTTCAAGGAGAAATGAGAGAGCTGTAGGATGCTTGGTCTTTCTTGAGCTTGGTTGTGCACTGATGAGGTTGCCTAGGTGGGTAATGAAACGTCTGCAAGCAAAACTCAGAGAGCACCAAGAACATCCCAATTCAACCCTGAGCTACAAATATTTTCTTTTATTGGTTTCTCTCTCTAGATTAATATTAGACAAGAATCAAGCAGTAAACAACAGTCTAGTCAAGGCACCACAAAGAACACTCCCACCAACCCTGACAGGGTAAGCTATTAGTATATAAATGGCAAGCAACATCCTTCCCTTCTTGCACTGATGATGTTACCTGGTTGGGTCATGAAACGTCTGCAAGAAAACCACCAAGCTCTGAGCACACCAAGGACCCCACAATTCTCCTTCTCCTCCTCCTCCTCCCCTCTCTCCCTTCTATCACTGATGATGTCACCTAGTTGGGTAATGAAATGTCTGCAGGAAAACAATCAAGCTCAGAGAGCACTAAGCTCCCACAATCCTCCTCCTCCTCCTCCTGCTGTCCAAACACCCCACTTCCTTCTAGCATGGTAACTGATGACGTTACCTAGTTGGGTCACGAAACATCTGCAAAGAAACAACCAAGCTCAGAGAGCACCAAGGACTCCACAGTCCCAACCTGGAGCTACAAATATTCCCTTCCAACCAAACCAGTTGTATCTAAACAGTGAGCAAAACCCACTCTCTTCCTAATACTGATGATGTTGCCTAGTTGGGTCGTGAAACGTCTGCAAGGATGCAACCCAGTTCTGAGAGCACCAAAAACCTCACCATTCGACCAAGAGCTACAAATATTCTCTAGTAAAAAAAAAGGAAGGTCTTAACGTACAGTCTGCATTCAGGAACTCAAGAGCCTTGGTGGAGCAGTGGGCTAATGCCTCCTTAAGTAACACCAGCTGCCTGCAATTAGTGCAGGTTCGCGTCCCACCAGGCTCAAGGTTGACTCAGCCTTCCATCCTTCCGAGGTAGGTAAAATGAGGACCCAGATTGTTGGGGGCAATTAAGCTGACTTTGTAATAATGCCGCTTGGGGTGTGTGTGAAAGCCCTAATAAGCAGGCATATACATAAAATGAAGGCTACTGCTAAGTTTGTAAGCCACCCTGAGTCTTCAGAGAAGGGCGGGATATAAATGGAAAAGAAAGAAAGAAAGAAAGAAAGAAAGAAAGAAAGAAAGAAAGAAAGAAAGAAAGAAAGAAAGAAAGAAAGAAAGAAAGAAAGAAAGAAAGAAAGAAAGAAAGAAAGAAAGAAAGAAAGAAAGAAAGAAAGAAAGAAAGAAAGAAAGAAAGAAAGAAAGAAAGAAAGAAAGAAAGAAAGAAAGAAAGAAAGAAAGAAAGAAAGAATTATCTTGCAGGACTGGGTCCTATCAATTTCCAAGTGTCTGATATTAAAAGTGAGAAGTCAAGTGGTTTCTGAGAAAATAAAGTCTTCTGTTCCATCCTCACGTCTTCCTACAATGGAAGGGTTATCAGAGTCTACTCACAGTTTCAAGATGTGACGTATTATTTGCTCCGGAATAAGACGTTTCTGGCACAGGTTTGCAGCATCCCACAAAACGGCCTCACAGATGACGCCATCTTGGAAACGTCTCAGCTCCGACCTCTCTCCCCAAAATTGCCGAAACTCTAAGGCCTACGGGAACAGACATAAACAGAGGTACGTTCCTCCCATTTCTCGGTGTGTTATCCTTCAACAACTGCGAAGCAATTCAAGTATTTTAACAATTAGAGATTCCATCGGGTCTATAACAGAATAACAGAGTTGGAAGGGACCTTGGAGGTCTTCTAATCCAACTCCTTTACTCAAGCAGGAGACCCTTACAGAATCATAGAATAATAGAGTCAGAAGGGACCTTGGAGGTCTTCTAGTCCAACCCCTTGCTCAAGCAGGATCCTATGCCATTTCAGACAAACGGCTGTCCAGTGTCTTCTGAAAAACCTCCAGTGATGGTCATCCACAATCTCTGGAGGCAAGCCATTCCATTGATTAATTAACAGGGTTGGAAGGGAACTTGAAGGTCTTCTCCTCTGCTCAACTAGGAGACCTTATACCATTCAGGACAGTCTCTTCTTAAAAACTTCCCTGTGTTGGAGCATTCACAGCTTCTGGAGGCAGGCTGTTCCACTGATTAATTGTTCTCACCGTCAGGAAATTTCTCCTTAGTTCTAGGTTGCTTCTCTCCTTGATTAGCTTTCACCCATTATTATTATTATGGTCAAATCTTGCACTGGCTGAGGTTTTTTGATCCAGAGAGAAGAGAAGAGATAGTAATCAGCAGCCCAAGCTGGTTCTCACCTCCTCTTTATCGGCTTCAGGTCCTCGCTCCAAAACACTGGTTGCGAAGTCAAGATTTAGCAACACTCCGAAGGATAAGGAACCCATGTCTTTGTGCTTTGGGGGATCCACATGGATCGACCACTGGGGAAAAAATGATACAGCAAGAGAAAAATTAGCGACGACAGCTAGGAAAAAACAAGAAGCACCTATCAGGTGGCCCTCAAATAGGACCTTTTGAGGACAGCACTGTCATCTTCAGACTGTGGACACTGCAATGGACGACAATATGTCTGAAATGGTATAGGGTTTCGTGCCTGAGCAGGGGGTTGGACTAGAAGACCTCCAAGGTCCCTTCCAACTCTGTTATTCTATTCTATTCTATTCTAATTCTATTCTATTCTAATTCTATTCCTAGTCTAATCTAAATTCCATTCCATTCTTATTCTTACCCTACCCTATTCCTATTCATCCATTCTATTCCTATTCTATTCTATTCCTATTCTACTCTATTCTAGTCTTATTTCTATCCTATCCTACCCTATTATTCCTATTATTCCTATTCCATTCCATTCCATTCTATTCCTAATCTATTCTATTTTATTCTATTCTATTCTATTCTACTCTATTCTAGTCTTATTCCTATTCCATTCCTATTCTATTCTACTCTATTCTAGTCTTGTTCCTATCCTACCCTATTCCAGTCCAGTACATTCTATTCCTATTCCATAACCTGCAAAGTAAACTTCAATATAATATTCTGAATCCTTAGAAGCCAGGAGCTTTGTCGTTAAGTGAATCTGGCTTCCCCATTGTCTTTGTCACATGACCCCAGGACAATGCAACCATCATAAATACAAGTCACGTGCCAGGCGTCTGAATTTTGATCACGTGATGTCACGGGTTGCAAATGTGAAAACCGGTCGGCCCCCAGTCACTTTTTCAGTGCTGCTGCAACTTCAAAGGGTCACTAAAATGAACGGTCGTAAGTCGAGGACTACCCCCGTGTGTGATCTTGTGACAGTTTGGCACCGATAGATGGCCAATATGTGAAGGGCCGTGAATTAAGTGATAATTAAAAGGACCACACAATCCTAAACTCTGGGTTCTTTTAGCAGGCCGGGCAAATAAGTTTTTGCTGAAGTTACCGGATGGCTCTGAGGCAACTGATGAGCCAGGAGCACCAACCGGCGGGCCAGTCCGCGCTCCAGGAGGCCGAGGAAGAACGGGAGGACGGCGGCCACGTAATTCCCACCACGGTCCATCAACGCGTTGAGGAGCTGCATCTTCTTGCAAGCTGCCTGGAGTTTGGAGACGTGACGGAGGCTGAAGGACAGGAAGGAGAGCCGTGAGTGACACGCAGGAAGCTTCTCACAGAGCAAACAGACGAGCAGCTTGGAGGGCGAGGGGGCTCACAAGGAAGCAGATTAAAAATCTGTGTAAAGCAAAATATGGATCTACAGATCTGTCTAGATCTGTATCTGTAGGCCTGCAGTCTTCGAGAAGTCTTAGGCTTCAACTCCTAGAATCCCCAGGGGGCGTGACTTTTTATCACCAGAAAAAATAGCCCATTTTTTTCCACTTTCTCTATTATTTCTCTCTCCTACTTGTCTATCCATCTATCTATGTATCTCTGTATCTATCTCCTTATCTATCTATCTTCCTCTCTCTTATATATATCCTTCCATCTTTATCTTCCTACCTTTCATCCATCCATCCATTCATTCATCCAACCTACCATCTTTCTTTATATCCATCCATCTCTATCTTACCTTCCTACCATCCTATCTACCTTCCTTTCATCCATCCATCCATCCTACCTACCATCTTTCTATATATCCATATAGATAGATAGATAGATAGATAGATAGATAGATAGATAGATAGATAGATAGATAGATAGATAGATAGATAGATAGATAGATAGATAGATAGATAGATGCACATTTTTGGGTCTTTTCCTGTGTAAGATTGATAGCGTCTTGGCGACATTTTGACGAGGTCCCAGCCTGAAGATGATGAGTGGGACCTCGTCGAAACATCGCCAAGACACTATCAATCTTACACAGGAAAAGAAGATCCAAATACGCCAAGACCTACATACATACATACATACATACATACATACATATATATCCAACTCTATCTTCCTACCTATCATCCATCTATCTATCTATCATCTATCTATCTATCTATCTATCTATCTATCTATCTATCTATCTATCTATCTATCTATCTATCTATCTATCATTCAATCCCTATGCTTTCTTTCCCCGCCTTTCAAACCCAGCAAGCCCTCCAAACAGTATGGACTAGAAACTTTTGGTTTGTTTGTTTTAAATGGTGGGAGGAGAGATAATATCCTTTTTTTGCCCCATGCCTGCCTGCCTGCCTGCCTTGATAACAGTGGAAAACAATCCGTCCCTCCGTGCCAGCCATTCTTTTGCAAGCCACCTACTGAAAGACATGATCAAAGGTCCGGATCAGAGGCTTGGGGGTCATAAAGAGCAACTGAAACCCATCCACTGTTTTATCATCCAGAATCTCCATCGACTGCCTGGCTTCAAACTGGACCTAAAGAACAACAAAAGACACATACGTGTTAAGTGAGTACGGGGAGTCTGAGACTTACGACCATGTTGTTGTTAGTTGCGAAGTTGTGTCCGACCCATCGCGACCCTATGGACAATGTTCCTGCAGGCCTTCCTGTCCTCTACCATCTTCTGGAGTCCATTTAAGCTCACGCCTCCTGCTTCAGTGACTCCATCCAGCCACCTCATTCTCTGTCGTCCCCTTCTTCTATTGCCCTCGATCTTTCCCAGCATTAGGCTCTTCTCCAGTGAGTCCTTCCTTCTCATTAGGTGGCCAAAGTATTTGAGTTTTAGTTTCAGGATCTGGCCTTCTAAAGAGCAGTCAGGGTTGATCTCCTCTAGGACTGACCGGTTTGATCGCCTTGCAGTCCAAGGGACTCGCAGGAGTCTTCTCCAGCACCATAGTTCAAAGGCCTCGATTCTTTGGCGCTCAGCCTTTCTTATGGTCCAGCTTTCACTGCCATACATTGCAACTGGGAAGACCATAGCCTTGACTATACGCACTTTTGTTGGCAGGGTGATGTCTCTGCATTTTAGTGTGCTGTGTAGACTTGCCATGGCTTTCCTCTCCAGGAGCAAGCGTCTTTTAATTTCTTGGCTGCAGTCCCCATCTGAGGTGATCTTGGAGCCCAGGAAAATAAAATCTGTCACTACCTCCATTTCTTCCCCATCTATTTGCCAGGAATTGAGAGGGCCGGTTGCCATGATCTTGGTTTTCTTAATGTTGAGTTTCAACTCAAGTTACGACCATAACTGAGCCCAAAGGTTTTGTTGCTAAGTGAGACATTCATTAAATGAGTTCTGCCCCATGTTACGGCCTTTCTCGTCACAGTTGTTAAGGGAATCACTGCAGTGATTCTGTGACACTGCAACGGTCGTAAATGTGAGTCGGTTGTCCAGCATCTGAATTTTGGTCACGTGACCACGGGCATGTTGCAATGTTCTAAGTCACATTTTTCAGTGCTGTTGTAGCTTCGAACAGTCAGTAAGTGAACTGTAGGAAGTCGAAGACTGACAGGAAAAACAGGCTTCTTGGCTGAGGGCACTTTTTCTTTCCTGAAATCATCTAAAGGTCTTTGCAGACCAAACGAGCTGGGCAGCAATTAATAAGTCCCTTATGAAATTGTACAGGTGGTCCTCGACTTACAACCATTCGTTTAGTGACCATTCAAAGTTACAAGGGCCCTAGAAAAAGTGACGTGTGGCCGTTTTTCACACAACCGTGGCAGCACGTTTGGTCATGGGATCAAAATTCAGACACCCGGCAACTGACTCATATTTATGACCGTCGCAGCATCCCAGAAAGGGGGGTGGGGTGGGGTGTCACATGTTCCCTTTTTTGCAACCTTCGGACAAGCAAAGAGTCAGCGGGATTCACTTCACAACCGTGTGACTAACTTAACAACTGTGGCGAGAAAGGTGGTGAAATGGGGCAAAACTCACTTTATAAATGTCTCACTTTAGCAAACGGAAATGTTGGGCTAAGTTGTGGTCGTAAGTCGAGGGCAATGTTGTAGACCTATCTAGTTCTGTAACAGAATCCAATCTCGGGACAGAGTGTGGAGTCTTTCAAACTCTCCACTTAGCAGCTACTACCGTGTTTTCCTGAAAATAAGACCAGGACTTATTATTATTATTTTTTTGGCCTCTAAAAGAGGCACCAGGTCTGATTTTCGGGGTAGGCCTTACTTCACCTCTGGCAATGACAGCCCCACCCAGCCGGTCCACTTCTTCCTGGGACAAAGTTCTGCAGCTGCATTCGGGCCTGCATTTCGCAGTCAGGCTTTTCCAGAAGGCCTCTGCAGACAAGTACCGAGCTATGGATTCAATAGCTCAGTCCTCAGCTGCAGGTCTCTTGCAGAACCGAGCTATGGCTTGAATCCATAGCTCGGTCCTCAGCTACAGTGGCCTTCTTGGAAAGGCCTCTTGACTGCGAAATGCAGGCCTGGCTGCAGAAGACGCTGCAGAAGAAGTGGGCCGGCGAGGCCTGGCTGCAAGGTAAATGGGTGTGGGGAGGGTGGGGCAGCTCTCCACACCAGCCTGATTTTGAGGTGTGTGCCTCGCCCCAAAATTAGGGATTTTTGGGATAGGGCTTATATTAGGCCCACCCCCAAAAATCAAGCTAGGGCTTATTGTTGGTGTAGGCCAAGAGTAGGCAACCTTGGCTCTTTTATGACTCATGGACTTCAACTCCCAGAATTCCTGAGCCAGCATGGGGTAACTATGGCCCCTTCATGACTCGTGGACTTCAACTCCCAGAATTCCTCAGCCAGCGTGAGGGAACGATGACTCGTGGACTTCAACTCCCAGAATTCCTGAGCCAGCATGGCTCAGCATGGAAACCTCTCCCTTTTCCCTCAGCATGGCTGGCTCAGGAATTCTGGGAGTTGAAGTCCACGAGTCATAAGAGAGGCAAGGTTGCCTACCCCTGGTGTAAGCCTTACATTAAGGGAAACACGGTACCTCCTGGTAACCTACTCCATGCAGAACTTCCCCCCTCCCCTATTTACCTGCTTGTAAGTGTTGGCAGTCATATCCGCACACAGGTTCACCAGTCCAGAAGAGTCTACAAACACCACTTGGAACGCTTGGTGGAAGTCCGTCAGGGAAGGCTAAAAGAAAATTAAAAGCTTCAAGACTGCACAGACGGTCTTCATTAAAATACAAGCGGCAGGTTCTAAGGAACCAAGCCATCATTCAGGAGAAGTGCATCTCACGCTCACAGTAAAACAGAGGTTGGCACAAAGGGCTGTCCTCCACTTCATATCTCCATTATGAATTCCCTTTGATGCAATGATTAAGATTCAATCTCTGAATTCCAGGCAAAGTCTAGAATAATACTTCCAATTTCAGCCAACAACAGCCGGGCCCGACAGAGTCTTCCTCGCCCAAGTCATTCCAGAGGCTTCCCAGATTATAGAAAAACTTGAATTTCTCCACTTCCGTAAGATACTTTAACTACAATAGCGCTGGCTGCCCCACATTAACTTACAATAGCATTAGCACCCAGACTGAACCGAGCTGCAACTTTAAGGAAATGCCAACTTGCTCCCTATTCAAAGGGCAGATTCTCATCCTATTGAATAAGAAGCTTAAAATGTGATTTTTTCCATCTTAATACAGCAGTAAATAATTCAAAGGTCTCTCTTACCAGACTGGGCTCCGTGTCATTTGACAGGCTGATTCCAGATGTAGTGAGATCTGTAGTAGCTGGGAAGGAAGAGTTAAAAAAGAGAATTAATCACTTTGGACAGGAGTCCCCATTTTATATCCTTATGCAGGTAGTCCTCGACTTACGTCCACAACTGAGGCCTAAATTTCTGTTGTTGAAACAGTTATTCAGCTTTGCCCCATTTTACGACCTTTCTTGCCACAGTTGTTAAGTGAATCCCTACGGCTGCTAAGTTAGTCACACGGCTGTTAAGTGGATCCGGCTTCCCCATTGACTTTGCACGTCAGGAGGTGGCAAAAAGGGGGAACACGTGACCCCGGGCCCCTGCATCCGTCATAAATACGAGTCAGTTGCCAAGCGTCCGAATTTTAATCACGTGACCACGGGGACGCTGCAATGGTCATAAGTGTGAAAAACGGTCATTCATAAGTCATTTTTTCCAGTGTCATTGTAACTCTGAACAGTCGCTAAATGAGCTGTTGTAAGTTGAGAAGTACCTGTGCCGAACAAGCCACTGGACTACAAGTTCCATACGTCATGGGGATGATGGGAGTTAACTTTGGTGGAAGAATGTACATCTTGAAGGATCTCTTTACTGCCACGTTTATTGGGATCCCAGTAATAATGGGAAGGTGAAGTGCAAAAAGTGGGTCCGGTCACCAGGCTGGCTTTGGAAGGAGAGTTTGGGGGCTGCTTAACTGTGATATTCTTACTGGAGCCATTTCCCTCTGCAAACTGGAAGGGCCACCATGGCTTTTAAAAGTATACTTAAAAGTACATTTTGTTTTTAAAGTAAGGATAGATATCAAAAGAGAGAGGGAGAGAGGGAGGAGGGGAAGGATGGAAAGATAGAAGGGAGGGACAGGAAGGGAGGGAGGGAGGGAGGGAGGGAGGGAGGGAGGAAGGAAGGAAGGAAGGAAGGAAGGAAGGAAAAGGAAAGAGAAGGGAGGGAGGGAGGGATGAAAAGACAGAAGGGACAGGAACGGAGGGACAGGAAGGGAGGGTGGAAGGAAGGAAGGAAAGAGAGAAGGGAGGGACAGGAAGGGAGGGAGGGAGGAAGGAAGGAAAGAGAGAAGGGAGGGAGGAGGGGAAGGAAGGAAAGACAGAAGAGACAGAAAGGAAGGGAGGAAGGAAAGAAAAGGAAAGACAGGAGGGAGGGAGGAAGGAAGGAAAGAGGGGAAGGAAGGAAAAAGAGAAGGGAGGGACAGGGAGGGAGGGAGGGAAGAAGGAAAAGGAAAGTCAGAAGGGAGGGAGGGAGGAAAAGACAGAAGGAAGAGACAGAAAGGGAGGGAGGGAGGAAGGAGGGGAAGGGAGGAAAGAGAGAAGGGAGGGACAGGAAGGGAGGGAGGGAGGAAGGAAGGAGGGGAATGGAGGAAAGAGAGAAGGGAGGGGGGGAGGAAGGGAAGAAGGAAGGAAGGGAAGGAAGGGAAGAGAGAAGGGAGGAAGGGAGGGAAGGAAGGAAAGAGAGAAGGGAGGAACAGGGAGGGAGGGGGGAGAAAAGAAGGAAAAAGAAAGAAGGGAGTGAGGGACAGGTAGGAAGGGAAAGATGAAAGGAAGGAAGGTTAGGAAAGTCAGAAGGGAGGGAGGGAGGGAGGGGGAAAGGAAGGAAAAGGAAAGACAGGAGAAGAGACAGGAGGGACAGGAAAGGAGGGAGGGAGGAAGGGAAAGAGAGAAGGGAGGGACAGGGAGGGAGGGAGGGAGAAAAGAAGGAAAAGGAAAGGCAGAAGGGAGGGAGGGAGGGAGGGACAGGTAGGAGGGGAAAGATGAAAGGAAGGGAGGGAGGGGGGAGGGGGGGAAGGGAGGCCCACAGCTAGTCAGGCTCCTCTGAACTACATTATATCTGCCAAAGGATTCGTTTCTCTAGATTCCCATGTAGGTTCTTTATTCTCACATTTAGGTATTTTCCTGCCGCCCCTTCTTACATCGAGAATCTGAGCATTTCAGAGAAAATTGCATACTCCCTCTTCTTCCCAGAGGGAAAATTAATAATAATAATAATAATAATAATAATAATAATAATAATAATAATAATAATAATAATAAGAAGAAGAAGAAGAAGAAGAAGAAGAAGAAGAAGGAGGAGGAGGAGGAGGAGGAGGAGGAGGAGGAGAACACTCATTCCTCTGCTGATTCCATCTGAGATTTGGCCCCACGCCTGAAGAGTTGCAGATCAGACCCAAAGAATCCAGAATTCCCCATTTAGCATCAGGCACCGGCTTGGTCCGAACATCACAACGTTCCTGGCAACTTATGTTTATGTTTATTGGACTTATATACCGCCCTTCTCCCGTAGGACTCAGGGCGGTTCACAAGGAATTTAAAATAACAATACAAATTACAAATGTTAAGAACAATTAAAATAATTAAATTTAGTCCTTGAATAAAATAAAACCCCTGTTAAACTCCAATTAAAACCCAATTAAAATAAAATTACAATTAAAATTCTCAGTCCTGGGCGGAAAGCTCAAAGAGCCAGGTCTTCAGGTCCCGGCGGATTGAACGAAGGTCAGGGGCAGTCCTGAGCTCTACGGGCAGCTGGTTCCAAAGGGCAGGCGCACCCACAGAGAAGGCCCTCCCCCTGGGTATTATCCGCCGGCAGTCTTTTGCCGGCGGTACCCTGAGAAGGCCCTCCCTGTGGGAGCGCACAGGACGAAGGGAGCTTGATGCCAGCAGCAACTTACCTAAGAAATGGAGAGCATTGCGCAGCACCTGGTACCCACTCATCATTTTGCTGATCTTGTGAGTGGCCAAGAGGTGTCCCACCAGCATGGATGCAATGAAGCCGTTGAAACATCCCAGACCCTGGAAGAAAGTTGAAAGTCAACACAAACACACGCCTTCCCCTCCACAGCCAAAAAATGCATAAAAAGAACTGAGAAAAAGAACTGGGACCTAATGCTTCTGTTTAGTACAACTTATTTGCATAGAACACAAACTGAACTCAACTTTCGACAGGTAGATCACCTCTTCCCTTTTTCCTCTCTACAATTCCTCATCCAGAGTAGCTGCCAAAAGAACCAAATTAGCGCTAGGCTGCATTAACAGAGGGATAGAATCAAGATCACGTGACGTATTAATACCACTTTACAAGGCCTTGGTAAGGCCACACTTGGAATACTGCATCCAGTTTTGGTCACCAGGATGTAAAAAAGATGTTGAGGCTCCAGAAAGAGTACAGAGAAGAGCAACAAAGATGATTAGAGATCTGGAGGCTAAAACATATGAAGAACGTTTGCAGCAATTGGGTATGTCTAGTTCAGGGGTAGGCAACCTCGGCTCTTTTATGACTCATGGACTTCAACTCCCAGAATTCCTGAGCCAACCAAGCTGGCTCAGGAATTCTGGGAGTTGAAGTCCATGAGTCATAAAAGCCGAGGTTGCCTACCCCTGGTCTAGTTTAACGAAGAGAAGGGTGAGGGGTGACATGATAGCAGTGTTCCAATATCTCAGGGGCTGCCCCAAAGAAGAGGGAGTCAAGCTATTCTCCAAAGCGCCTGAGATCAGGACAAGAAGCAACGGATGGAAACTAGTCAAGGAGAGAAGCAACCTAGAACTAAGGAGAAACTTCCTGACAGTGAGAACAATTAACCCGTGGAACAACCTGCCTCCGGAAGCTGTGAATGCTCCAACATTGGAAGTTTTTAAGAAGAGACTGGAGAGCCATTTGTCTGAAATGGTATACGGTTTCCTGCCTGAGCAGGGGGTTGGACTAGATGACCTCCAAGGTACCATCCAACTTTATAATTATTATTCTTATTGTTATTAGTGGGGTCCCTGCTGCCCTCTGAACTTGGTTGAAGGCATTTCATTTATTTATTTATTTTATTTTAATCCCATTTATATCCCGCCCTTCTCCGAAGACTCAGGGCGGCTTACAATCTAAGCACAAATCAAATGTGCTTAGCAATAGCCTTCATTCTATGTATATGCCTGCTTATTAGGGCTTTCGTCCCCCTCCCAGCGGCATTATTACAAAGTCAGCTTAATTGCCCCCAACAATCTGGGTCCTCATTTTACCTACCTCGGAAGGATGGAAGGCTGAGTCAACCTTGAGCCTGGTGGGATGCAAACCTGCAATAATTGCAGGCAGCTGGTGTTACTTAAGGAGGCATTAGCCCACTGCTCCACCAAGGCTCTTCATTACCCAACTAGGACACATCATCAGTCCTTGGAGGGAGTGGAGACAGGTCGAATCACTTCTCTATAAACAGAGAGCAAATCCCGCTCCTTCTGTCTGGAATAGGGATAGGGATAGGGATAGGGATAGGGATAGGGATAGGGATAGGGATAGGGATAGGGATAGGGATAGGGATAGGGATAGGGATAGGGATAGGATAGGATAGGATAGGATAGAATAGAATAGAATAGAATAGAATAGAATAGAATAGAATAGAATAGAATAGAATAGAATAGAATAGAATAGAATAGAATAGAATAGAATAGAATAGAATAGAATAGAATAGAATAGAATAGAATCTGGAAGGGACCTTGGAGGTCTTCTAGTCCAGCCCCCTGCTCAAGCAGGAGAACCTGTACCATTTCAGATAAATGACTATCTAGTCTCTTCTTAAAAACCTCCAGTGATGGAGCATCCACAATTTCTGAAGGCAACTTCTGCTCCACTGGTTGATTGTCCTCCCTGTTAGGAAGTTTCTCCTTAATTCCAGGTTGCTTCTCTGTTTGATCAGTTTCCAACCATTGTTTCTTCTCCTGCCCTCTGATGCTTTGGAGAATAATGTGACCCCCTCTTCTTTGTGGCAGCCCCTCAAACACTGGAACACTGCTATCGTATCACCCGTTTCTTCTTTTCTTTAGACTAGCCATACCCAAGTCCTACAGCCGTTCTTCATATGTTTTAGTCTTCGGGCCTTGGATCATCTTAGTTGCTCTTCTCTGGACTTTTTCCAAGGTCTCAACACCTTTTTTGTAGCATGGTGATCTAAACTGGTTCACAAGGTTTATTTATTTATTTATTTATTTATTTATTTTAATTCCACGCTGGATGGAACAAAACTGTGACTGAATCTGGATGTTCTGCTTCAGATACCACCAAGCCCCCCGCTCCTCCCAGCAGGTAACAAGGTTGTGAAGATGTGTAGCATTCCAGACAATACTTCGTGTTGGAAAGAAACATCAAAAGACTTCTGTGGGTTGATCAAGTCAGCCGGATTACCTGATAGAGCTCTCGCTGACGGAGCCAAACTTTGAGGAGGGCCACCCCATCTTGGAAGCCTCGGAAGGCCCTGGCGGCCTCGGAGAGGTAGAGCAGATTGGTCTCCATCACCAGGTCCCACAAAATGGAGTTGTTGTAATGAGGGGTGGGGGGTTCAGCTACTCCTGGGAAAAGAAGCAAAAAGGGTTGGGAGGCCAATGACCATCTCATTGGGAGGCAGACAAAGGAGCCTTCAGACCAACTTCCTGTCTAAGTGGAGGAAGCCAGCAGCAACAGCATGCTGTCAGGACCCACCCCAATTCACATCTTAGGAAATAAAGAACTCTTGGAACCAGGCTTGTCCAAAAAGGAGATTTTACTAAGATGTAGTCGACTGTGGGAATACAAGACAGGATCTGGCATTGTGTTACATTTTGATACTATATAAAGGATTCCCGTTTCAACCCCCTCCCTTCAACCCCATTTGGTCAGACTCACATTAATTAAACTTAGGTGTCAGGCCCTTCGGTGGGAAAGGGTAATCTTCTCATGCTTTTTATTGCTATTGCCTTCTTCCTTTCAGTTTCAAATGGAGATACAGACCAGATCCCTTCTTCCCTAACCCTCCCCCTTGTTATTCCCAGTTCAAAAGGTTTTCTTTGGTCTTTGAAGATAGCCTACAGGCAGGCTGAATACACCTCTTCTCCTTCCCCCTCGGAAGATGGCAGAATCCAGGGGGAGGCACAATATTTTAAACATACATTTATGAATGTGATATAAATGGATTCTGACAATGCAAAACAATGCAAGGTGAGATACAGGGAGTCCTCAACTTACAAACTTTCATTTAGTGACCATTCAAAGTTACAACAGCCCTGAGAAGTGACTTGTGATCGTTTTCCACCCTTACGAACGTTGCAGCATCCCCGGCCATGTGATCAAAATTCGGCCGCTTGGCAACTGGTTCATATCGACCATGGTATCCTACTGCGGCGTCTCAGGGGGTTGGGAGTGGGAGGCACTGTTTTGCAGTGGTTCTCCTCCTATCTCCTGGGCCGCTCGCAGTCGGTGTTGACGGGAGGGCAGAGGTCCGGCCCGAGGCCTCTTGCTTGTGGAGTTCCTCAGGGGTCGGTTCTCTCGCCCCTCCTGTTCAACATCTATATGAAGCCGCTGGGCGAGATCATTCGTGGTTTTGGGGTGGGGTATCATCAGTATGCTGATGATACCCAACTTTTTTTCTCCACCCCGAACCAACCCAGCGATGCCCTCACCGTGATGTCCCGTTGCCTGGAAGCGGTCCGGGTCTCAATGGGGAGAAACAGGCTTCGTCTCAATCCTGCCAAGACTGAGTGGCTGTGCATACCGGCATCTCGGGTCAACCAGACTATTCCATCTCTAACGAGGGGGGGTGAAGTGTTACCCCCCCATTGATAGGGCTCACAACTTGGGCGTCCTCCTGGATTCGCGGCTCACTTTTGAAGACCATATAGGAGCCGTGACCAGGGGGGCTTTTGCCCAGGTTCGCCTGGTGCGCCAGTTGTGACCCTACCTGGACCGAGATGCCCTACGCACAGTCACTCATGCGCTCGTGACCTCCCGTTTAGACTACTGCAATGCTCTCTACATGGGGCTGCCCTTGAGGACCACCCGGAGGCTTCAGCTGGTGCAGAATGCAGCCGTGCGAGTCGTGATGGGGGTCTCCTGATACTCCCATGTAACACCTCTACTCTGCGAGCTGCATTGGCTTCCGGTTGCCCTTCGGGTGAGATTCAAGGTGCTGGTGATGACCTATAAAGCCCTAAATGGCGAGGGTCCGGGATATTTGAGGGAACACCTGCTGCCAGCATCAAGCTCCCTTCGTCCAGTGCGCTCCCACAGGGTGGGTCTTCTCAGGGTGCCGCCGGTTAAAGATTGCCGGCGGGTAACACCCAGGGGTAGGGCCTTCTCACTGGGTGCGCCTGCCCTGTGGAACCAGCTGCCTGCGGAGCTTAGGACTGCCCCCGACCTCCGTTCATTCCGCCGGGACCTGAAGACCTGGCTCTTCGAGCTCTCTGGCCCAGGCTGAGAATTTTTTAATTTAATTTTAACTGGGTTTTTTATTTTTCTCAGGGTTTTATTTAATCTTTTTTAATTTGTTTTAACGTTTGTATTGATTTTCTTTTAAATGCCCTGTAAACCGCCCTGAGTCCTTCGGGAAAGGGCGGTATATAAATCTAAATAAATAAATAAATAAAATAAATATTTATGATGGTTGCTGTGTCCCGGGGTCCTGTGATCGAAACTCAAGACGCTTGGCAAACTGACTCCTATTTATGACAGTTGCAGTGTCCCGGGGCTCAGGTGATTTCCCCCTTTTTGTGACCTTCTGACCCAGCAAAGCCAATGGGGGAAAGGCAGGTTCATTTAACAACCGTGTTATTAAGTTAGCAACTGCGGTGATTCATTTAACAGCTGCGGCAAGAAAGGTTGTAAAATGAGGAAAAACTCAAATCTTTTGCTTAACAGCGGGAAGTTTGGGCTCAATTGTGGTGATAAGTCAAGGATTATGGCAATCTAAAAATTACAGGGTTATCAGTGCATGTAACACAGATGTGTGTGTGTGTGGACAAGAATGTCAACCTTGCTGTCAAGCAAAATCAACCTTTTAATAGCGAGTGCCACACAAAGTGCACTAACCAAACAGGTGGTAAGGAAATAGGGGAACTCAGGCACCACACAGATTATGTAGAAAGTAAACACAGGGTCAGACATAAAGGACTCAAATGTCTATACACCAATGCACAGAGTATGAACAGTAAGAAGGGTGAACTAGAAATTCAGGTAAATGAGGGCGGATATGATATTGTTGCCATTACGGAAACATGGTGGGATGAAACCCACAAATGGAACACACAGCTAGAGGGATTTAAATTATTTAACAGGAACAGACCAAACAAAAGAGGAGGTGAATTTGCTCTCCATATAAGAAATAACTACATTTCTACAGAAATAGAGCACAACAATAATGAAAACTGTCTTGAATGCATTTGGGTCAATATAAAAGGAGGGAAAATGACATTGCCATAGGTGTATACTACAGGCCACCCAACCAAACAAGAGGAAACAGATGAACTTTTTGCTAGTCAGCTAACTAAGGTATGTAGGAGGCACATCGCAATAGTAATGGGGGACTTTAGTTACCCTGACATCAACTGGGAGATATCTCTGCACCAAGTGGAAGATCAAACAGATTCCTGACAAACCTAGCAGACAACTTTGTCTCTCAAAAAGCAGAGAAGGGAACTAGGGGATTAGCCATATTGGATCTAATCCTCACGAACAGAAATGAAATGATAGAAGGTGTTGAAGCGACAGGAACCTTGGGAGGAAGTGATCATTGCAATATTGGAATTCAACATTATGGAAGCACCAGCAATAGAATATAGTCAAACTAGAGTCTTGGCAACTTTAAGAAGGGTGGACTTCGATTCCCAGAATTCCCCAGGCAGAATTCTGGGAGTTGAAGTCCACACATCTTAAAATTGTCAAGGCTGAGAAACACCGCCTGAACCTCTTCAAAGTCTACCTGTCACAGGTGAGTCCTTCTCTGTGAACCAAGCAGTACGGATGTTGTTTTTGCAGGGGTGCAAACGGATGGGCCTGAAGACCCCTGGGGCTGGGCAGGCATGGAGGCGGACCGTCACCGTCTTTGCATCCTTCCCTGCAACAACCCCGGAGACAGATGGAAAAGAAAAGAGAATAAAACAGGAGAATTAGCAATGTGGACGTTGTTCAAAATATACTTGTTACACACAAACACACAGAGAGAGAGAGACACACAATCAGAATCCTGGCTGTTTGGGCTTTATCTGAAAATAAGCCCATTAAAGCCCCAAATGATGGGAATCGCTCCTAGTGTTCGGAAGGCCAGAGTGGATGTTATAAAGTCTCAGACGTTAAGCAGGATGCGCCCTGGTTGGTACTTGGATGGGGGCCGGGCTGATATGGATGGATGGATGGGTCAGAAGAAAAAGGAAATGAAGGAAGGAAGGAAGGAAGGAAGGAAGGAAGGAAGGAAGGAAGGTAAAGAGAGGGAAGGGAAGGGGGGAAGGAAAAGAGGGAAGGGAAGGGAGGGGAAGGAGGGAAAAAAGGAAGGAAGGAGACAGGAAGGGAGAAGGGAAAGGAAGGGAGGGAAGGAAGGAAGGAAGGAGACAAAAAGGAAGAGAGTCAGAAGGGAAGGAAGGGAGGGACGCAAGGAAGGAAGGAAGGAAGGAAGGAAGGAAGGAAGGAAGGAAGGAAGGAAGGAAGAAAGAAAGAAAGAAAGAAAGAAAGAAAGAAAGAAAGAAAGAAAGAAAGAAAGAAAGACGGAAGAAGGGAAGGGAGGAAGGAAGGAAGGTAAAGAGAGGGAAGGGAAGGGATGAAGGAAAAGATAGAGAAGGGAAGGGAGGGGAAGGAGGAAAAAAAGGAAGGAAGGAGACAGGAAGGGAGAAGGGAAAGGAAGGGAGGGAAGGAGGGAGGAGGAGGGAAGGAAGGAGACAAAAAGGAAGAGAGTCAGAAGGGAAGGAAGGGAGGGACGAAAGAAAGAAAGAAAGAAAGAAAGAAAGAAAGAAAGAAAGAAAGAAAGAAAGAAAGAAAGAAAGAAAGAAAGAAAGAACAGAAGAAGGGAAGGGAGGAAGGAAGGAAAAGAGAGGGAAGGGAAGGGAGGAAGGAAAAGAGGGAAGGGAAGGGAGGGGAAGGAGGGAAAAAAGGAAGGAAGGAGACAGGAAGGGAGAAGGGAAAGGAAGGGAGGGAAGGAGGGAGGAGGAGGGAAGGAAGGAGACAAAAAGGAAGAGAGAGTCAGAAGGGAAGGAAGGGAGGGACGCAAGAAAGAAAGAAAGAAAGAAAGAAAGAAAGAAAGAAAGAAAGAGAAAGAAAGAAAGAAAGAAAGAAAGAAAGAAAGAAAGAAAGAAAGAAAGAAAGAAAGAAAGAAAGAAAAGAAGAAGGGAAGGGAGGAAGGAAGGAAGGAAAAGAGGGAAGGGAAGGGAGGGGAAGGAGGGAAAAAAGGAAGGAAGGAGACAGGAAGGGAGAAGGGAAAGGAAGGGAGGGAAGGAGGGAGGAGGAGGGAAGGAAGGAGACAAAAAGGAAGAGAGAGTCAGAAGGGAAGGAAGGGAGGGACGCAAGGAAGGGAGGGAGGGAGGGACGCAAGGGAGGGAGGGAGGGAGGGAGGGAGGAAATAAGGAAGGAAGGGCAAACAAGTCCTGGAAGAAGATGACAGCAAACGTCTCCTCTTAAGTCTGCCAACAGAGCTGCTTGATTCCTCCGCTCAACAGCCACACACACACACACACACAGCCCCTTTACCTCGTGGCTGGAGGAGCACAAGGGGCTTCAAATGGTTGCCATTCGCGTAGGCGAAGGCCACGCTCCGGAAGTGGTTCTTCTCGGCCAGGTGGTGGGCCAGGTGGGCCAGGTAGAGGGCCCTCTTGCGGTGATAGCGCTGGTTGAGGTTGTCCTTCTCTTGGAAAACTTCCTAAGACAAAAAAACGCACTATGGTTTAAGTAGTCCTCGACTTGCAACAGCTCGTTTAGCAACCACTCAAAGTTACAACGGCATGAAGGAAAGAAGCGTTTTTCATACTTATGACCGTCGGAGCGTCCCCTGTGGTCACGTGATCAAAATTCAGATGCTTGGCAACTGACTCTCATTTATGACGGTCACAGTGTCCCGGGATCACATGATCCTCCTTTTGCGGCCTTCCGACAAGCAGAGTCAAACGGGGAAGCCGGATTCACCGAACAACCCTATTCCTCGCTTAGCAGCTGCAGGGATTCACTGTGGCTAGAAAGGTCGTAAAAGGGGACAGAATTCGCCTGCCAAAATGTCTCGCTTGGCAACCAAAAATGTGGGCTCAATTGCTGTCGTAAATCGAGGACCACCTGTACTGTTAAGCCGCCCAGAGCTGCTTTGAAAAGGGAGATGGGTGTCATATACCTTGAATAAAGGGATTAAAACATGCCCTTGATGGATGCAGCTTGTATTAGAATAGAATAGAATAGAATAGAATAGAATAGAATAGAATAGAATAGAATAGAATAGAATAGAATAGAATAGAATAGAATAGAATAGAATAGAATAGAATAGAATAGAATAGAATAGAATAGAATAGAATAGAATGGAGAATTGAATGAAATGGAATAGAATATAGAATATAGAGTATAGAGTGTAGAGTGTAGAGTGTAGAATGTAGAATGTAGAATATAGAATATAGAATATAGAATATAGAATATAGAATATAGAATATAGAATATAGAATATAGAATATAGAATATAGAATATAGAAAATAGAATAGAATGGAACAGAATGGAATGGAATGAAACAGAGAATGGAATGGAATAGAATTAGAATTAGAATTAGAATTGGAATTAGAATGGAATGGAATGGGATAAGATAGGATAGGATAGGGTAGGGTAGGGTAGGGTAGGATAGGGCAGAATATGGAGTAGGAATAGGAATAGGAACAGAATAAAATAGAACAGAACAGAGCTGGAAGGGACCTTGGAGGTCTTCTAGTCCAGCCCCCTGCTCAAGCAGGAGAACCTATACCGTCTCAGACAAGTGACTGTCTAGCCTCTTCTTAAAAATCTCCAGTGATGGAGTGACCACAATTTCTGGGGGCAACTTCTGTTCCACTGGTTGATTGTCCTCCCTGTCAGGAACGCATCCCATCACCACCAATGGTTGCTGAGAGACAGGAGCCTCTCCCCAAAGAATCAGCAAGCGTCAGGGGCTTTTGCTTGAAGGCAGAGGTGGCTCAGGGGTGTGTGTGTCTAACTTTTCATTGGTAGCCCCCCCCCCAACTCTGCAACACATTCTCGAGGCCCCCTCAATGCCGCCATTCTTGCAACGTTCATTCTCCCAAAACTATAGCTAGTCCTCGGCTTACGACCTCGATCCAGACCAGCCTTTCTGTTCCCAAGTGAGACGTTCGTTAAGTGAATCTTGCCCCTTTGCGACCTTTCTTGCCACAGTTGTTAAGGGAATCACTGCGGTGGTTAAATTAGTCTCACGATTGTTAAGTGAATCTGGAGTTCCCCCATTGACTTTGCTTGTCAGAAGGTCGCAAAAGAGGACCAGGTGACCTCCCCGGGATGCTGTGACCGTCATAAATAGGAACCAGTTGCCAAGCAGCCGAATTTTGATCAGGTGACCACGGGGATGCTGCAACGGTCGTCAGGGTGAAAAACTGCCCTGAGTCCCTTGATGTTGTAACTGAACAGTCGCTAAACAAGCTGTTTGAATCAATGAATGAATTCAGCTGGCTCAGTTCCATTGCTTGAATGTTTGCCCGCTGAAATAATTTGTCCCGCTATATTTCTATGAAACCTCTTGCTCGAAATATATACGTTACGTTCGCTTATATCAATATTTCTCAACCTCAGCAACTTTTAAGACCCATGGAGCTAAATTCTCCAGCCGGCATGCTGATCTCCATGCCAAGGAAGGGCTCAGAAGAAGAGCACAACCACCGCAACAAACTTCAGGCGGTGTGTGAATGCACTGGCGTGTTTCACTGCTGGATCTTGGGAAGACCCAGGAGCGTAGCAAGGAAAATAAAACACCAATGAGCATGAAATAGCTCTTCATGTCCTAAGTGTTCTCCCAATGTTGTTGTTGTTGTTGTTAGTTGCAAAGTCATGTCCGACCCAACGCGACCCCATGGACAACGTTCCTCCAGGCCTTCCTGTCCTCTACCATCTTCTGGAGTCCATTTAAGCTCACGCCTACTGCTTCAGTGACTCCATCCAGCCACCTCATTCTCTGTCGTCCCCTTCTTCTCTTGCCCTCAACCTTTCCCAGCATTAGGCTCTTCTCCAGTGAGTCCTTCCTTCTCATTAGGAGGCCAAAGTATTTGAGTTTCAGCTTCAGGATCTGGCCTTCTAAAGAGCAGTCAGGGTTGATCTCCTCTAGGACTGACCGGTTTGATCGCCTTGCAGTCCAAGGGACTCGCAGGAGTCTTCTCCAGCACCACAGTTCAAAGGCCTCAATTCTTTGGCGCTCAGCCTTTCTTATGGTCCAGCTTTCACAGCCATACATTGCAGCTGGGAAGACCATGGCCTTGACTATACGTCTCCCAATGTTATTGTCCTTTTATTATCAGTTTGGTCTAGAAAGCAGGAGACCATGAGTTCTAGTATACACCTTGGCATCAGAGTGACTCAGGGCCCATCACCAGGAGACAGTGAGTTCTAGTCCCATCTGAGCATCAAAGACAGCTGGGTGACTTTGGGCCAATCACCAGGAGATGGTGAGTTCTAGCACTGTCTTAGGCATCAAGGGCAGCTGGGTGACTTTGGGCCAATCACCAGGAGATGGTGAGTTCTAGTCCCAGCTTGGCGTCAAAGGCAGCTGGGTGACTTTGGGCCAATCACCAGGAGATGGTGAGTTCTAGTCCCAGCTTGGCATCAAAGGCAGCTGGGTGACTTTAGGCCAATCACCAGGAGATGGTGAGTTCCAGCACTGCCTTAGGCACAAAAGGCAGCTGGGTAACTTTGGGCCAATCACCAGGAGATGGTGAGTTCTAGTCCCAGCTTGGCATCAAAGGCAGCTGGGTGACTTTGGGCCAATCACCAAGAGATGGTGAGTTCTAGTCCCAATTTAGACATGAAGGCGGGCTGGGTAACTTTGGGCCAGTCTCTCTCTCTCAACCTAACCCACCGCACAGGGTTGTTGTGATGGGGAAAATAGGAGGAGGGAGGAGTTATGTTCGCAAAATAAAATAAATTAAAAGGGAGCCTTCCACTTCTGCTCGGGCCCACTCACCTTGGGCATGGTCACTGCAATGTCCACGTTCACCTCTGGCTTGATACAGGTGCCCAGCAGGTAACTTCCCACCACCTTTACCTCTGCTGGGGGCAGAAAATGGAACTTGCCCTTCACCTTGAAAGGGACCTGCAGGATAGGGACCTTTACTCCCTTGGGGAGCCACGTCTGGTCAGTGATCTGAAAGAAAAGAAGAATCCACCCTTTGATCCCCGAATCAGGCTGAGGTTCATGGGGAGCGGTCCCAGGGGGCCCAAACCAAAGAATCCCAGAAACTCGGAAAATACAAGCGGTCCTCAACTTACGACCACAACTGAGCCCCAAATTTCTGCTGCTAAGCAAGACGGTGCCACAACTGTCCGAGTTAAATCCCTGCGCTTGTTAAGCTAGGAACACGGTCGCTAAATGAATCTTGACTTCCCCGTTGACTTTCTTTGTCAGAAGGTCACTAAAGGGGAATCACATGACCCCGGGACACTGCGACCGTCATAAAGAGGAGTCAGCTGCAAGGATGAGAATGTTGCAGGGATGCTTCAAAGGTCATTAAGGGTGAAAAACAGTCGTACGTCACTTCTTTCAGTGCCAGTGCAGCTTCAAATGGTCACTAAATATGAACTGCTGTAAGTTGAGGACTGCCTATGCTAGTCTGGGGGTCCTGCCTTTGATCCCACAATAGGAGGGTCCATGCTAAGTCAAAGGAAGCTGTATTTCTATTCAGGCATTCAAAATTCAATATATTATGGCAATGAGATTGGAGTTACTCCCCAAACGTTAGGGAGACCCCCTCACCCCAACCATACCAGGCCTAGGAAGTCCTTACTGTGATGTGTCCTGCACCTCACCTGTGCAAATGAGTACAAAATGTACCTTGATGCATCTTTAACACATAACAGCAAATTAATCTCCATTATGCTGTCCTTTTTCCGAGGACTCAGAAATTGGGTTGTGGCCATGAACAAAAGCCCAGGAAGCCACTAATCTGGTATTACTTAATCATAATCGTAAAGTTGGAAGGGACCTTGGAGGTCATCTAGTCCAACCCCCTGCTCAGGCAGGAAACCCTGTACCATTTCAGACAAATGGCTGTCCAGTCTCTTCTTAAAAACTTCCAGTGTTGGAGCATTCACAGCTTCTGGAGGCAGGTTGTTCCACTGGTTAATTGTCCTAACTGTCAGGAAGTTTCTCTCCTTGATTAGTTTCCATCCGTTGCTTCTTGTCCTGCCTTTGGGCGCTTTGGAGAATAGCTTGACTTCCTCTTCTTTGTGGCAGCCCCTGAGATATTGGAACACTACTATTATGTCCCCCCTCGTCCTTCTCTTCATTAAACTAGACCAGGGGTCGGCAACCTAAAAAAGGAAAAGAGCCACTGGGAACCGGATCCATCACAAATTTTAAAAAGTGGGAGCCGCGTGCGTGTGTCCATGCACGCGCATGCGCAAAAAAATGTTTTGCGCATGCGCAAAACGTTTTTTGCGCATGCGCGGACGCACGCGGTTGCCATTTTTTTTAAAAAAGTGAGATGGAACCGGTTCCCGGTTGCCCGACGGCGACGGCCCGTCTGCAAAGCTGCCGCTTTCAGCAGCTTTGCAGACGGGCCGCGGCAGCTTCCTCAAAGAGCAGCGCCCCTGCCCGTTCGCGCGGAGGTACGCGCGCACCTCTCCAAAGGTTTGGGGAGGTGCGCGCGCACCTCCGGTCGTTCGGAGAGGTGCACGCGCACCTCTCAGAATGGGCAGGGGCGCTGCTCTTTGAGGAAGCTGTAGCGGCCCGTCTGCAAAGCTGCCGAAAGCGGCAGCTTCGGAGACGGGCCGCTACAGCTTCCTCAAAGAGCGGCATCTCTGCCCGTTCGCGCGGAGGTACGCGCGCACCTCTCCAAACGGGCGGTGCCACTCTCCATTTGGAGAGGTGCGCGCGCACCACTGCCCGTTCAAAGAGGTGCGTGCGCACCGGGCGGCTGGGAGCCGCAGGAGACGGCTCAAAGAGCCGCATGCGGCTCCGGAGCCGTGGGTTGCCGACCCGTGAACTAGACATACCCAATTCCAGCAGCTGTTCCTTATATGTTTTAGCCTCTTCTCTGTACTCTTTCCAGAGCCTCAACATCTTTTTTACATCGTGGTGACCAAAACTGGATGCAGCATTCCAAGTGTGGCCTTATCAAGTCATTGTAAAGTGGTATTAATACTTCACGTGATCTTGATTCTATCCCTGTTAATGCAGCGTAGCACTGTGTTGGCTTTTTTGGCAGCTGCAGTTGCAAATATTCTGACTTAGTTATGTGCCCCTTTCCACTTCCTATACTTATCCTTTTTATCTTTCAATTTATCAGAGAATTCTTTATTCAGCCATCCTGGTTTCTTTTGAAAGCTGTTATCTTTCCTCTTTGTTGGTATTTTGCTAGACTGGGTTTTTATTATCTCACTTTTCAAAATTTCCCAAACTTCTTGAGTTGTTTTCCCCTTGAGGATTCTCATCCATGGAATCCTTCCCAAGCTCTAAGTTTATTGAAATTAGCTCTCTTAAAGTCCAAGACTCTAGTTTGACTGTATTCTATTGCTCGTGCTTCCATAAAGTTGAATTCCAATATTGCATGATCACTTCCTCCCAAGGTTCCTGTGGCTTCAACACCTTCTATCATTTCATCTCTGTTAGTGAGAATTAGATCCAAAATGGCTAATCCCCTAGTTCCCTTCTCTACTTTTTGGGTGACAAAGTTGTCTGCTAGGTTTGTCAGGAATCTTCCACTTGGTGCAGAGTTTGTCTCCCAGTTGATGTCAGGGTAGTTAAAGTCCCCCATTACTATTGTGATGTGCTTCCTACATACCTTAGTTAGCTGACTAGCAAAAGGTTCATCTATTTCCTCTGTTTGGTTTGCCAAATCCACTCACAAAGCCCCCCCATACACATGACCCATATTCTGTCCCAATGATAGATTTGGAAGGGACCTTGGAGGTCTTCTAGTCCAGGGCTTTTCAACCTTTTCACCCATTGTACCACTTTTAGGATATGGCAACATCCGAGTACCAACAGTTGCCTAGCAAGGTGTCAAAAACTTGACCAAAAAAAAAAAGGAAAAAAGTGATGAAGTACAGGTAGTCCTCAATTTACAACAGTTCACTTAGTGACTGATCGAAGTTACAATGGCACTGAAAAAAGTGCCCCCCAAGCCACAGCCGAGCAAGACACCTGCCTGCCCGCCCGGGGGCGCTCTTCCTCCTATCCGAGGTTTCCGGGTGGGCAGGCAGGTGTCTTGCTTGGCTGTGGTTTGGGGGGCAATTTTTTTCAGTCCCATTGTAACTTCGAACAGTCACTAAGCGAAGTGTCGTAAGTCGAGGACTACCTGTACTTCATCACTTTTTTCCTCTTTTTTTTGGGTCATCAAGTTTTTGACACCTTGCTAGACGACTGGTGGTACTCGGATGTTGCCATACCCTAAAAGTGGTACAATGGGTGAAAAGGTTGAAAAGCCCTGCCCTAACCCACTCTCTTCCTGATAAATTGGGACTTCATATTTCAGTGCTCCTCCGGGGAAATCCCTTGGCTGTGCAGGCAAGCAATCTCAAGGGATCCCAAATCTGGAAAGCAGCAGACTTCCGAGGGACAAGAGCAAGGGCTAATACGGGCCACAAGGTTAAACCCACTTCCTGGAAAGAAAGACCCACTGAGTTACAGTGGCTTCCTAGGAAATACGTCTCAGGATGTCCCAAAGGCGCATTTTCCAAAAGGCAACTGGACTTTCTTGGGGGTTTTTTCCCTTGAAAATGTTTTGCTTCTCGTCCAAGACACTTCTTCAGTTCTGACTGAAGGACTCGGGAGTTGGAACTGAAGAAGCTTCTCGGGTGAGAAGCGAAATGTTCACAAGGAAAAAATTAAGAAAGTCCAGTTGCCTTTTGGAAATTTTTAAAAAAAAAGCACCTTTGGGATAACCATGTCCCGGATCAGGCCTGGGTTGTCAAACTTGGCAACTGCAAGACTTGTGGACTTCAACTCCCAGAATTCCTCAGCCAGCCCTGGCTGGCTGAGGAATTCTGGGAGTTGAAGTCCACAAGTCTTAAAGTTGCCAAGTTTGAAGACCCTTGTCCTGAATGCTTGAGAATCTTCATAGACATATCTCAAGATGCTATCAACAGTGCAGTTTTGAAGCGTACGTCTCTCGCCGGAAGTTCCGGGATGTTCCTGAGCATGGCGCTGATTTCGTGAAGGAAGGCATCGATTCGCTGCTTCCTCTTCTCCTTGAGGGTCACCTCCTTCAACAGTTCCTCGATCTGCAGAAGGAGAAAAATGGAATAGAGGTGGGTCATAAACAGGAAGGCTAAAGTATTCTGGATCTTCCTTTGCTAATAGGAATCGCCCTTCCAGTTCCCCCGGCCAAGTTTGCTTCAACCACCAAGCTGCCAGGAGCAAGGAATCAGAGTTACTCATAAATCAGATATGAGATAGTAAGCAACTTTATTGTTCTCCAGCTATACCGGTAAGTCCTCGACTTACGACTCAGTTCATTTAGTAACCACTCGAAGTTACAACAGCACTGAAAAAAGTGACTTAGGACCATTTTGCACCCTTACAAAACGTGGTCACGGGATCAGAATTCAGACACTCAGCAACTGTCTCAGATTTATGACCAAGGCAGCGTCCCCGGGGGAATCACGTGATCCCCTTTTGCAACCTCCTGACAAGCAAAGTCAATGGGGAAGCCAGATTCACTTAATAACCGTGTTATTAACAACAAGCAGGGATTCACTTAACCACTGTGGCAAGAAAGGTCGTAAAACGGGACAAAACTCACCTCACAACTGTCTCGCCCAGCCACAGAAATTTGGGGGATTTTATTTATTTTAGTGTACAGCAAGAATGTTAAAAAGCCCATCATCATGACAATCTCAACGAGCAAATATGAGACTGTTCTGTCCCAGCCTACGTGAGTCCTTGTTATGCTCACAAGGAGAAACCCCTCTTCCAATCAAGCAGGCAGGAACCTCAGGAAAAACCCAAACCCTTTTTATTATTCACAGACCTGAGTCAATGTCCAGAGCAAACAAACACAGTCCACAGAAACTCAATCCTCAACACAAACGGTTGCCTTCGGCAACCAGCACCTCCCACACCTTCCCTTTTATTATTCAGCCAAGGCGTGGCTTCCTAATGCCTTCTCCTTTGCCTTTGGAGCCACCCCATTGCCAGCGTTTTCATGGATCCTGAATATTTCCCAGCTGTGCTTGATCACTGTCCAACTCAAGACTCCCAGCACAGCTGTGTCTCAGCCTGAGCGCCAGTAGAGGGGCCAGGCTCCTCATCAGGCTGTAAGTCTTGGAGCTCTTCAGAGCCTTCCTCTGATGTCACTCCACGCCCCTCTTCCTCATCTGATTCCTCAGACTCAGCTGCCGGATCTATTGGCTGGCAAGGAATCACAACAGAGACTATTCTATTTACGAATTCAAAAGTAGCGTACTTGTAGAGTCAATACACAACTGCGGCAAGAAAGTTTGTGGCTACAGAAGGATTCCAAGCTAGGCCCCCGCTTGACTCCTCCTTCCAATTTCCCAATCCAAACTGACCTGCAGGCGCAGAAGGTTGGAATGGAACAGGTTCTCTGTCTCCTTCAGGTGCCTCAGTTCTTCGTTGGTGGGCACCTTGTAGAGCTCACGTTTGCCCAACTTCACCGGCTGCAAGAGGCCTTCAGAGGAGGAAGCCCGTTTCTTGCCCCTCGGCTTCTCTCCCTTATGGATGCCATTTTGGTTCCCTTCCTTCTCCGGACCTTTACTTCCCTCATCACTTTCAGACATCTGCAGGTAACAAAAAAAGGGAATTATTCACCTAAATAAGGCTGCTGATTGTGGAACAGACATGCAGGCTCAGGAATTCTGGGAGTTGAAGTCCCCAGGTCATAAAAGGGCCATGCTTCCCCAACCCTGTGCTAAGTCTTCCGTTTTCCCACAGTGGTCACAAAAAGAGGCAAAACCCTATTTCTCTTTTGTTCTAGATCTTACTTTTCAATCTTGGTTTAGTGTTTTTCAACCTTGCCAAAAGGTGTGGACTTCAACTCCCAAAATTTCCCAGTCAGCTATGCTGGCTGTGGAATTCTGGGAGCTGAAGTCCACATCTCTCAAACGTTGTTGAGGAACATTGCTCTAGGATATAAGCAATGCTTTAGAGATCACAATAGGTGGGTTCATCCAGCCCAGGATGCCCAAACTAAGTAGAGCCCATGATGGTTTAATGTGATGTGTGAACCCAAAGGGAACAGAAAACTCTGTGAAATGACACAGGATCTGTAAACTCGCTGCTGGCTTTAAATTCCACTTTGGGGAATTGAAGAACACTTTGAAATTGAAGAACAGGTCAACCAATACTTCCTTCACAAGCTTTTAAACTGTGTTGATTTATTCCCCTCCTTCATGAGCTTTTAAACTTTTTTTTACTTATCCATTCTCCTTTTTCATGAGGTTTTTGAACTTTATTTATTTATTCTCCTCCTTCATGAGGATGTGAGCTTTATTTATTCTCTTCATGAGCTTTTAAAACTTTTCTTTATAAGTTTTGTACAGCCGTATATCAGCAGTCCCTACCAGTTCTGGGACCAAGAAAAATTGTCTTCCGCAAACCGGGGAAGGGGGGGAGATGCATGTATGAAACTTTGCTTGCTCAGCCCAGTTCCTAACAGGCTGTGGACCGGTACCAATCAGGGGCGCTGGGTTGTGGACCCCTGCCACACATCTTTGAGAAAGGATATCTAGAGAAAAGAAGGACTAGGGGTGACATGATAACAGTCTTCCAATATTTGAGAGGCTGTCAACATTCTCCAAAGCACCAGAAGGCAAGACAAGAAACAATGGATGGAAACTAATCAAGGAGAGAAGCAACCTGGAATTAAGGAGAAACTTCCTAACAGTGAGGACAATTAACTAGTGCAGGGGTAGGCAACCTTGGCTCTTTTATGATTCGTGGACTTCAACTCCCAGAATTCCTGAGCCAGCATGGCTCAGCTTGGAAACCTCTCTTTCCCCTCAGCATTGCTGCTTGGGGATTCTGGGAGTTGAAGTCCACGAGTCATAAAAGAGCCAAGGTTGCCTACCCCTGAACTAGTGGAACAGCTTGCCTTCTGAAGTTGTGGGTGCTCCGTCAATGGAGGTCTTCAAGAAGAGATTGAACCTCCACTTGTCTGAAATGGTATAGACTAGACCAGGGGTGTCAAACTCAATTTCATTGAGGGCCGGGCCGCATCAGCATTGCGGTTGCCCTCAGGGGGCCGGGTGGGTATGGCCAGGGTGGGCGTGGCCTACTGGGTGGGCGTGGCTAGAGTGCATATGGCCTATTGGGTGGGCGTGGCCAGCTCTACATCTTTCACATCAAGGGTGCCTATGGGGGCCTGGGCAGGAGTGGGACACATCTGAGGGTCTCTGGCAGGAGGAGGGTCTCTGGGCCAGGGCCAAGGTAGTGGGGGCCGTTCCCTCACTGTTTCCAGGATGGCTTTGTGGGCCACATGAAACCACTTCACGGGCCACATCTGGCCCCCGGGCCTTGTGTTTGACATGCCTGGACTAGACTCTCCTGCTTGAGCAGGGGCATTGGACTAGAAGACCTCTAAGGTCCCTTCCAACTCTGTAATTATGTTAAACGGTGGAATGTCTTCCTTTTAGAAGTTGTGGGTGCTCCATCACTGGAGTTTTTAGGAAAAAACTGGGCAGTCACCTATCTGAAAGAGTATAGGATCTCCTGCTTGAGCAAAAGGTTGGACTAGAAGACCTCTAAGATCCCTTCCAGCTCTATTCCGATTAAACAGCACCCTGGCTCACAACACTTATACAGGTAGTCCATGACTTACAGCTTTTCATTTAGTGTCCATTCACAGTTATAACAGCAATGAAAACAAAGGGGCCTACGGCTGATTTTCACTGACGACCGTTGCAGCCTCCCCCATGGTCACGTAACCAAAATTCAGACGCTTGGCAACTGGCTCATATTTACGACGGTTGCAGCGTCGCGGGGTTATGTGATTGCCCCCTTTTGTGACCTTCTGACAAGCAAAGTCAACGGGGAAGCCAGATTCACTCAACAACCGGAGTGATGCACTTAACGACTGTGGCAAGCAAGGTCACATAACGGGACAAAACTCACTTAACCGTCTCGCTTAGCCACAGAAATTTTATGGCTCAAACTGAGATCGTAAGTCGAGGTCTACCTGCAACTGCTCGCTCTTTTTGTAGCATTCTTTAACCACTGCGATATTTTGTCCGATTTCAGCCCCCCCCCCGGCTAATTTATTTATTAAATTATTATTGATTTATTAAATTGTTTATTAAACGGGACTACAACGCCCATTCTCCTTGACACACAACCCCCGTCGTGGACGATGGGAGATGTGGTCCGGTGAGGCGAGGCTCCCCGGGAGCGCCACGGTATTGCGTCCCCACGATCTTTTCCCCCTACCCCGCTCCGCTCGGCCGCAACCCACCTTCTGCCGACCGGCTCCGGCAGCCATGCGGGTGGCGCTCGGCAAAAACACGTGGAGCCGACAGCGCCACACATACAGGCTCTTCCGGCTTCCGTTGCCCGAGTTCCTCACTCTCGGCCTCCGATAGGTTAGCGTCGGCTAGCCCCGCCCACTGCACCGGTTGGTTGAGAGCGCAGGAAGTTTGCCGAACCGACCTTTCAGTTATCGCTGGTAGAAGTTCTAGAAGTAGGAAAATGAAGAGAGGTCCAACCTCACTCTCTTTCTCTCTCTCTCGGGAGATGAGTTCCGGGTTCCGTTGCACAACTTCGCTTGTTTAGAGGAAATCCTCAACTTAGACTTTAAGATTTTAATTTTAACTGGGTTTTAATTTTCTCAGGGTTTTATTTAATCTTTTTTAATTTGTTTTAACATTTGTATTGACTTTCTTTTAAATGCCCTGTAAACCGCCCTGAGTCCTTCGGGAAAGGGCGGTATATAAATCTAAATAAATAAATAAATAAATAAATAAACTTGATTTAGTGACCTTTCAAACAGCAATGAAAAAAGTGACTTATGACCGTTTTTCACACTTACGACCGTTGCAGCATTCCCCACGCTCACGGGATCAAAATTCAGATACTTGGCAACTCACTCAGATTTATGACGGTTGCAGTGTCCCAGGGGTCATGTGTGATCCCCTTTTGTGACCTTCCGACAAGCCAAGTCAATGGGGAAGCCAGATTCGCTTAACGACCGTGTTACTAACTTAACAGCTGCGGTGATTCACTTAACAACTGTGGCAAGAAAGGTCGCAAAATGGGGCAAAACTCACTTCAATGTTTCACTTAGCAATAGAAGTTTGGGGGTTAGTTTTGGTCGTAACTCAAGGACAACCTGGGCATTTTCAGAAGAGGGACGATCGTTTCCGAGTATCGGGCTTTGATGTCTCTTACATCAGTGCATGGAAAAAACACAGAAAACAAATGTGAAGGTTGCAGTCCTGGAGGTTTTTAAGAAGAGACTGGACTGGAATGGTCTAGGGCAGGGGTCTTCAAACTTGGCCCTTTTATGACTGGTGGACTTCAACTCCCAGAATTCCTCAGCCAGGCACGCTGGCTGAGGAATTCTGGGAGTTGAAATCCACCAGTCATAAAAGGGCCAAGTTTGAAGACCCCTGGTATAGGGTCTCCTGTTTGAGCAGGGGGTTGGACTAGAAGACCTCCAAGGTCCCTTCCAGCATTATTTCCCCAGACCATAGATTTGGCAAAGCCTTCATTGCAACCGAAGGAGATTATCCTATACGGCCCTGTTTCATAATGCAATCGAGTGAGTATTTTTCAACCTTAGTGACTTTAAAATGGGTGGCTTTCAACTCCCAGAATTGGCTGGCTGGGAACTGAAGTCCTCCCATTTGTAAAGGTGGAAAAAGACAGAATGGACAAAATTACTGGGAAATTCAGACAGATGTTCTGATCCTGAAAAAGTCAGCAGAGTGTGGAATTTCTGCATCATGCTAAGCCATGGTTAGCTAACCAAAGAGAGGCAGCTGTGCTCACCCCACACATCAGCAAGGAGGGTCAGAAATGAGATACCGTGGACATTGCAACACCTGCCTGCAATTAGTGCAGGTTCGCATCCCACCAGGCTCAAGGTTGACTCAGCCTTCCATCCTTCCGAGGTAGGTAAAATGAGGACCCAGATTGTTGGGGGCAATTAAGCTGACTTTGTAATAATGCCGCTTGGTGTGTGTGTGAAAGCCCTAATAAGCAGGCATATACATAGAATGAAGGCTACTGCTAAGCTTGTAAGCCGCCCTGAGTCTTCGGAGAAGGGCGGGATATAAATGGAATTAAAATAAAATAAAAAATAAAAATGTTTCCAGGCGTTTGAAAATCCAGTTCCAGGCACTAAGGAAAATCAAATCAAATCAAATCAAATGGGATTGTTGAAAGTATTTCAAGGAGCTTGCAGCCATGGGGGCTACACCCTTTTTTAATTCTGAATTTTAATTATTGTTTTTAACTGTTTTTATTATAACACTTCTATACAGGTAGTCCTTAGTGTACGAGCACAACTGAGCCCCAAATTCCCATTGCTAAGCAAGGCAGGTGTAAAGTCAACCCCACCCCATTTTATGACCATTTCCCCCCCCCCACTGTAGTTGTTAAATGAATCGTGCAGTTGTTAACCGAAAATAACTTCCCCTACTGATGTTGCTTGGCGGAAGCCAGCTGGGAAGGTCACAAATGGTGATCATGTGACCCCATCATAAATACATGCTGGTTGCCACACAACTGAGACAGTGAGTTCTAGTTCTGCCTTAGGCATAAATATTGGATGGCTCTTTGGGACAATTACCAGGAGACGGTGAGTTCTAGTTCCACTTTAGGCAGGAACATTGACTGGCTGAATAAGAAATGTAAAATAAAAATAAATAAATTGTAGCGCTTCATTTTCTTTCTTTCCTTGGTGGTCTTCCTACTAAATACCAGTTTCTCTGTTAACCAGCAGATGTCGCCCTTGGCCTGCTCAGCTCAGCCCTGGTTTTGCTTTAAGAAGCAGAATTGTTTGCAGGTGTCCCACAATCACAGCCACACCCCTTTTCACACTCAGGGCTTTATCACAGTATTGGGGTGGGGGGAACCCTTGACTTTTTTTCTTTTTGACACTATCCGACAAGTGCTGGAACCTCCTGTCCCCATCCATGGGCCTTTTTGACTAATTCCTTAATTACAAGAAACCATAGTTTGTTGAGCTGTAGTTTACTGGATAAACCACAATTACAGAAAGCCATAGCTTGTTTAGCTATTGTTTATTGGATAAACTACAATTACTGAAAGCTATAGTTTATTTAGCTGTAGTTTATTAGATAAGCCACAATTATAAGAAGATATAGTTCTGTGGAAAGTCACCCCCCCAAGGAAATATTAAAAGGAGAAAAATATATTTCCGAAAAGGATCTTAAAGAGGCAGAAAAGCATGCCCAGTTTTTCTTAATATCCCCAAGTCTCCCTCCCCCAAGCAGAAACCAGCTAGAAATGCAGATGTAAAGCATTCAGGAAAGTTGAAGCTAGATGATTAAGAAGACAAAGACACCTAAAATCTACATATCCCACCCAAACTCTTAAGACAGGACATAATAGGATTAACCCGCAGATGCCAAAGGGGCACACTCAGACTCAAGTCAGAATACATGACACAGGAAATACAAAGCCTCAAACAGGAACAGGAAATAACTCCAAACAAAAGGCTCCAGAGGGTATAAAAACCCACTCCCTACATGTGCTCACCCCTTTTTTCTCTTTTCTGCCAGAGCCATCTTCCTGTCTGGCTCTCCTCTTCAATAAACTGCAACCTTCTTTCTAAAGCAGTCGCCATGTTGTTTATTCCCAGCTTAGACTGAACCATGATGAAGACTTTTCCTTCAACTGTTCTTTTAGCTATAGTTTATTGGATAAACCACAGTATAAGAAGCCGTAATTTGTTTAGCTTAGGTTTATTAGATGATTCACTAACCTAAACCAACACCAAGCATGTTCCCATGACCAGAGAACCTGATATGTCAACCAAACTCTTACTCAATGTGCACCAAATTACTATAATTACTTGAAATAAGATAAATTTGAATTTAAGATCAGTGTCCCAAAGGAAATTTACCTAGGAAATATTAGGTATTCTCAGAAAATCCAACTTTACTGTCACATTTTATTACATATATACAAACAGGGAAATTACATTTCATCCTAAAAATTAAAGTTCTTCAGCATTTTATTAGCTGATTATAAATAAGAGTAAATTGCATTGTTTTTAAAAGCCTGTATGTCTTTTTTTTATTGAAAAGTTTTATAAAAGTTTACAATATAAACCCCAAAACCAACCCACCCTAAACCCCCCCTCTCCCTCCCCCACTTCCCAGAGCTGAGTACAGGGTTACAAATATAATAATCATAATCTAACATTAACAAACTATATGGATAACCAAGTCCATAATGCGTTTTAACTCCCCTTTAACATAAATATAAACAAATTAAAAGTAAACATAATAAAAACATAAACAAATTAATATCCTAATTATTAAACAATACAATATCCAAGTTGTTAAACAATACTAATACTAAAATAATAATATCATATAATTAAAACTAATAAAAATTCCACTATAATAAACTATTAATAATAATAATACTCTAAAATTTACTCATAGGCTAAATGGAACTTTTTAGTCCCATATTTATTCTGAATATAATCTATCCATCTTCTCCAGACCGAAATGTATCTTTCTTGTGAATGATCCTTCAAATAAGCAGAAATCTTAGCCATTTCTGCTAAATTTGACACTTTAAGCGTCCATTCCTCTATAGTAGGCAAGCAATCCTTCTTCCAATATTGCCCTACCAATAACCTTGCAGCTGTTATCAAATTCAACATCAAATTACTTTCTTTAGTATCACAATCTATAATAACACCCAATAAAAAATAATTGTGGAGTTAACTTTATCTTTCTCTTGAAAATCTTTTGAATGTTCCACCAAATCTTAATCCAAAAAGCTTTTATATTTCTACAAGTCCACCAGATATGAAAATAAGTAGCATCCAAACTGCCACATCTCCAACATTTGAGCTGTAAATTAGGATACATACAAGACAACTTTTCAGGATCCAGATGCCATCTATAAAACATTTTGTAAAAATTTTCTCTTAAATTTTGGGCCTGGGTAAATTTTACATTTCTAACCCAAACTACCTCCCATATATCCAATGGAATCGGTTCTTGAATATTTTGGGCCCACTTTACCATGCAATCTTTAACTAATTCCATTTCCGAATCCAATTCTATTAAAGCATTATAAATTCTCTTTATATGCGCTCGATTTTGATCTTTAATCTGTTTTACCAAATTCTCATCCATTAATGTAATACCAACCTTTTGATCTAACTTCCACCTAGCTAACAATTGAGTATACTGAAACCAAGACTGCACAATATTTTCTTGCTTTAACTCAGCTAACGATTTAAATTGCCAATCATTCCCTACCAATCTAAGTAATTCCTTACAAGAAATCCTATCCAAGTTCACACCCATAGATACACCCTCTATCGCGTGTCCAGGAATCCCCCAGATTGGTATTTTATAATTTAACTTATAATACTTTTTCCAGACACGCAATAAAGCACTTCTCAAAATATGAGATTTAAAAGCCTTGTCAACTTTTTTATCATAAATTAAGTATGCATGCCACCCATATAATAAGTCCCATCCCTCAAGATGAAGTATACTTTTATTTGTTAAATTAAGCCAATCACTAACCAGTGTTAAAACCACCGCATCATAGTATAATTTCAAATTAGGCACCTTAAGTCCTCCTCTTTCCCATGCGTCTTGTAAGATCTTAAGTTTAATTCTTGGTTTTTTCCCCGCCCAAAGCCTGTATGTCTTTATTAAGATATAAGCAAATATAAAGATTGAGGACCATAATTGATGCTGTATAAATTATAGAATAAATGAAAAACTGTGTTAAATTTTATCCATACTGCTAGAAATCTGTTCAGATTAAGAAATTTTAACAAACTCGGAAGATAAGGTTTTAAGTAAAGATAAACCTTGCTTTTGATTCTGGAACAAATCCGTAAAAAAATTATAATAGAAATGTCCTGTTTTAAAGGTAATCCCTCCCCCTCAAAAAAAGGGGGGAGGACAAATTGCCAAAATTGGTTAACAGTTTTTTTTTAAGTCCACTTTGAACTTTGCGTGTTTGTGTAGAAACAAATTCTGAATTAATTAAAATATTTGTAAAGCTTTTTCCAAGTCAAGCTTAACAGTAGAAAAATAGAAGTGGGTGGCTGATCCCTTCATCCTCAACTTACAACTAATTATAACCCAGATGGAGCCCAAAATTCTTGTTCAAAGTCATGCTGGGTGTAAGTCGAGGCCTCCACCTGACTGACCTGATTTTATAACTGGTATTCTTATGTGTGTGTGAGAGAGACAGTTGTTAAGGAAGTGCTGCAGTCAGAAAATGACTGCAAAGCAAATCAATGTATCCCTATGGGTGCTTTTTTGCCGGAAACCACCTGAAAAAGACCAAAACCCAGTATTAAAAAGTCATAAATTGCAGTCATGTCATGACGGAATGCTGCAACAGGTTGTAAAACTGGTTACCAACACAATCATGTGACATGGAAGGGAATGGACCCTTGTCAAAAGTACAGACTGAGGGTTCCGTCATAACTTCAAAAGGTCATTAAGTGAGGACTACCTGTAAATTTGTGTTATAATTAAAATGGGGGTGAGATTCACATTCTGTCTGCTTTATGCTGTTTTGGGGTCCCATTCCCCAAAGAGAGCATTGCAAATTTTTGCAAACAAGCAGTTTTCTACTTTTAAAAAAATAATTGGGGGATTTTCTTATTTTTTTTAATCCCATATATACTGTATGTATATATGTATATATGATGTATATATATATATTAATCCCATTTATATCCCGCCCTTCTCCGAAGACTCAGGGTGGCTTACAATCTAAAGCACAAATCAATGTACTTAGCAATAGCCTTCATTGCAACTCCGGGAGATGAAGCGTCGGAGACGGGGCCTAGAGAGCGGTTGGAGGTCCAGCCGATCTGAATCCGACAGATTGCGACTAAGAACCCATATTAGGTCTTATCTCGCAGCGATGAGGGTGGCGAGGTCTAACTACTTCGCTGCCCTCATCGCGTCCGCAGATAATCGCCCGGCCGCCCTGTTTAGGGTGACCCGCTCCCTCCTTAATCAGGAGGTGAGTGAGGAACCCTTGCAGGGTCGTGCCGAGGAGTTTAGTCAACATCTGTCGGACAAAATCGCTTGGATTCGGACCGGTCTGGACTCCGACTGGGCAGCGTCGGACGATCAGAACACGAGCGGTCTTGTCAATGTTACCTGGGAGGAGTTCGATCCTGTAACTCCGGAGGAAGTGGACAGGATTATGGGGAGGCTGAGCTCCACCACATGTTTATTGGACCCGTGCCCTTCCTGGCTGGTTTATGCAGCCCGGGAGGGGACACGAGGCTGGTTCCAGGCGGTTATATCTGCCTCTTTGAGTGAGGGTAGTTTTCCCGCCGCCTTGAAAGAGGCGGTGGTAAGACCTCTCCTCAAGAAGCCTGCCTTGGACCCGGCTGTGCTAAATAACTTTCGTCCGGTCTCCAACCTTCGCTTCCTTGCGAAGGTTGTTGAGAGTGTGGTGGCGCATCAGCTCCCTCTGGTCCTGGATGAAGCGGATTATCTAGACCCGTACCAATCGGGCTTCAGGCCCGGGTACAGCACGGAGACGGCATTGGTCGCGCTGGTGAATGATCTCTGGAGGGCTCTGTCCTAGTCCTATTAGACCTCTCAGCGGCTTTCGATACCATCGACCATGGTATCCTGCTGCGGCGCCTCAGGGGATTGGGAGTGGGAGGCACGGTTCTTCAGTGGTTCTCCTCCTATCTCCTGGGACGCTCGCAGTCGGTGTTGGCAGGGGGGCAGAGGTCGACCGCGAGGCCTCTCGTTTGTGGAGTTCCTCAGGGGTCGGTCCTCTCGCCTCTCCTGTTCAACATCTACATGAAACCGCTGGGTGAGATCATTCGTGGTTTTGGAGTTGGGTATCATCAGCATACTGATGATACCCAGCTTTTCATTTCGACCCCAAACCACCCCAGTGATGCCCTCCACGTGATGTCCCGTTGCCTGGAGGCGGTTCGGGTCTGGATGGGGAGGAACAGGCTTCGACTCAACCCTGACAAGACTGAGTGGCTGTGCGTACCGGCATCTCGGGATATTCAGGATATCCCACCCCTCACTATGGGGGGTGAGTTACTACCCCCTGTAGATAAATGGAATTAAAATAAATAAATAAATATAGTAGCTGTGACTAGGGGGGCCTTCGCCCAGGTTCGGCTGGTGCGCCAGTTGCGGCCCTATCTAGACCGGGATGCCTTACGTACGGTCACTCATGCGCTCGTGACCTCTCGTCTTGACTACTGCAACGCTCTCTACATGGGGCTACCCTTGAAGACCACTCGGAGGCTCCAACTGGTACAGAATGCAGCCGCGAGAGTTGTGTTGGGAGTTTCCCGACACTCCCATGTCACACCTTTGCTCCGCGAGCTGCATTGGCTTCCAGTTGTCTTCCGGGTGAGGTTCAAGGTGTTAGTAATGACCTACAAAGCCCTACATGGCATGGGTCCGGAATACCTTGGGGAGCACCTGCGGCCGGCGTCAACTTCCCTCCGCCTAGTATGCTCCCACAGAGAGGGCCTCCTCAGGGTGCCACCGGTCAAAGAATGCCGACTGGTGGCCCCCAGGGGGAGGGCGTTCTCTGTGGGTGCACCGGATCTTTGGAACCATCTTCCGGTCGAGCTCCGGATGGCGCCCGATCTCCGCTCCTTCTGGCGCGATCTTAAAACCCATCTCTTTGAACAAGCTGGCCTGGCCTGATGGGACGGGGTTGGATTTTATAAATGGATTTTAACTTTTAATCTGTATTAATTTATTACGGGCACTGTTTAATTACTTTTTAATAATTTTTAATTTTTGTATCTTGTTTTTATGTATTGCCCTGTTCACCGCCCTGAGTCCTTCGGGAGAAGGGCGGTATACAAATTAAATTAATAAATAAATAAATAAAAAACATTTTCCCTCGTTTAACTCATTCTGTCAAGGCTGGCCACGGAGGTGTAGCTGTGTTTTTTTTTTAATCTTGGCAACTTTATGTGGACTTTAACTCCCAGAATTCCCCTGTCAGCACAGAATTACGGGTGTTGCAGTCCACACACCTTAAAGTTGCCAAGGTTGAAAAACACTGGGTTATACTGTACTGGTCAAGAAAACACAGAGCCATAAAACAGGCCTCAAGTTGGTTTATGGTGGTTTACCATGGGTTACATGTGGTTACATCAAAGCTTAGCCTAATGTTGGTTTACACATGATTTGGCCCAATGCATTAATATTTATTTATTTATTTTATTACATGTGGTTACATCAAAGCTTAGCCTAATGTTGGTTTACACATGATTTGGCCCAATGCATTAATATTTATTTATTTATTTATTTATTTATTTATTTATTTATTTATTTATTTATTTATTTATTTTATTACATTTATATACCGCCCTTTCCCGAAGGACTCAGGGCGGTTTACAGGGTAATTAAAAAACAGAGATACAAAAGTTAAAAACAAATTTAAAAAATTATATTCATCCCTGCATAGGTAAAACCCCAGTTAAAATTAAGATTAAAACTAAAATTAAGATTAAAACTAAAACTGATCCAAGGGGGTTGCTTCATGTTATCCCATAAACCAGAACATAAACTATCACTGCGTTTTGTTTAGTTTTGCCAGCTTTGTTCATTTCTGTCTGTACATTTTCCCCTGCGGCGTTGTGTGACACATATACGAGCCATTGCCTACGTTTACATGTAGAGTTACATGTTGTGACAATTATATATTGATCCATTGCCTACGTTTTATTGCATCTTTTATGGCGGTAATTTCTCGCCTTCGTTACTGCAAAAGATTTTGGAAATAACACCGAATGAATTAGCACCTAAAAACGACCCTTTTTTCTTGAAAACGCACCATTTCAGACAAACCGCCCCCCCCCTTTTCAAGGGCTTAATGGTTCCGTCCATTTAAGAGACGCTTAAACGCCTTCCCACCGCACAAGAGGTTGGAAAACAGAGACGGAAACCAGCCAATCCCCGAAGAAGGCTGAGTACCAGCGGCCAATGGCCGAACGCTTCCTTCCCTTAGGGGGCGTGTACCATGAAAAAAAAAATTAGGCTTTGGGTCCAGCCAATGATCTTACGCTAAAAGGCGGGACTAGACTAAACATTGGACGAGAGTTTCAGCCCACCCAATCAGAGCGCTGGCAACGGGCCCAATAAAGCCGCCTCTCACGTAACTGGGGGCGTTGCCAAGGCCGCCTCTGACGTAACCGAGAGCGTGGCCCAAGCCGCCTCTGCGTGCGCGTGCGCGGAGAGGCGGCCGGCCGGCCTGCGCCGCCTGCCAGGGAGGCGGAAGCAGCAGCGGCGGCGGCGGCGGCGGCAGGAGGAGGGTGGAGCCTACCGGGCGGAGCGTGCGCGTGCACGTCAGCGCGCGAGCGGCGTCGCCGTCACAAAAGGAAGCACCGGCAGCGGCGTCGAGGGCGCCGCCGGTGGGGAGCGAAGCGGGCCCGGGGTGCGCGGCCGCCTCGCTCGGTGGCGCAGGCCGCGCTCGTCGCCTTCCCGCGCCCTCTCGGGCCCCGCGGCGCCGGCGGGCTCGCCTAGGGCCGCGCCCCGCACGGAGCAGGAGGATCGCGGCGGCGGCGGCGGCTGCTGCGGCGGCGGCGGGCGGGCCGGGCGGCCTAGCCCGGCCTGGCCCGCCGCGGCCGGTCCTGAGCGGCGCCCGCCTGGCCGTCCCCCGCCGCCACGTCCTCCTCCTCCTCCTCCGCCATGGCGGCGCAGCAGCAGGTGAGCAGCTCGCAGAAGGCGCTGATGCTGGAGCTGAAGGGGCTGCAGGAGGAGCCGGTGGAAGGCTTCCGCATCACCCTGGTCGACGAGTCCGACCTGTACAACTGGGAGGTGGCCATCTTCGGGCCGCCCAACACGCTCTACGAGGGCGGCTACTTCAAGGTGAGAGGCTCCGCCCACCCCCCCTAGGCCCCGCCCCGCCCCCCGACGGGGGGGAGGGGCCCCGCGCGCGGGCGCGCCTGGCACGGGAGGGGGCGGTTGGGGGAGGGGAGAGACACCCCCTTTGGAGGGGGACCCCCGGGCGGGAGGACTCGGAACCCCCCCCACCACCCGGGGGAGGGGGTTCCCTGCCGGGGAGGGGCTTCTCTAGGCGCCCCCGCCTCAGACAAGGGCTTGGCACCCCGCTTTTCTCATGAGCGGTTTTTTTCTTTCCCCCCCCTCGCTTTTTGTGAGGGAGGGTCTTTCTGGATTGGCACCCCGCTTTTTCATGGGGGTCTTCCTGTTTTTCCACAAGCTTCTGAGGGGAAAGACTCTCCCCGGAGGGGGGGTCTGCCCCCCCCTCAGGTTTCTCACCCTGGAGGGAGAGCTGCGTGAGGGGAAGGGGCTTCTCTGCGCGCCCTCCCACCCCCTCCATGGGCTTTGCACCCTGCTTTTTCATGAGGGTCTCCCCGCTGTCTTAATGAGCCCCCCCTCCCGCCTTTTGTAAGGGAGGGTGTCTCTGGCGCCCCATTTTTCATGAGGGTCTCCCCGCTGTCTAATGAGCCCCCCCTCCGGCTTTTTGTAAGGGAGGGTGTCTCTGACGCCCCACTTTTCATGAGGGTCTCCCCGCTGTCTTAATGAGCCCTCCCTCCGGCTTTTTGTAAGGGAGGGTGTCTCTGACGCCCCATTTTTCATGAGGGTCTCCCCGCTGTCTTAATGAGCCCCCCCTCCCGCCTTTTGTAAGGGAAGGTGTCTCTGACGCCCCATTTTTCATGAGGGTCTCCCCGCTGTCTTAATGAGCCCCCCCTCCCGCCTTTTGTAAGGGAAGGTGTCTCTGACGCCCCATTTTTCATGAGGGTCTCCCCGCTGTCTTAATGAGCCCCCCTCCCGCCTTTTGTAAGGGAAGGTGTCTCTGACGCCCCATTTTTCATGAGGGTCTCCCCGCTGTCTAATGAGCCCCCCCTCCGGCTTTTTGTAAGGGATGGTGTCTCTGACGCCCCACTTTTCATGAGGGTCTCCCCGCTGTCTTAATGAGCCCTCCCTCCGGCTTTTTGTAAGGGAGGGTGTCTCTGACGCCCCATTTTTCATGAGGGTCTCCCCGCTGTCTTAATGAGCCCCCCCTCCCGCCTTTTGTAAGGGAAGGTGTCTCTGACGCCCCATTTTTCATGAGGGTCTCCCCGCTGTCTTAATGAGCCCCCCCTCCCGCCTTTTGTAAGGGAAGGTGTCTCTGACGCCCCATTTTTCATGAGGGTCTCCCCGCTGTCTTAATGAGCCCCCCTCCCGCCTTTTGTAAGGGAAGGTGTCTCTGACGCCCCATTTTTCATGAGGGTCTCCCCGCTGTCTAATGAGCCCCCCCTCCGGCTTTTTGTAAGGGAGGGTGTCTCTGACGCCCCACTTTTCATGAGGGTCTCCCCGCTGTCTTAATGAGCCCTCCCTCCGGCTTTTCGTAAGGGAGGGTGTCTCTGACACCCCATTTTTCATGAGGGTCTCCCCGCTGTCTAATGAGCCCCCCCTCCGGCTTTTTGTAAGGGAGGGTGTCTCTGACGCCCCACTTTTCATGAGGGTCTCCCCGCTGTCTTAATGAGCCCTCCCTCCGGCTTTTTGTAAGGGAGGGTGTCTCTGACACCCCACTTTTCATGAGGGTCTCCCTGCTTTGGTGTCTCTACTTTGGCACACACCCCTCCCCACTTTACACGGTTCCCCCTGCTGTGGCTTTTTTAAGGTTAGGGTCTCCCCGCTTGTCATGAGGGTCTCCCTGCCTTTCCATCCCACTTTTCGTGGCCGTCTCCCCCGCTTTGGCACCCCCCTTTTTCATGAGGGTCTGCCCATTTTTCTGGGTTTGTGCCCCCCTTTGGGGGTTCTCCCCAGCTTTGAGCCCCCTTTTCAAGGAGGGTCTCCCCTCTTTCCACAAGTGCCTTCCTGGGTTTGCAGCCCGCTTTTTTTTTTCATGGCGGTCTCTCATTTGGACATCCTGCTTTTTAATGAGGGTCTCCCTACTTTGGCTCCTCACTTTACATGAAGGTCTCTTCATTTTTCATGAGGGCCTCTCCGGGTTTGCACCCTTTTTTCTAACGAGGCGGGCCCCCCAGCTTTTCGTGCGGTCTCCCCACTTCGGCACCCTGTTTTTCCCAAGGGTTTCCCTGTTTTTCATGAAGGGCCTTCCCCAGTTTGCAGCCCATTTTTAATGAGGGTCTCCCCTCTTCGTGAGGGACTCTGGTTTGGCACCCCACTTTTCACAGCGATCTCCCCTCTTTGGCTCCCCGTTTTTGATGAGGGTCTGCCTGCTTGGTGCCCCGCTTTTTCAGCGGGTCTGCCCTCTTTTCATGAGGGTCCCCTTGGTTTTGCACCCCAGTTTTCATAGTAGTCTCCCCACTTTGGCACCCTGGTTTTCATGAGGCCTGCTCCGCTTCTGTACCCTGCTTTTTATGAGGGTCTCCCCCTTTTTGCACCCCACATTTCATGACTGTTTCCCTGCTTTGGCCCCTTACTTTGATGAGGGTCTTCTTGCATTCAGGGGCGCCTTTTCTTCTTGCTTTGTTCCTCAGAGACTTCCTTCTCTTCCCCCCCTCCCCAACCCGTGCATTTCAATGAGAGAGGAGGGGCTGTGTCTGGTCCTCTTAGCTCCCCCCCCCCAATTTCCCCCCTTCTCCTGAGGCCACCTGGGGAAAACCCAGCAACTGTGGAGGGTTGGAGCCCAGTCCTTCAGAGCCCCCCCCCCTTCCCGCTTTTCAGGGCCTTTGCTTTTCTCCCCCTGCATTTCTGGCCAGCTGGTATCTTGCAAGGAAAGAGAACCAAATTCTTAATTTAATCTTCCGTATTATCTTTTTCTTTTCTTTTTTTTTAACCTTTTTATCAACTGTGCAATCCTCCCAGGGCTCTTCTAACAGAGTTATATAGGCGGCATTTAAATTTAATAAATAAAAATAAAACCAGCTCCAGTTCTCCTCCCCCCCCCCTCTCCAGCCCCGGGGAGGCAAAAGGATGGAATCCTCCCTGCCTTTGGTTGAAAGGCACCCAAACTGGAGAATTATCTAGATAGAATCCAAATCCAAATTACTTGTCAGGCTGCCCAGAGTCGCTTTATATGTGAGAAAGTTTATCTCACGTATTATGTCACACTTTATATGCGAGATGAGCCGCATATAAATGTAATAAAAATAAATATGTAAAAATCAGAATGCTGTTGGGAGGACCGGCACTGCGAATGCAGAATGCACCCTTCTCATGTGAAGAAGTAGCTTGCTTTAGGAACCAAAAGTGGACAGGTATTTCTCTCTGCGTTTACCTGGAGCATTTTGGATGTTGAAAAGGATCCTTCACGGAACACTCACCTAATTTGTGTGTCCAGTAAACAATAATGGACATTTTCTAATCTGAATTTGCATTGGAGGAGGGACTGAATGCCCCGTGTTTTAAAAGCAAATGTGAATAATTTAATTCAGGGGTGGAAAACACTGGCCCTTTGATGGCTTGTGGACTTCAACTCCCAGAATTCCTGGCTGGCTTAGGAATTCTGGGAGCTGAAGTCCACAAGTCATCAAAGGGGCCATAGTTCCCCCCCTCTGTTTTTTTAATTAATTCTTTTCAACGGAAAGATTTTCCAAATCGGGAGCAACAGGTAGGAGGAAACTGGAAAAAAAAGTTAAAAGGCAGTGACCATGTGATCAGAGCCCTACCCCTATTTTTATGAGGGTCACCCCACTATTTTTTTTTAATCTCCAGATGTGTAGGCCTTCTTGCTCCTATCATTTGTCAATCTGGGCAATTTATCTGGCGGTGCACTGCCTGTATTTAAGGCAGGTGGGTTAACTGTCGATGTAAAATGTTAGGGAAATGAATGCTTTTTTTAATCCTAGGGTTTTAAAAGTGTGGAGGCAAATATTTTTTTGCCATGCACTGATTTCATTTGGAGAGGGAAGTTGTTGAATGCAGTATGCAGTGAAATGGTAAATAAATGAACTTTTAGAATGTGCTTTGCAAATTCTGGTAAAATACCTTGATACCCTATTAAGTGAAAAATACCCTTATTAGTTGAAAATTATTTTAAGTATTTTATACATATGTGTGCATTGTCATAGGCAAGGTAATAGTGGTCCTTTGTGGGGTGGTTCTGATGAATAGTTGGTTGGATTTTGCCTGCTTACTTTATGAATATATTTTAAGGCAGGACTTGTGGACGTCAACTCCCAGAATTCCCCAGCCAGCACAGGGAAGCCTGAGAGTTGAAGTCCAGAAGACTTAAAGTTGCCAAGACTGGACACTGTTCTGAATGCACAGGGACCTCAAACAATGATTCAAATACGGTATATCTTGCAGTATCCTCCCTCTAACTGCTGCTTAAAGTAGATATGTTTGAGACTGAACTCATAAGTTATAAGCCTGTTGTGTTCTTGTTACTGGATTATACTTGCTTCATTTTCAGTGTAGCTAAGTACTGGCTGATAGCTGTACTGTAAAAATTTGGATTGGGTTTAATTTTAGAGCCGTGAATCGCAGAATGGATTGTCACTGGTTATAGGACTGCAACTTGCTGATTTAATGCGAGTTTTACAAGCTGACATCTATGTTTCTCCTTATTCAAAACCCTTAAAAGTAATGCCAGAAGATAATAAACGAGGATTGTCAATGGCCACACCCCACACTAGGGTGTGGGTGAAATGAGCAGAGAAGGGGAACTGAGAATTGGGGGTTTCAGAGGATAGGGCTAAACACTCAAAGGTAGGCTTGCAGTATATTTGGAGCCTATGACTTTTTCGCTCAGCTTGTCACAGCAGCTCAGTGTCCAAGAAATTCCATGAAACCATAAACCTCTCTTGCACATCTCTCCTGTGGAGATGCCAGCGGGAGGTTTTCAACCCACAGAGGAGCAGTAGTTATCCTAAAGTGGTTGTAAACATAAGACCGAGGTATGATGGCTTGAAGCCCATGGAGAGACAACCCATAGACATGAAAAACAGCTTTTTAAAAAGTCAGCATGGTGAGCCTTGTGTCCTGAATATGAAACTTCATGTATTTGTAGACAGCAAACAGAACTGAAATGCCTGGTCCAGATCCTCTCTACTCCTGGCATATTATGGGAGGCAGATTAGGAATGTAATTGTTCAGCTGGATGAAACCCAGGCCCACCAAGGCAGGTATCTTTTCAACAACAGGCAGCTGAATGCATGCAGGGACAGGGTGGGGATGAATGACCTTGGTTGTTTTTCCAGAGCATCTGGTCTCCAGAAAGACACTGCTTTTACCTGGGCAACAAAATTCCATTTCTCTGTGCTTAGAACCATATAGAGGGTGATTTTCTTCAGTCCTTCTAAAAAAAAAAGTAAATGTATTCTGGAGACCATCACTGCAACTATTGGACCTGATGCAAATAAAATGCAGAGTGCCCTAATTCTCACAGTAATTGTAGCTCCCTAGGAAATTAAGAGACTCGACTGAAATTTTCTGGAAGATTTTTAAAAGATGGGCGATGTTACCTGGTTAGGGTCGTGAAACGTCTGCAAGAAAACCACCAAGCTCAGAGAGCTCCAAGGATCCCACGCTCCTGGTCCTCCTCCTCCTCCTCACTGCAGATCCCACTCTTTTCTCGCACTTATGATGTTCCCTAGTTGGGTAATGAAACATCTGCAAGAAAAACACCAAGCTCAGACAGCACCCAAGGGCCCCCCATTTCAAACCTGAGCTACAAATATTCTCCTTTAAAGCAATGAACAGCATAAAGAATATGTACAGTAAATCTGTTACTTTGATAAAGAGCAAGCATTTAAAGTCAAATGGAGCACAGGATCTTTCCTAGAAAAATATGCAGTAGGAAATCTGGTCCTATCTTTCTGGGTTTTTCACAAGTGCAGTTCCACAACTTAGAAGGCCCTCGTGGCCTCTGAGGATCCCTGCGTCCTTCCTTTGAAGAATTTCTTACTTGTTTTTGAACATTTCTCCATTATTCTTCCGTATGAATTAGTTTCTTAACAGAGGAAAACATTTTTCTTTTTTTTTTTATTGAAAAGTTTTATAAAAGGTTACAATATTATCCCCTTCCCAACCCCCCTCCCCCACTTCCCAAAGCTGATTACAGGGTTACAAATATATAGTAATCATAATCTAACTAACATTAATCAACTATATAAAAAACCAAATACATAATACACTTTAACCCGCCTTTAACATAACAAAAAAAATACCCAACTTCTAGAAAATATCAAATTATAACAATAACAATCTAAAATTTACTCATAAGCTAAATGGCACTTTTTAGTCCCATATTTTTTCTGAATATAATCTATCCATCTTCTCCAAACCGAAATGTATCTCTCTTGTGAATGATCTTTCAAGTAAGCAGAAATCTTAGCCATTTCTGCTAGATTTGACATTTTTCTTCATTGGTTGTCTTTCACTGCCATGATTCAAAGGGAAAAAGTGGCCATTCTGGAATCAGTAGCTCGGACGCATCAGGTTCGGTAGCTTTTTGAACATGAGACATGTGCACAGACACTAATGCTATGACTTAAAAGGATTATTTTTACGGCGTTTCAGGAAATGTATCCATCAGCCTGATCTGTTTCCCAGACCTGTAGGAAAAAATGGCCTACCGTGTACTGCTTTCTTGATCCTGGGACAATAGAATGTGAGCGCTCGATAAAACCAGTTTTATTGGACTTCAGACCAGCAGTCAAGGAAGCAAGACCCCAGTCAGGAAACTGCCAAAGAGCCATCAGTAAACAGCCCAATCAAAGAATCCCTAAGACCACCCACCCACCCAACCACTCACTCAGACAGGCTTAAGACCTCAGGATATAAATTGACAGCAAACCACACTCCTGACTAGCACTGATGTCACCTAGAAAGGTCTGCAAGAAAACAAGCAACAAAAACAAGCGGATAATAATACAGGTGCTTTTCGATTTATAACCACAAGGGACTCCCCAAAATTTCTGTTGTTTAGTGAGATAGTTATTAGGTGAGTTTTGCCTCAATTTTACAACCATTCTTGCCATAGTTGGCAGTTGTTAAATTAGTGGCAGGGTTCCCCGTTGACTTTGCTTGTCAGACGGTCACAAAAGGGTCACGTGACCCCAGGACACTGTGACCATCAGGAGTAGTTGCCAAGTGTCTCAGTTTTTTTGGTCGGGGATGCTGCAATGGTCGTTAGTGTGAAAGATGGTCACGAGACGTTTTCAGTACCGTTGCAACTTCAAACGCCCACCAAAGAAATGGTTATAAGTCAAGGACTACCTGCAGTTACATTTGGGACACTATTTTCAACCATAAACTGGGTAGCGGTAAGTCTCTCTTGTGTTTTGTACGCCCCCTGTTCTTATTCCAATCCATTTTTGAGGCAAGCTTAACCTAGCTATCAAATTCGGCAGCCTTAGGAATAGGCTACTGGAAAGAAGCCGATGAAAGAATTTAGAATTCACCCTAGAGTTAATTGTGGCTACCCTGAAAGAGCAGTGTCCCTTCCTTTGGCAATCTTGAAGGAAAAAAAGAGAAGCTCAAAGGCTAATTGGGATTACGTGCCTTTTCCCAAGTAGATCTGTTGATGGCCAGTACCAGCTACATCCTTTCCAAAGATTAACACGGTGTGACACGGCTATTCTTTGGCACAAGGAATGAATGGTTGTAGGCTCTCAGTGTAGCTTGTTCTGGGTTTTAAAAGGTTCGTACTGTCACATTGGTTTCTGTTAACCTGCTGGGAAAACAAATTCTCAAAAGGTTAGGATGGCATTACATACTGAACAATTTCGATGTGTTCCTGCAGGTAGAAATCAAGGATGGCTGCGGCCTTCTAACGTTGATACAGGCAGTCCTCGACTTATGACTACAATTGAGCCCCAAATTTCTGTTGCTAGGCGAGACAGTTAAGTGTGTTTTGCTCCATTTTTACGATCTCTCTTGCCACGCGGTTAAGTGAATTGGCACAGGTGTTAAGTTAGTAGCTCAGTCGTTAAGCAAATCTGGCTTCCCCACTGACTTTGCTTGGGGGATTGCATGACCCCGGGAGACTGCAACTGTCATAAAGGTGAGTCAGTGGTCATTTATCCGAATGTAAATAACTGACCACGGGGATGCTGCAATGATCATGAGAAAGGGTCATAAGTCCCTTTTTTCAGTGCCGTTGTAACTTTGAATGGTCCCCAAATGAACTGTTGTAAGTCGAGGATTACCTGTAGTTAAAACCGAGGAGGTCTGTTTTAAATGGGTTTGGCACCTGGATTCCCAGGCATTCTGGTTGTTGAAGTCCACAAGCTTGGAGACCTCCGCTCTTTCCCAGCCAGGAAAAAACTGAAAGACTACTTCTCCTCTCCTCTCCTCTCCTCTCCTCTCCTCTCCCCTCCCCTCCCCTCCCCTCCCCTCCCCTCCCCTCCCCTCTTCTCCTAAGATGGACTTACTCAACTCCAAGCTTCTTATTCGAATCTCCTAGAACAGGGGTCCCCAACCCCCGGTCCGTAGACCGGTACCGGGCAGTGGCACACCAGCAACCGGTCCGCACAAACAAACAGCCCCATCTGTGAGATGCAGGCAGCACACAAAACCACACTCTGGTCCGTGGAAAAACCTTTCTCCACGGAACCAGTCCCTGGTGCCCAAAAGGTTGGGGACCTCTGTCCTAGGACGTCCTTCCCCAAATCTCTTTCCCAAAGCGATTGGACAACCTTTTGTCTGAGATTATATAGGGTTTCCTGCTTGAGCAGGGGGTTGGACTAGAAGACCTCCAAGGTCCCTCCCAACTTTCTTATTCTGTTAATTCTGTTATTTAGGACCCCTCCATCCTGAAGAACACCATGCTTTTTTATTCTCCAGTAATCCGTGAACCGTAGAGTGGGATTTGCAGCACCAGCAGAAGGGACTTTGTTCCGGAGATCAGTTGCCAAGAAGCTGTCGTGGGAGCTCATTTGGACTGGCCCTGAGCACCCTAGGCGAAAGTCACTACACCCGGCTGTCCTCCCAAACCTTGCCTGGGTGCCGGAGGAAATCCTTGCCAGCTGGTTGAAGAAATCAGAATCTCTTTAGTGCTTTGCCAGCCGGTATCTTTTTCAATCAGTCAGAATAAAGCTGGAAGGGACCTTCGAGGTCTTCTCGTCCAACCCTCTGCTCACTTTATTTCTCTAAAAAAGGACCCACAACTTCTGGAAGCAAGCTGTTCCACTGGTTAATGGCTCTCACCATCGGGAAGTTTCTCCTTAATTCCAGGTTGCTTCTCTCTGTGATCAGTTTCCAACCATTGTTTCTTGTCCTGACCTCTTTTTGCTTTGGAGAATAATTTGACCCTCCCTCTTCTTTGTGGCACCCTCTCAAATACTGAAAGATTGCTATCATGTTCCCTCCCCCCCCAGTCCTTCTTTTCTCTAGACTGGCCATACCCAGTTCCTGTAACCGTTCTTCATTTGCTGTAGTCTGCAGTCCTTTAGTCATCTTAGTTGCTCTTCTCTGGCACTTTTTTCCCCAAAGTCTCAACATCTTTTTTGTAATGTGACTGAAACGGGATGCAGTGTTCCAGATGTGGCCTTACTAAGGCTTTATGAAGCGGTACTAATACTTCACGTGGTTTTGATTCTCTTGCCTTTTCCATTCTCACACAGAGAAGGCCTCCTCAGAGTACCGTCAGCTAGGCCAGAGTTTTTCAATCTTGGCCCCTTTAAGACGGGTGAACTTCAACTCCCAGAATTCCCCAGCCAGCATTGCTGGCTGAGGAATTCTGGGAGTTGAAGTCCACCCATCTTAAAGAGGCCAAGGTTGAAAAATGCTGAGCTAGGCAATGTCGGCTGGCGACCCCCAGGGGGAGGGCCTTCTCTGTGGGAGCGCCAGTCCTATGGAATCAGCTCCCCCCTGAGCTTCGGATGGCCCAAAATCTCCAATCCTTTCGCCGCGGCCTCAAAACACTCCTATTCCACCAGGCTGACCTGGACTGACAGGCATTTTAATTAATTATATTTACAATTTTTAATTTATTTTTAGTTTTTAATTTTAATTTATTGCACAGATGATTTTAATTTTATTTTTATCTTAATTTCTGTACTTATTATATGTTCTGTTGTTAGCCGCCCTGAGTCCTTCGGGAGATAGGGCGGGATATAAATCCCATTAATAAATAAATAAATTTAGGTTGGTGTCTTAGCCTGCTTCTGTTTAATGCTGCTGCTTCTCTGCATTTGTAGTCTCTTCCCTACTCTTGCAGCACTTCTGCTAAATTAACCAAATCCTCCTCTCCCTGGATGTAGACCAAAAGGATTCAGGTGTGATTTCTGAAACTGAAGATGATGCATCTAGTAAAAGCAGCATCAAGAGATACAACCATGAGGCTGGAAGAGACCTTGGAGGTCTCCTAGTCCAACCCATCGCCCAAGGCAGGAGTCTTCATCCCATCCTAGACAAATTGTTGCCCAATCTTTTCTCTGGGTGGCCAAGCTGTTCCATTGCTGAATCATTCTCACCGGTCAGGAAATTTCTCCCTAGTTCCATCCATGTTGCTTCTCTCCTTGGTTAGTTTCCATCCGTTGTTTCTTGTCCTGCCTTCAGGCGCTTTGGAGAATAGCTTGACTCCCTCCTCTTTGGGGCAACCCCTGAGATATTGGAACACTGCTTATCATGTCACTCCAAGCCTTCTCTTCTTTAGGTTAAACATACACAGTTCCCACAACCACTCATCGTACAGGCCCCCCGATTATCTTAATCGTTCTCCTCTGCCCCCTTTGTAAGATCTCAGCCTCTCGTGTTGTATCATGGTGACCAGAACTGCATGTAGTATTTCAAAAAGGGACTAGGGGAGACATGATAGCAGCATTCCAGTGTTTGAGGGGCTGCCCCAAAGAAGAGGAGAGGGGTCAATTTATTTTCCAAAGGACCCGAAGGCAGGACAAGAAACAGTGGATGGAAACTAATCAAGGAGAGAAGCAACCTGGAATTAAGGAGAAACTTCCTGACAGTGAGGACAATTAACCGGTGGAAGGGCTTGCCTCCCGAAGCTGGGTTCTCCATCACTGGAGGGGTCTAAGAAGAGACTGGGCAGCCACTTGCCTGAAATTGGTACAGGGTCTCCTGCCCGAGCAGGGGGTTGGACTAGAAGACCTCCAAAGTCCCTTCCAGCTCTATTCTGATTGAAATGCGGCCTCGGCAGTGCAGTATAAAGCAGTTAGTATCTCTTCCCGTGATCCTCTTTGTTTTTCCCTGCAGTTAGCTTCCTTGGTCTTGGATAAGAGAGCTTTTATCTTCGCAACCCCTGTACTCGATAGATTCTCACTCCTTCTCCTGGTCCCTGGAGAGCCCTCCATTATCTAATTAGCTTCTTGGGATTGTCTCTGGCAGCCCAGCCTGTCTCTGTTTCATAGCTGTGGCGGAGCAACTCCGACTCCAATCCCTTTCCAGGTGATCAGCAATTCAAATCAGCATTGATTCGATTATATATATGATCCTTTCCCCTTATACACCTTGTCAGGCCATTAGTTCGTGTTGCTCCAAATGACAGCCCGGTAACAACAGCACCGGCAGCATTCAAACACCCTGGGTTAAAAAAAAAAACAACTCCTGTGTCCCTGCAGCTCTATTTTAATTGCAAATGATGCTGATTAAATCTGGAATCTTCTCTCTGCTAAGCCTTTGTCTAAGCTGCGCGCACGTGCCCTCCTTCCACAAACTCCAGGCTCCAGTGGGGGTGAAGGAGGTGGGTTTTCTTGCTTGCGATCAGCATGGGACGCCCTGGACCATGGCTGGTCAGCAAAGGAAAAGTATTTTCAAAGCATCAGACAGACACAATAACAGCCCTCCGATATTTGAAGAGTGAAGATCGGTTATGAACCTGAAGAAGGGTTGCAGGAATTGGGTATGACCAGTCTAGACTCTAGACCAGGGGTCAGCAACCTGAAACAGTGAAAGAGCCACTCGGAACCGGTTCCCTCACAAAAGGAAAAACTGGGAGCCGCAAAAAATGTGTGTGCATGCGCGTACATGCGCGCATGTGCAGAACAGGGTTTGACTGAAGAGTGGAGCCAAGGCGAGATATGCACCTACCCTGCATATTTGAATTGATTGAACTTTTTTAGTCCCACTTTTTTTTTGGACTGCACATGGCAGAGGACTGGGAGCCACAGGAGACGGTTGAAAGAGCCGCATGCGGCTCCGGAGCCGCGGGTTGCAGACCTGTGCTCTAGACAAAAGAAGGACTGGGGTGAAGTGATAGCAGTGTTCCAGTATTTGAGAGGCTGCCACAAAGAAAAAAAAAGGGGGGGGTCAACTTATTCTCCAAAGCACCAGAAGGCAGGACAAGAAACAATGGGTGGAAACTAACCAAGGAGAGAAGCAACCTGGAATTAAGGAGAAACCTCCTAGCAGTGAGGACAATTAACCAGTGGAACAGCTTTGCCTTCAGAAGTTATGGGTGCTCCATCACTGGAGGCTTTTAAGAAGAGACTGGGCAGCCATTTGTCTCGCATGGTAGAGGGTCTCCTGCCTGAGCAGGGGGCTGGACTAGAAGACCTCCATGGTCCCTTCCAACTCTGTTATTCTGTTAATAGTGGAATGGCTTACCTCCAGAAGTTATGGAATTTTTCAAGAAGAGACTGGACAGCCATTTGTCTGAAATGGTGTGTAGGGTCTCCTGCTTGAGCAGGGGGTGGTTGGACTAGAAGACCTTCAAGGTCCCTTCCAACTCTGTTATTCTGGTTGATTGGAAAATGAGAAAAACTAGAGGAGGGAAAGACCTCAGCAACCCTTTCTGTGTGTAATAGGTGTTGAGTTAAACTTGACTCCTAAGGGATGCAGCACTGCAAGACTCTTTTGTGTTGCAGTCTTTACAATCTGCTAATCTAGGCTTGACGTCATAGCTGTCTTGGCAGTATTTGAGGGGCTGCCACAAAGTAGAGGTGTGTGTGTGTGTGTCAATCTGTTCTCCAAAGGACCTGAAGGCAGAATAGGAAGCAATGGATGGAAACTAATCAAGGAGAGGACCAACCTAGAAATAAGTAGAAATTTCCTGATAATGACAACAATCAGTGGAACAAATTGCCTCTAGAAGTTGCAGGTGCTCCAACACTGGTGGATTTCAAGAAGAGACTGGACACCCATTTTTGTCCAGAATGGTATGGGGTCTCCTGCTTGAGCTGGGGGTCAGACTAGAAGACCTCTTCCAACTCTGCTATTCTGCTATTCCATTTAAAAAATAAAAATAATAAGTGCTATTACAGGAAATGCCTAGTATTTGAAGCACAACTATGAGTCTAAAGTTATTGTGGACAAAGCAGAATCTCAATAGAGGTTGGACTGAGAATTCCCAAAGAATAACTATTGAAAAAGTAGGCCATTGCTTGCAGCTCGTTTTGTCTGAAAGCGATAGCTCCATAAATGTAACCAAATGGTCTTTCCATATTTTCTGTGTACCCAAAAACACAGATTCTGCAGACTTTTGAGGGTCCATAACTTAGTCTGCGAAGGTTTTTATCCAGATGTCGTCTCGCTGTTTTGAAAGATTCAGGCTGCCTCTCCAAAAATGTTGAAGAGCTTGTACTATAAAACTCCTGACATGATTTCCCAAACATCTGACACCGTCTTTGCCATATTAGGAAAATCAGGGCTGCTGGGAACCTGGACTTGGGTCAAGCATGCGTAGGGGTGGCTGTGTGTGTGTGTGTGTGTGTGTGTGTGTGTGTGTGTGTGTGTGTGTTACATATGGCAGCAATCCCCTGTTGCTGACCCAGGGAGGGTCAACCAAGAGGGCTGTCCTAGCAGGCAGCTTCATCTCTTTCTGCCTTGGAGAGAAAGCTGGTTGAACAGATGAAGAGAAAAGCGTCTATTCACATTGTCATACTTTTGCCCCAGTCGTAATTCCTATCCCAATCAGGATAGCTGGAAGGGACCTTGGAGGTCTTCTAGTCCAACCCCCTGCTCAAGCAGGAGACCCTAGTGGCTGTCCAATCTCTTCTTAAAAACCTTTCTTGTTGGAGGACCTACAACCTCTGAAGGCAAGTCGTTCCACTGGTTAATTGTTCCCACTGTTAGGAAGTTTCTCCTTAATTACAGGAAACTACAGAGCCATCGGCCTCACATCAATATCTGGGAAGATAATGGAAAAGATAATAATAAAAAAACCAGATCTGCGATCATCTACAGGGAGTGCAGAATTATTAGGCAAATGAGTATTTTGACCACATCATCCTCTTTATGCATGTTGTCTTACTCCAAGCTGTATAGGCTCGAAAGCCTACTACCAATTAAGCATATTAGGTGATGTGCATCTCTGTAATGAGAAGGGGTGTGGTCTAATGACATCAACACCCTGTATCAGGTGTGCATAATTATTAGGCAACTTCCTTTCCTTTGGCAAAATGGGTCAAAAGAAGGACTTGACAGGCTCAGAAAAGTCAAAAATAGTGAGATATCTTGCAGAGGGATGCAGCACTCTTAAAATTGCAAAGCTTCTGAAGCGTGATCATCGAACAATCAAGCGTTTCATTCAAAATAGTCAACAGGGTCGCAAGAAGCGTGTGGAGAACCCAAGGCGCAAAATAACTGCCCATGAACTGAGAAAAGTCAAGCGTGCAGCTGCCAAGATGCCACTTGCCACCAGTGTGGCCATATTTCAGAGCTGCAACATCACTGGAGTGCCCAAAAGCACAAGGTGTGCAATACTCAGAGACATGGCCAAGGTAAGAAAGGCTGAAAGACGACCACCACTGAACAAGACACACAAGCTGAAACGTCAAGACTGGGCCAAGAAATATCTCAAGACTGATTTTTCTAAGGTTTTATGGACTGATGAAATGAGAGTGAGTCTTGATGGGCCAGATGGATGGGCCCGTGGCTGGATTGGTAAAGGGCAGAGAGCTCCAGTCCGACTCAGACGCCAGCAAGGTGGAGGTGGAGTACTGGTTTGGGCTGGTATCATCAAAGATGAGCTTGTGGGGCCTTTTCGGGTTGAGGATGGAGTCAAGCTCAACTCCCAGTCCTACTGCCAGTTTCTGGAAGACACCTTCTTCAAGCAGTGGTACAGGAAGAAGTCTGCATCCTTCAAGAAAAACATGATTTTCATGCAGGACAATGCTCCATCACACGCGTCCAAGTACTCCACAGCGTGGCTGGCAAGAAAGGGTATAAAAGAAGGAAATCTAATGACATGGCCTCCTTGTTCACCTGATCTGAACCCCATTGAGAACCTGTGGTCCATCATCAAATGTGAGATTTACAAGGAGGGAAAACAGTACACCTCTCTGAACAGTGTCTGGGAGGCTGTGGTTGCTGCTGCACGCAATGTTGATGGTGAACAGATCAAAACACTGACAGAATCCATGGATGGCAGGCTTTTGAGTGTCCTTGCAAAGAAAGGTGGCTATATTGGTCACTGATTTGTTTTTGTTATGTGTTTGAATGTCAGAAATGTATATTTGTGAATGTTGAGATGTTATATTGGTTTCACTGGTAAAAATAAATAATTGAAATGGGTATATATTTGTTTTTTGTTAAGTTGCCTAATAATTATGCACAGTAATAGTCACCTGCACACACAGATATCCCCCTAAAATAGCTATAACTAAAAACAAACTAAAAACTACTTCCAAAAATATTCAGCTTTGATATTAATGAGTTTTTTGGGTTCATTGAGAACATGGTTGTTGTTCAATAATAAAATTAATCCTCAAAAATACAACTTGCCTAATAATTCTGCACTCCCTGTAGAAACAAATAAAGCTATAACTAGCAGCCAAGCACGGGGTTTGTTAAAAACAGATTGTGCCAAGCCAGTCTTATTTCATTCGTTGACAAAGTGAAATCTCGGCTAAGCGGGGAACGGCCTGAGTTTGTATGGTAGATTCTTGTTGATGGAAACGTTTATAGATTTTGGAAATGGAAAAAAATTGAGCAGGACAGGTATTCATTGTCTTACGACCGTTCGTTTATTGACAGAAGTTACAACAGCATTGAAAAAAGCAACTTAGGATTGTTTTTCACACTTAACGACCTTTGCATCATCCCCGTGGCCACATGATCAAAATTCAGAGGCTTGGCAATTGACTCGTATTTACGACGGAGGCAGCGTCCCGGGCTCACGTGATCCCCTTTTGCGACCTTCTGACCAGCAAAGTCAACGGGGAAAGCCAGATTCACTTAGCAACCGTGTTCCTTAACAGCTATGCCAAGAAAAGACGTAAACTGGGGCAGAACTCGCTTAACCAATATCCCACTTAGCAACAGAAATTTTGGGCTCAATTCTGGGCGCAAGTCGAGGGCTGCCTGTATTGTGGATATTTTTTTTAATTTTAATTCCATTTATATCCCGCCCTTCTCCGAAGACTCAGGGCGGCTTACAAACTTAGCAGTAGCCTTCATTCTATGTATATGCCTGCTTATTAGGGCTTTCACACACACCCCAAGCGGCATTATTACAAAGTCAGCTTAATTGCCCCCAACAATCTGGGTCCTCATTTTACCTACCTCGGGAGGATGGAAGGCTGAGTCAACCTTGAGCCTGGTGGGATGCGAACCTGCAATAATTGCAGGCAGCTGGTGTTACTTAAGGAGGCATTAGCCCACTGCTCCACCAATGGGTTTTCAAGGCAGGTGGAGTTTACTAAGACCCCTTAATCCCACCCCCTCACTCCCGTCAGTCCAATTTGGTGTGCATTCAGCCTTTAACGCGGCATTTTTCACTGCACAGCTAAAGCTGATGTACTTTTGGCAGTCGATGGGGGGGGGGGTGGAGCTGCTTTTGCAGCGTGCCCCAAATAAGAATAGAAAACGCCGACCTCATGCGAAGCCTCGGTTAGAAACGGATCAGTTCGTTGGGGCTGTCACCGAAGGCATTACAATTTAATTCTGCCGGCTAAGTTGTTTCTTTTGTTGGAATCTGCTAGAACGGGGTCACGATTGCTGTTGAGAACAGGGTTTCTCCAAACTTGTGGACTTCAACTCCCAGAATTCCCCAGCCAGCATGACTCAGCGCTAGAAGAGAATGGATTTTGGCGATACCAATGCAGTGGCTTTCTCGGGGCCTCTTTTATTAGTTACAAGTAGTCCTCACCTTACGGCCACAACTGAGCCCCAGCTTGGTGTTGTTGAGCGAGAAATTAGTTAAGTGAGTTTTGCCCCATCTTACGGCTTTTCCCGCCCCGTTTATTAAGTGAATCCCCGCAGTTCTTAAATGAATAAGACGGTTGTTAAGGGACTCTGGCTTCCCCTTTGACGTGGCTGGTCGGAAGGTCGCAAAAGGAGGATCGCATGACCCAGGAACACTGTGACCGTCATAAATGCGAGCCTGTTGCTCCGCATCCGAATGTAAATCATGTGAACGATGGGGATGCTTCCAAGGCCGTAAGTGTGAAAAATGGTCAAGGAGTCCCTTTTCTCCAGTGCCGTGGTAACTTTGAGCGGTCACTAAACAAAACTCTTGTTAAGTTGGAGGATTGCCTGTATTGGGTTTGTTTTGTGCCGTTCCTTCAAGAGCTCAAGAAAGCGAGCACAGAGGTCCCCAACCTTTTGGGCACCAGGAACCGGTTCTGTGGAGAGAGGTTTTTCCACGGACCGGAGGGTGCGTGGTTTTGTGTGCTGCCTGCATCTCACAGATCGGGCTTTGCTTGTTTGTGTGGACTGGTTGCTGGCATGCCGCGGACCGGTACTGGTCCACAGATTGGGGGTTGGGGACCCCTGGCTGAACAACTGGGTCGGGGTCAGCCAGGGGGGCTTCTGTAGTTATTAAGAGTGGTCTTCAGTTTGGCTCATCCAGTCCCTTAATCGCATTTGCTGTTTGGTGCGTCAAAGCCAATTTACAGCAGTTAAATAATTGTGGTGGTGTTAGCCTGAGCAGTGTCACGCTCTTTTATGCAGAGCCATTGGCACATCGGTGTCCTGTCTCATTGTTGTGAAACCAAACGCTTGTCACTTAACACTTTTGTGGTCTGTGATCACTTACTTCTGAACGAAAGAAGCAAATGGGCAGAATCTCATTCTTGCTACGTGTTCTCACCCCAGTAGATCAGGGGTCCCCAACCCCCGGGCAGTGGGCTTTGACCGGGCCGTGGCAGGCCAGGAACTGGTCCGTGCAAACGAGCAAAGCCCCATCCGCAGCGCTCGAAACCAGGCCCCCTCCGGTCCGTTGAAGGGAGATCTATCTGTCTGATGATTTGAAGGCATTGGTATGGGAAGCCTGCTTGGCAAAAGAAAACTAGAATTGGGTTGAAAAACTGGAGCCTTTTGATTTATTACAGAGGACCCTAAACTGTCAGCTAGTGGGCCAAAGGGAGATTTTGAGACAAAGGGAAATTTGACTACTAGATTTAAAATAGACGGAAAATAGTAAAAAACAACAACAAGGGATTAGTTTGTCTGATATTGAAGATTCATATTTACAAGGGAAATGTAAACTAACTATTAGGGAATAGGTTTGAATTATTGACTAGCCCAGAGAATATAGATGATGGATCTGAACTAATAAAGGATACTCTATTACTAAGGTAGGGATGAATTAGGGTGGGAAGTAGAAAATGTTTATGGAATAGAATAAGAGTATAGTTATGTGTATTTTATGAAGTGAGATAAAGGAAATCTGGGTTACCTGAAAGTTAAAAACTATGGATATTAAAGATCAAACTGGAAGTACGTAATTTAAAACTTGGTAAAATTTAATAACAGGACATCGATTGTTTATCGAGATTTATTAAGATAGTATAAGCAAAAAAAGTGTGATAATGAAGTTTACACTGTATTTGATACAATTATAAATTTATTGACTTAAATATGAAATAGCAAATGTTAAGGGAAACAGAGAAGAAATTTTTGATGATGTAACCTGAGATACCTACTAAAGATTGTATTACTGAACTATTGTTTATTCCAGTTACCGCATTGCTTTCCAAATACTTATATGTAAAACTGGAAAATCAATAAAATACTTTAAAAAAAGAAAAAAACACACCTTTTTCCACGGAATGGGTCCTTGACTTAAACCAGCCAATTAGTGACCATTTAATGTTACAATCTACACACACACACACACACGTACGTACGTACTTAGAGCCCAAACACCCCCAAACAATGGCTTCACTTAATGGCTGTGGCGTTCACTTTATGACCACCCCAGAAAGGTTGCAAAGTTGAGTTGGTCACATGGGTGGCCTGCTTTATGACCACAATAGGCAGGCTCTATTATGGTCAGAAGGCAAGGATTATTACCCCACTGCCACATTTTTAAAATGTTTGCTTGGTCGCTACCACGTTTCCCCGGAAATAAGAGCGGATCTTCTATTAATTTTTGCTCCAAATGCCACATCAGGGCTTATTTTCCAGTTAGGGCTTATATTCAGGGAAATACGGTACTATCCATCTGGCTGACAATCTCAACTAGGGCTTATTTTTGGGGTGGGGCTTATATTACAAGCATCCTGAAAAATCATGCTAGGGCTTATTTTCCGGTTGGGTCTTATTTTCGGAGAAACACGGGTACTATTGGTGTTATGCAAACACAGCAGAAGACTCCCATTTTTCCTAGCAATACAGGTATTCCTTGATTTACGATCACAGCTGAGCCAGATTTTTCATTACTAAGCAAGGCAGTTGTTAAATGAGTTTTGCCCCGTTTTGCGATCTTTCTTGCCCCAGTTGTTAAGCGAGCGACTGCAGTCCCTAAGTGAGCTGTGTGGTCATTAAGCGAAACCGGCTTCTCCCATCAGCCTTTCCTTGTCAGACGTCGGCTGGGAAGGTCACCAACATTGATCCCACGTTCCCATAAATCCACGCCTGTTGCCAAGCATCTGGATTGTGATCCCGTGACCCTGAGGATGCTGCAAAGGTCGCAAGTGTGACCTTTTTCAGTGCCGTTGCAACTTCATAATACGGTCACTAAACGAATGGTTGTAAGTCGAGGACTTCCCGTGTTGTAAACGAGTGTCTCTGCCTTCTTTTTGAGACCCACCGTGTCTCAAACATTGCCCTGTTTGGCTCATAACTCTTGTCCTTGTGTTGAGTTTCTCTTGGCAACTGGCGGCTGATCTGGCGGACAGACAGACACACACCGCTGCCGTGTGCGATTTCCACTGTGTGCAATTTGTACAACACCCATCATTTGCACAGTGAGGGCCAAGGCAGGGGGCTGTTGTTGAAGAGCAAAGAGTTGCTGAGTTTATTGAGGGCTTAATATGTTGTGAAGCAGCCAATTGTTTTAGCCAGCCCAGACTTCTTTTCCTGCAAAATGATAATTTGGAGGAATCTTGAGTTTTTCATTAGTTGCCATGACAATTGTGCCTAGCAAGCAAGGAGTCCTCCCTTTTTACCAACCAGATACTCAGGACAGCACAGGGCTGGCCTAGCCATAATAGCACAAAATGGCCTTGAGTGTTGATGACTTCCTTGTTGAGCAGGGGTGGAACAACTTTGGCCCCTTTATAACTTGTGGACTTCAACTCCCAGAATTCCTGATCCTTTTACATCCTGTGGATTTCAACTCCCAGAATTTCTGATCCCTTTACGCCCTGTGGACTTCAACTCCCAGAATCCCTGATCCCTTTACGCCCTGTGGACTTCAACTCCCAGAATCCCTGATCCCTTTACGCCCTGTGGACTTCAACTCCCAGAATCCCTGATCCCTTTACGCCCTGTGCACTTCAACTCCCAGAATCCCTGATCCCTTTACGCCCTGTGCACTTCAACTCCCAGAATCCCTGATTCCTTTACGTCCTGTGGACTTCAACTCCCAGAATCCCTGATCCCTTTACGCCCTGTGCACTTCAACTCCCAGAATCCCTGATCCCTTTACGCCCTGTGGACTTCAACTCCCAGAATCCCTGATCCCTTTACGCCCTGTGGACTTCAACTCCCAGAATCCCTGATCCCTTTACGCCCTGTGGACTTCAACTCCCAGAATCCCTGATCCCTTTACGCCCTGTGCACTTCAACTCCCAGAATCCCTGATTCCTTTACGTCCTGTGGACTTCAACTCCCAGAATCCCTGATCCCTTTACGCCCTGTGCACTTCAACTCCCAGAATCCCTGATCCCTTTACGCCCTGTGGACTTCAACTCCCAGAATCCCTGATCCCTTTACGCCCTGTGGACTTCAACTCCCAGAATCCCTGATCCCTTTACGCCCTGTGCACTTCAACTCCCAGAATCCCTGATCCCTTTACGCCCTGTGCACTTCAACTCCCAGAATCCCTGAGGCCAGCCACTTTGAAAAGACTGGCTTTATTGTCTTATCTCAGCAGCCCCTGCCTCGTTCTTCAATTCCGGTGTATAAAAGAAATAGTTTCTTGGACTGCAGAATAGATCCGTGGCAGAGATATTTGAAAAGGTTTATTCTGTACACAGACGAGAACCAAGAAGCCTCAATATTTATTTATTTTTTATTTTAATTCCATTTATATCCCGCCCTTCTCTGAAGACTCAGGGCGGCTTACAAGCTTAGCAGTAGCCTTCATTCTATGTATATGCCTGCTTATTAGGGCTTTCACACACACCCCAAGCGGCATTATTACAAAGTCAGCTTATTGCCCCCAACAATCTGGGTCCTCATTTTACCTACCTCGGAAGGATGGAAGGCTGAGTCAACCTTGAGCCTGGTGGGACTCGAACCTGCACTAATTGCAGGCAGCTGGTGTTACTTAAGGAGGCATTAGCCCACTGCTCCACCAAGGCTCAATAACATTGTGTTGTGTTTTGGGTTTCCCCCCCCATGTTTGTGTCCCCATTTTGGTCTGCCTTGCTTTGTAAGGTGTGTGGAGCTGGCCTTGTCTCTGAAGACGATGCTTGTCACCCTGGTGCATTCAGAAGAATTTTATGCATGACTTTGCGCGAGAGGTCCTTTGTATTCTGCTTTGTTCAGTATTGCTAAGCTTCGCAAAAAATAAATATTGACAGCCCTTTCTGTTAAACTTGTGGTGAGTAAAGTTAAGAGTTCATTGCAGGAAATGCCGCGTGCCAGCCTTCCTTTAGCCCAGTATCATTTACCTTGGTTGGGACCAGAACTCTCATCACTCCGCAGCCAGTATTTTTAAGGAGTGGATTAACCTTCCTGATCCCAGTTCCTACCTACGGTACCTAAAATAATCCTCTTCCTCCTCCTCTCTTCCTCCCCCTCTCCTCCCTTCTTCCTCCTCCTCCCTCTTGTCCTCTTCCTCCTCTTCTTCCTCTTCCTCACATGAATCTTTTTTTTCATTCCTTCTCCTTCCAGTCTAGCCTGCCCTTCCCCTAGCAGCTAAATCTCATTTGCAATGATAGTGCTACATTCTCCCCTCTAGACACGATTTGCTTTGTTGTTGCTCACCCCCACCCCACCCCTCTCCAGCCCCCCCCAACCATCACTAATTTTTCAGCAAAAAAACCAGAGTGTGTTGCCTGCCTGCCTCCCTCCCTCCCTGGGAGGGACCCCTTGACTTAAAAAGTGCCCGGGTAAGAAACGGCTATTTATAAGTGTTCCCTCTGAGTCCTCCCTCTGGCTGCACCCCCCCTCCTCCCCCCTTTGCAGGCAAGAGCAAATTGGCAGCTGCAGCATCTTTCTCCCCCCACCCCCAGGAGCATTGGAGGTGGCTGCGAACTCTGCAAAGAGCTCTTTTTATAGCCGAGGCAGCAAAGGGAGGCCTGATGCCCATCAGCTGCAGCTAGCTACGGAGATGCAGGGGAAGCCTCTTAGCCTGGAAGCTGCCGCCACCAAGGCCTTGCCGGCAGAGATGGCTTTGGCATGGCTTTGATCAGCGTTGGCAAAAGAGGAAGAGCCAGAGAGGCTGTTTCTTTGCTAGAAGCTTCTGGGAATGCCTGTGTCGTGCTTGGCAGGGAAAGCAAGCTACAGTTTTGGATTGCTGCAGAAGAGCCTTTGAAAGAGGTCGTAGCTGCCTGCCGCAGGCGACTCTAGAAAATGAATAGAGAAGAGCAACAAAGGTGATTAGGGGACCGGTTGCTGGAATTGGGCATGTCTAGTCCATGGCTTTTCAACCTTTTCACCCATTGTACCACTTTTAGGATATGGCAACATCCGAGTACCACCAGTCGCCTAGCAAGGGGTCAAAAACTTGATGACCAAAAGAAAAAGAAAAAAAAAGTGATGAAGTAGAGGTAGTCCTCGACTTACAACAGTTCGCTTAGTGACTGTTGGAAGTTACAATGGCACTGGAAAAAGTACCCCCACAAGCCACAGCCGAGCAAGACGCCTGCCTTCCCGCCCGGTGGCGCTCTTCCTCCTGTCCAAGGTTTTCATTGTTGTGAGCACTTCTGTTGAGGATTGGCAGCGGGGGTGGGGTGGAGTGGGCATTTGGTTTTTATTTCCCCCCCCCCCCGCTAGGTGATTGCAGCAGGTTTTGGTCACTTCACATGACCCTGGGACACTGTGACCGTCAATCAGTTGCCAAGCATCTCAATGTAAGTCACAAGACCCTGGAGATGCTGCAACATTCCAGCTGATCGGCGCTTCTTCTGGGTTCAGCAAAGCGCTAGGATCAGCACCGAGCTCCAGCTGGAGCCTGGTGCTAATCCTGGTGCTTCCGCTGAGCCCTGACAGCCCTGCAGCTCCAGCCGTCTCTCGCTCAGGCTTGTGCGGTGCTGCCACCGATTCAGCTCATTCCCCTCCCCCGCTACCACTTTTCTAGGATGGCCGCGTACCACCTGCCAGGTGCCAATGTACCACAGGTGGTACCCGTGACACTGGTTGAAAAGCCCTGGTCTAGTTTAATGACGAGAAGGACCAGGAGTGACACGATAGCAGTCTTCCCACATTTGAGAGACTGCCACAAAGAAGGGAGACGGTTCAATCTATTCTCCAAAGCACCTGAAGGCAGGACAGGAAGCAACGGATGGAAACTAACCAAAGAGAGAAGCAACCTAGTAGAACTAAGGAGAAATTTCTGGACGGTGCGAACAATTAAGCAATGGAATGGCTTTCCTTCCAGAAGTTACGGATGCTCCAACTCTGGAGGTCTTCGAGAAGAGACTGGAACGCCCATTTGTCCGAAATGGTACTGTAGGATTTCCTGCCTAAGCAGTGGGTTGGACTAGAAGACCTCCAAGGTCCCTTCCAACTCTGTTATTAGGTGGTCCTCCTGCCTTGCAGAAAAGACTCGAGCAGGTAGAGAAAGCCCACATCAGCGAAAGTGGGTGAGGAAAAAAGATTAAGGTAGAATCCTAGAGATGCAAAGCGCCTCTCCTTCCAAACAGAACTCTCCTTTTGTTCCTAACATGTGCATTTTGGAATCGCTGGATTGGAGACATTGGATTTCATATTAGGTAAAGGTAAAGGCTCCCCCGCACATGCGTGCTAGTCGTTTCCGACTCTAGGGGCCGGTGCTCATCTCCGTTTCAAAGCCGAAGAGGCAGCGCTTGTCCGAGGACGTCTCCGTGGTCATGTGGCCGGCATGACTACACGCCAAAGGCGCACGGAACGCTGTTACCTTCCCACCGTAGTGGTCCCTATTTTTCTACTTGCATTTTTACGTGCTTTCGAACTGCTAGGTTGGCAGAAGCTGGGACGAGTAACAGGCGCTTACTCTGTTACGCGGCGCTCAGGATTCGACCCGCCAAACTGCCGACCTTCTGATCAACAAGCTCAGCGTCCTAACCCACTGAGCCACCGCATTCATTAAATTAGACATACCCAATACCCTGCAGTCGTTCTTCATACGTTTTAGTCTCCAGACCTTTAATCATCCTAGTTGCTCTTCTCTGCACTTTTTCCAAAGTCCCAACATCTTTTTAATAAGTGTGAGATCTGGTTGTAAGTCACTTTTTTCAGGGCCTTGTGAATTCAGCCACTAAAAGAATGGTTGTAAGCCAAGGATGACCCATAGAGTTGCTTATTTTTTGCCAAGAGAAAAAGATGCCTGTCACTAGCAGCGTAGAATTCAGAATCTTTATGCAAAGTGTTTTGTTAGCTGAACAAATGCAAGGTTCTGGTTTCCTCGTTCACTGTTGACACAGAATTCGGTGACTGCCTGTTGTGAAATATTTCAGACACATTTGCTGGCCGGTGGCATTTTATTCAAACTGTTGCCCAATCAGCTGTGAGTTGACCTTTGTACATTTCCTTCCTAAAATCCCTAATAATACGAATAGGCAGTTTTCATCAGCACTTCTGCAGCTAATTTCTTAAAGAATTGTGATAGGGAACTTGTGTGTCTCCTAGAGAGCTAGGTGCACAGGGCAGGAAGGAAGCACTAGATAGTCCTCGACTTACGACCGCAATTGTGCCCAAAATTTATGCTGCTACGTGAGGCGTTTGTTAAGGGAGTTTTACAACCTTTTTTTTTTTTTACCGTGCTTGTTAAGTGAATCACACAAGTGTTAAATTAGTCATCAGGGTCCTGAAGCAAATCTGGCTTCCCCATTGACTTTGTTTGCCAGAAGGCTGCAAAAGGGGATCACATGATCTGGGACAGTGCCACCGTCATAAATATGAGTCAGTGGCCAAGCATCTGAATTTTGATCACGTGACCACGGGGATGCTGCAACCGTCATAAGTGTAAAAAAACTGGTCATAATTCCCTTCAGTGATGATGTAACTTTGAACGGTCACTACATGAAATTGTTGTAAGTCGAGGGCTACCTGTAGGACCTTTTGGGACTTCATTCATAATCTGGAGTTTATGCATCTCCTCTTGGCCCTCTCCAAAAACCCCAAGCAAACCATGTTGGCTGAGTTGAAGTTTAAGGAACCTGAACACACCACGCTGGAGAAAGTTACTACTGTATAACTTGACAACAGGGATCAAAGAAGGAGCACTGCTTGACTGTTTGACAGCCAGCTGGGTTTAGTGGTTCAGGTGCTGGCTTCGAAACCAGGCGACTGGAGTTCTAGTTTTACCTTAGACATGGCAGGCATCCTGGTGAGGTTGGTGCAGTCACCAAGAGATTGTGAGTTCTAGTCCCGCCATAGGCATGAAAGTCGGCTGGGTGACTTTGAGCCAATCACCAGAAGACAGTGAGTTCTAGTCCCGCCTTGGGCATGAAAGTCGGCTGGGTGACTTTGAGCCAATCACCAGGAGACGGTGAGTTCTAGTCCCGCCTTGGGCATGAAAGTCGGCTGGGTGACTTTGAGCCAATCACCAGGAGACGGTGAGTTCTAGTCCCGCCTTGGGCATGAAAGTTGGCTGGGTGACTTTGAGCCAATCGCCAGGAGACGGTGAGTTCTAGTGCCGCCTTCGGCATGAAAGCCAGCTGTGGGGGACTTTGTCTCTCAGCCAATCCTACTTCACAAGGTGGTTGTTGCAGGGAAATAAGAAGAGGAAAGGGATGAACTATGTCCTCTGCCTTGAGGTATTCGTAAAAATAAGGCAGGATAAATACAAACAAACAAACAAATAATGCTTTCTTCATTACAGATACAAGCATGAAATACAACAACTAGAGTAAAGCACAGTAACCGTTGTAGTCGTAAACAATTCTAGCCATTTCACTTTCAAGCCAAGCTTCCAAAAATGGTTTCTATCACATACCCAAATCTGGAGTCCTACAGGACGTTTTGACCACCAGCATTTGAAAGCAAACTGGAAGTTGAATCAAGGTTCCATAGGAATTGTTGTTATGTACCCACACCAAACCCTCATGCTACACCTTTGTTTGGTTTGCTCGTGGTTGCAACCTTGTGTGTATCAGGGCATTATTACCAGGCTGATAGTGACTCAATTTCAAAGTTAGGGTAAACACTGCAGAGAATACAGAATGTGCAGCATGGAAAATGGGCCTTTGCAAAGTAGCCTCCTGGAACGAAAGAGAGGGCTGATTTATATGGTTTTATATTTTATATGATTTTAAAGGGTAGTGTGCTCATTAGAACTCTTCACGTTGCTTTGATGTATCTTTATTATTAGACTTATATACCGCCCTTCTCCCGTAGGACTCAGGGCGGTTCACAAGGTTTTTAAAATAACAGTACAACAATTACAAAAATTAAGAACAGTTAAAATGATTACATTTAAACCTTGAATAAATATAAAACCCCAATTAAAATCCAATTAAAACTCCAATTAATACTCTCAGTCCAGGCCAGAAAGCTCAAAGAGCCAAGTCTTCAGGTCCCGGCGGAATGAGCGAAGGTCAGGGGCAGTCCTAAGCTCTACGGGTAGCTGGTTCCAAAGGGCAGGCGCACCCACCGAGAAGGCCCTCCCCCTGGGTATTGTCCGCCGGCAATCTTTTACCGGCTGTACCCTGAGAAGACCCACCCTGTGGGAGCGCACAGGACGAAGGGAGCTTGATGTAGCTTGATGTAGCAGCTTGGTTGAATTCAAAAACAGGTAGTCCTTAACTTACGGCCATTTGTTTAGTGACCATTCAAAGTTAACGGCACTGAAGAGTGTGACTTATGACACTTCACTTTCACACTTCACGGCAGTTGCAGCATCCCGTGGTCACGTGATCAAATTCAGCCTCTTGGCAACTGACATGTACTTACGACGGTTGCAGGGTCCCAGAGTCACATGATCATATTTCACGATTTTCTGACCAACCAAGCCAATAGGGGGAAAGCCAGATTCACTTTACAACAACCGCATGACCCACTTAACAGCTGCAGTGCTTCACAGTCCTAGGCTGCATTAACAGAGGGATAGAATCAAGATCACGGGAAGTATTAATACCACTTTACAATGCCTTGGTAAGGCCACACTTGGAACACTGCATCCAGTTTTTGTCACCACGATGTAAAAAAGATGTTGAGACTGTAAAGAATACAGAGAAGAGCAACAAAGATGATTGGGGGACTGGAGGCTAAAACATATAAGGAACAGTTGCTGGAATTGGGTATGTCTAGTTTAACGAAGAGAAGGACTAGGCGGGACATGATAGCAATGTTCCAATATCTCAGGGGCCGCCACAAAGAAGAGGGAGTCAAGCTATTCTCCAAAGCACCTGAAGGCAGGACAAGAAGCAACGGATGGAAACTAATCAAGGAGAGAAGCAACCTAGAACTAAGGAGAAACTTCCTGACAGTTGGAACAATTAACCGGTGGAACAACCTGCCTCCAGAAGCGGTGAATGCTCCAACACTGGAAGTTTTTAAGAAGAGACTGGGCAGCCATTTGTCTGAAATGGTGTAGGGTTTCCTGCCTGAGCAGGGGGTTGGACTAGATGACCTCCAAGGTCCCTTCCAACTTTACTATTATGATTATGACTTTACAGCTGTGGCAAGAAAGGCCGTAAAGTAGGGCAAAATTCATTTAGCAGACGTGTGTCCCTTAGCAAAAGAAATTTAGGGCTCAGCTGTGATTGGAAGTCGAGGACTGCCTGTATTCCAAAACCTATGACATTTTAAGATCCTGAAAGCAGGAAAAGACTTCAAGAGGCAAACTGACAGTTTAATTATGTGTTTCTAGACATGCCCACATGCGCTGTTGCTTTGCTTCGTAACCGGCCCGGAGGGTCTCAACCTGGAACTGAAATCCTAATTTTAACAGAAGTGATGCTTTTTATATTCCCACGGCAAGAACATCTCTTTAAAAATGCAATTGCAACAAAAATGTCTGTGTGAAAGTCTTTTGGCCTGCCAGAAATCTTGTTTCCGTTGTGCTGAGTTTGTTAATCCTGCTGGTTGGTGCCCGAAGCAACTGTAATGTTGCCTCGTCTGCTTTGAAGATAAAATGAGGGATGGAAATGGGGTTATAGCAGGATTGTCCAACCTTGGCCCCTTTAAGACTTGTGGAGTTCAACTCCCATGGCTGGCTGGGGAATTCTGGGAGTTGAAGTCCACAAATCTTAAAGGAGCCAAGGCTGAACACACACCTGAGTTACCAGATCTCCTTTGAATCTTTGCAGTTGCATTTCCACCGTGGAAATCAAGCCAAGCAGTCAGCCAGCCCAGTTTTTTAAAGAGGAAAAGAGCTTCTAATCTTCACGATGAAGGAAAACCATTTGTAGTTTTCCCATAAAAGATCTTGAAAAGGGAGAGTAGAGTGTGAGTGCTTAGAGCAAGGGTAGACAACCTTGGCTTTTGTATGACTCGTGGACTTCAACTCCCAGAATTCCTGAGCCAGCTATGAAGTTGAAGTCCACGAGTCATAAAAGAGCCAAGGTTGCCTACCGCTGGCCTAGAGAATCTTTTTTTCCCCTTCTTTCTTCATCAGCTCGTCTAAAAAAGTAATAATAATCATAATGATCTCAGAGAACTTTAATTTCTACTTTGGTTTATGGCGTTTTCTGTTGTTCTGCTTTGAGAAGATGAATCCAGGTGGTCCTTCACTTGCGACCACAATTTCTGTGGCTAAGCAAGTCAGTCGTGAACTGTGTTCTGCTTCCATTTTATGACCTTTCTCGCCCCAGCTTTTCAGTAAATCCTTGCCATTGTTAAGTCAGTCAGGCAGTTGTTCAGTGAATCCGGCGTCCCCATTGACATTGCTTGGCAGAAGGTGGCAAAAGGGGATCACGTGACTGGGACACTGCAACCGTCATAAGTCCATGCCAGTTGCCAAGCATCCAAATTTTGAACCCTTGACCATGGAGATGCAGCAACAGGTCGTAAGTGTGAAAAATGGTCAGAAGCCAACTTTTTTCAGTACCGTTGTAACTTCAAACAGTTACTAAATGAATGGTTATAAGTTGAGGAGTACCTGTATTTGGAAAGAGTCAACCTTTCCATTGTTGTCTAGTTTTCCACCATAGGAAAGAGCTGCCTTTTTATAAATGTTTGGGAGGATAGCTGTGGCTCATGGGTCATTTGGGAGTTTCCCGATACTCCCGTGTAACACCTCTTCTCCGTGAGCTGCATTGGCTTCCAGTTGCCCTCCGGGTGAGATTCAAGGTGCTGGTAATGACCTATAAAGCCCTAAATGGCTTGGGTCCGGATTATCTAAGGGAACACCTGCTGCCGGCATCAACTTCCCATCGTCCTGTGCGCTCTCACAGGGAGGGCCTTCTCAGGGTACCGCCGGTTAAAGAATGCCGGCGGGTTATTCCCAGGGGAAGGGCGTTCTCTGTGGGCGCGCCAGCCCTATGGAACCAACTTCCCACGGAACTCAGGACTGCCCCCGACCTTCGCTCATTTCGCCGGGACTTGAAAACCTGGTTCTTCGAGCTGTTTGGCCCAGACTGAGGGGTTTTAATTAATTTAATTTAATTGGGTTTTAGTTTAACTTCAGGGACTGTAATTTAATCATAGTTTTAACTGATTTTAATTTTGTATGCTATGTATTTTAATTTTCCCTGCAAACCGCCCTGAGTCCTACGGGAATAGGGCGGTATATAAATTTAAAAAATAAAGATAAATAATAATAATAATAATTTCTCCTTCCCTTTTAATAGTAAAGTAGGATTTTAATAGCACCATCTCGAGAGGCGTTGAAGGGGGAACCGGTGAGGCTTCATGCAAGCTCTTAAGCTGCATATTCTTATTTTCAGTTGGCCCTTTAACCAAAATCTCTGTACCTGCTGATGGAATGGCTGATTCCCTTTCCTTCATTTTTCTGGCAAACCGGAAGCCCTTTTCCTACAGGGCAACTTTCAACCCTTTCCAGCCGTGGTGGCGAGCCTATGGCACGCATGCCACTTGTGGCATGCAGAGTCCTCTCTGTGGGCATGCTCGCCATCGCCAGGCCTTCAGCTGGGTTTTATAAAACTTTTTTGCTTTAGGCCTCTGCCTCTGTGTACAAAAAAAAAAGGTTCAATCAATCAATTTCAACTTCTCGCGGGGAAAAAAAGATCTCGCAAAGTTGGAATTGATTGATTGAAAGTCCCACCCAGTCTGCCGTTACCACCACAGCCACGCCCACCCAATGGGCCACGCCCACGCAGCACATGATGATACATAAGTGGGTTTTGGGTTGCAGTTTGGGCACTCGGTCTCTAAAAGGTTTGCCATCACTGCTTTCCAGGGTCCCCCAGCGAAGAGAAATCGGACGTGGAAGACGGAGCTCGCCTTCCAAACGTCTATGGCAACCGCGTCGGCAAACTGGGCTTTATTTTTAATTACTTATTTATCGATCACAGTTAAGAACCACGTCACAGAGGGGACTTTTGGCGATATACAATAAAATACATTTTTGCACCCTCCTTGCCTTATGCGCACACACCGGCCATCCCAAATAGGTGACCCAGGTTGAACCACCAAAGTACGAATGCCAGAATTACAGCAATAAAAAAAAGGTCTCAGAAAACATCAGGTCAATGCTTGATTTGTACTGACAGTTCTCAACTTATGACTGTCATAGAAGCTGGAATTACGACTCTTAAGTCATGCCAGTCATTAAACGGATCCCCTCCTGACTGCGCCCATTTTTACTACATTTTTGGCAGTGGTTAAATCAGAGGTCTTCAAACTTGGCCCTTTTATGACTTGTGCCTGGCTGAGGAACTCTAGGAGTTGAAGTCCACAAGTCATAAAAGGGCAAAGTTTGAAGATCCCCTGGGTTAAGTGAATTACCAGGGTTGTTAAGTGAACACAGTGGTTGTTAAGAGAATTCGTTGTCTGCAATGGGTTTTTTTTTTCCTTTGCTGGAAATAAGCACTGCTTTCCAGCAGAAAAAAAAAAAAGTCATAAGTCGCAGTCATTTGACACGGCGAAGTGTCACAAATGTGGGCCGGCTGCCAAGGGCCCCAAAATGTGAACACATGACCCCGAGGTGGTGAGGAAAACCTGGCTGTCAGAACTCATGGTGGTCTGTCGTAACTTGGAACAGTTGTCAAGTGATTGGTCGTAGATCAAGGGCTACTTGTAAAGCATTTTGGCTATGAGACATTCTATTGTCTGCTCGGAGACGGGCGACTTAAGAGAGCTCATTATTTGCAGAGCTCACTCGAGGGAGAGTGTAATGCCCAAACCTCCTTCCTTGTTGTAGTAACTCGCCTTATAACGGTTTGTTTAGTGACCATTTGAAGTTACAGGGGCATTGAAACAGTGACTTAAGACCGTTTTGCAGACTTAACGACGGTTGCCGCATCCCCACGGTCCCGCGATCAAAATTCAGCCGCTTGGCAACTGACCCGTTTTTACGACGGTTGCAGCGTCCCGGGGCTCACGGGATCCCCCTTTTGCGACCTCCCGACAAGCCAAGTCGACGGGGAAGCCAAGATTCACTTAACAACCGTATCACAAACTCAACAAATGCAAAACCCGGGGCAAGAAAAGTCGTAAAGTGGGGCGAAACTCACCGAACCACAGTTTCGCTTAGGAACATAAATTTGGGGCTCGATTGCGGTCGTTAACTCGAGGACTACCTGTAAGCCTTTTGGATCTGATTCTGCCCTCCTCCCCCACCCCCACGCCCCAAAGAGCGCCACTCGCTTTGCACTCTTAGAAACACAAACACACCCATACTAAGAACTTTTAAGGGCAACCCCTGTTTGGGCCACCAAAGATCCATTTATATGCCATGCTGTGGCTTCACAGTAAAGCCTCTGTTTAATAGAGCATCACCGAGACCACCTTGGCTCTTTTATGACTCATGGACTTCAACTCCCAGAATTCCTGAGCCAGCTATGCTTCAGAAAAACTCAGCTATGCTGGCTCAGGAATTCTGGGAGTTGAAGTCCATGAGTCATAAAAGAGCCAAGGTTGCCTAGCCCTGACCGAGACAGTTAGTTAAATCTGAACATGTGTCATTTGCCTCGTTTCCTGTCATTAGTGGAATTGGGTAATTGAGATAAATACTGTGATTCGCAACAAAACTTTGATTGGCTAGCCACTAGCCAGACATCTCTCTCCCCCCCTCCCCCCATGCACTGGATACGAGTTCTTTAAATAGGGGTGTCCCTTGAATGAACATTTATTGGCTGTTTCTAAAGTCTTCTAAATGCAGGCAGTCCTAATTTACAACACTTCAAAGAGCAACTTTATGACTGTTTTTCACCCTTACGCGTTGTAGCACCCCCATGGCCACATGATTAAAATCCAGACCCTTGGCCACTGGTTCATATTTATGACGGTCACCGTGTCCTGGGGTCCCTTAATCCCCTTTTGCAACCTTCCAGCAAGCAAAGTCAATAGGGAAGCCAGATTCGCTTAATGACTCACTTACCAACTGCAGCGATTCACTTAACTATGGCAAGCAAGGGCGCACATGGAGCAAAACTCAGCAGCTTAGCGGCAAAAATTTTGGCCCCAATTGTGGTCGTAAGTCAAGGACTGCCCATAAAGATTCCTTCAAGCAAAACTTAAATGTGCACAATCCACTTTTCGAGAGCTTCCCAACGCCTGTGTTTTCATACACCTTCCTATCTAGAAAGCCTTTTACCTTGTGCAGGGGGTTGGACTAGAAGACCTCTAAGGCCCCTCCCAGCTCTGTGATTCTTCTTTCAGGTTTCGGATTACTGACGGATCATATTAGATTACTGCTAATGATCGATGTGTGTCTTTTATTTTTTTTATTTTTTACAAAATACAGGTAGTCCTCGACTTACAACCGTTCATGTAGTGACCGTTCGAAGTGACAGTACTACCGGAAAGGATTTATGAGCATTTTTCACCCTTACCACCATTGCAGCCTCTCCCTTGGTCGTGTGATCAAAATTCAGCAACTGACTCGTATTTATGACGGTTGCAGTGTGCAGCTGGGCAAAGTTCACTTAGCCACCTGTCTCGCTTAGCAACGGAAATTTTGGGTTGTGGACGTAAGTCGAGGACTACCTGTACCACTGGCAATGTCATCAAAGAGTGTTTCTCAAAACTTGGCAACTGGAAGATATGTCCAGATATCTTCAAGCTGCTAAGTTTGAGAAACCCTGTTCGTAAAAGCTTTCTAAAATCTGTAGTTTTTCATATGTAGGGGCTAGAATCCCGCAGCTTTATTTAGGAGTAAAGTCAAGTTGGCGTTTTCATGTTTAATATTCAACGCATAAGAAAACTGCAAACAATTTGGTTGTGTTGCTGGTGACCGCTGGCTTATAAGTGCCTGGCTTTGAGGAATGTTTCTTCCTAGCTACCGAACTCAAAAAACCAGCTCTCGCTTTAACTGGCTGGGTGAGCCACTCACAACAATTAAGCACGATGGCAAAGCGAAAACCCCAAATTAAAAATAACAGTGAAATCAGCAGTTAGTAAAAGAGCGCATTAGAGACGATTTGGATGACAACCGGAAAAATTTATGACGACGTAGTTTTGAAAGGGCACCAGATATTCGGACCAGCTGTGGGGGGAATTGCGCAACAAGACTCTCAAAAGTCCCTTTGTGGACGGAGGTGCTTCTGGTGTGGACTTCAAGCAGTCCTCGAATTACGACCGTAACCAAACCCCAAATTTCCATTGCTAAGCAAGACAGAGGTGAAGTGAGTTTTGCCCCGTGTTATGATTTTTCCGGCCACGTTTGTTAAGTGAGTTTGTAACACAGCTGTTAATTGAATCTGGCTTCTCCATTGACTTTGTGGGTCAGAAGTTCGCAAAAGGGGAATTGTGTGACCCCAGGACACTGCGACCGTCCTAAGTATGAACCTGTTTCCATTGTCACATAAATCATGGGGACATGGTAGTGGTCATAAGCATGGAAAATGATTGTGTTGCTTTTTTTAACGACGCTGTAACTTCAAACAGTCATTAAATGAACGGCTGTAAGTCGAGGACCACCTGTATGTGCTGGCTGGCTGGCTGGCTGTTTGTTTGTTTGTTTCAAGGCTGTTATTCCTCCCAGAGCTTTTAATCCCCCTGTACTGAGTAGCAGGGAATCCAAACGTCTGTCCCTGTTACATTGCACGAGTTCTTCCTCTGTTTTAGTTTATTAACACGTGCGATTTTTAAAAAAAATATATACAGATTTTGAATCTGTAAATAATTGCACATACGTAGGAAGTGTTTATTCCCATTTGTAGAAGGAAGTTGTGTTTATGTGACATTGACATATACAGTTCCACCTGACTTTCCGACGCCGTGGTGTAATTGCAGAACAAAGGCTTTGCTTGGTTATTTTTATTTTTTAAATGAGCCTAATTGGAATTTGCAGAAATTGCCTTTCTGAGTGGCCTTTTTTTGTCCTCTACGGTCTTCTGCCCTTCACAGTTCAGTTCGTTCCCTCCCTCCCTCCTCCCTCCCTCCCTTCCTTCCTTCCTTCCTTCCTTCCTTCCTTCCTTCCTTCCTCGGTCCCTCCCTATTTCCTTCCTCCCTCCCTTCCTCCCTCCCTCCCTCTCCCTTCCTTTCTTCCTCCCTCCCTCCCCCTTCCTTTCTTTCTTCCTCCCTTCCTTTCTTTCTTCCTTCCTTCCTTCCCTCTCTCTCCTTCCTTCTTCTCTCCCTCCCTCCTCCTCCTTTCCTTCCTTTCTTCCTTCCTTCCTTCCTTCCTTCCTTCCTTCCTCTTTCTTTCTTTCTTTCTTTCTTTCTTTCTTTCTTTCTTTCTTTCTTTCTTTCTTTCTTTCTTTCTTTCTTTCTTTCTTTCTTTCTTCCTTCCTTCCTTCCTTCCTTCCTTCCTTCCTTCCTTCCCCCCTTCCTTCCCCCCTCCCTTCCCTTTCCTCTCTCTTTCCTCTCTCTTTCTTCTCTCTGTCTCCCTTCTTCCTTCTCTCTCTCTCTCCCTTCCTTGCTTTCTTCCCCTTTTGCTCTTCCTCTCTCTTTCTCTTCATCCCCTCCCCTCCCTTTTAGTATCCTGTTACAGGAGATAAAGGCCGAGTCTCAGTTCTGTTGATAGCTGCAAATTATGCTTACCCTGCTTGCAAGTCATACATAAGCCTGTTTCTTCCTCCCTCTCCCTTCTCTTCTCCTGTGCCCGCAAAGGAGAAATTCTGGAATAGGCAGTTCTTGAAATGCAGAGCAGAACAAGAGCAGCTTAAGAAAGCCAATGCCAGAAACCATGCCCGGGGTGCCAAGATAACACACACACCCCTGAAGGACACACTCCTCTGTTGGCTGCTAGACTGCCATTTTACCCAGAGAAGGAGACTTTGCCTCTTTTCCCTGGTTGATTATCATTTTTCTTTTTGGAGGCTTCGGGTTTGTGCCTCAAAAGCTATTTTGGATCTGATAGGAGTAGCAGAAAAACAATGTTCTAGGGCCAAGCCAGCGACTTAACTAAGGTAAACGCCCTTGCTGGTGGCCACTGATCACCGAGTTGTTCTGGGATTTGTGCGAGCAAGCAGCCAATGCCCAAATTCCTCCCCCTTGCTTGGGAGATGGCTTGACCAGCTCGTTTGACCCCTTAAGAAATTGTGAAAAGCCACAAATTAGCCAGCCGTTAAGTTTTTAGCTTATGTGGTTAGTTTATAATTCACGCTGCTGCGCAAGCCCAGAAAATAGGTTAATTGACTAAAACCCATGGTCTAGCAGTTGATCATCGGGCAAACAGAAGACCATAAATTATTGGTCCTTGCCAGTAACTTTCATTGTAAGCCGCTCTGTGTTAGAAGCCACCAAGTTAACCCTGATTCAGAAACTGAACAGAGACGCCTACAAAAAGAGGTTATATGTAGCTTAGTTTTGGGGTCCTTGGTGCTGTCTGAGCCTGGCTGGGTTTTTGGGAGACGTTTTGTGGCCCAAGTAAGTAACATCAGTGCTAGAAGGGAGAGGGGTTTGTGGAGAGGCGGAGGAGGAGGAGGAGGAGGACTGGAGGGTCCTTGATGCTCTCTGAGCTTGGTTGGTTTTTTGCAGACATTTTATGACCCAACTAGGTAACATCATCAGTGCTAGAAGGGAGTGGGGTTTGTGGAGAGGAGGACGAGGACGACAACTGTAGGGTCCTTGTTTTCTTGCAGATTTCATTGCCCACCTAGATGATATCAGAAAGGAAGAAGACCCAGCAGTGTTGGTGGGGATGTTGTTTATCATTAGCTTGTTCGTTAGCTTGTTTGTCTGAGTTGGTAGTTCCTTGATTTGGTGACCAGGAACACTTCCACTAACCCTGATAGTGTATAAATAGATAGAAACCACACTTCCTTTTAGCCCTGGTGTAACCAGGCTGGGTCTTGAAACGTCTGAATACAGATAAGCTGCTGATCTTCATCATGGAAGTACTTGAAACCAATGTAATTAATTGTGACTTAACTCTCTTTAAGATTTAGAAGCCTTGGGTGCTCCATGAGTGGAGGTTTTTTAAGAAGACTTTGGACAGCCTTTTGTCCAAAATGGTTTAGTGCCGTGGTGGCGAACCTATGGCACGGGTGCCACTGGTGGCACGCAGAGCCTTCTCTGTGGGCACACGCGCCGTCCCCTCAGTCCTAGGCCTTCAGCTGGGTTTTTTAAAACCTTTTTGCTTTAGGCCCTGGCCGCTGTGTGCAAAAATAAAAAAAGGTTAATCAATCAATCAATTTCAACTTCTTGCTGGGAAAAAAAAGATCTCGCAAAGTTGGAATTGATTGATTGAACTTTTTAGTCCCAGCCAGTCTGCCGTTACCACCGCAGCCACACCCACCTAATGGGCCACGCCCACCCATTTGGCCACACCTACCCAATTGGCCACACCCATCCGGCACCCGACGATACATAAGTGGGTTTTGGGTTGCAGTTTGGGCACTCGGTGTCTAAAAGGTTCGCCACCACTGGTTTAGTGTCTCCTGCTCAAGCAAGGGTTGACTGGAAGACCTCCAAGGTCCCTTCCAACTCTGTTATTCTAAATCAGGCATGTCAAACTCGATGTATCGGAACTTATTCCCATTGCCGAAAATGGGATGGGCGCGGTTTCTCCGTGACGCTCCGGCCCACGGGCCGGCAGTTTGACACCCTTGTTCTAAATCTATAAAGATGAACTTTAAACGGAAGGCAGAAATTCACAGATTCAGCTCAGGAGAAGTTTCATCCATTAAAAAAAAAAGCCACAGTCAACATTAGAACTGTGCATAGATTTTTCACTCTGCCATCCAAAAATAAACCTGGATTAACATAGACTGGAATCAGTGGACGTGGGAAGCAGAGATAATAGCTAGTGTAGACAGTGGAAATTGACTTCTTTGCTGTTCACGCACTAAGCAGAGCCCCAGTCTCAGTTGTACCAAAGTGACATGATCTTGCATGTATATTCTCATAAATCCTGCAGATCTGGTTGATTTCACTCAAATGTATTTAATTGGCTCCCTTAATCAACTAGCTCAGGGGTAAGCAACCTTGGCTCTTTTCTGACTCGTGGACTTCAACTCCCCGAATTCCTGTGGCAAAACCTACTTAGCCAATGCATCACTTAACAGGACCCAGATTGTTGGGGGCAATTAAGCTGACTTTGTAATAATGCCGCTTGGGGGGTTGTATGAAAGCCCTAATAAGCAGGCATATACATAGAATGAAGGCTACTGCTAAGCTTGTAAGCCGCCCTGAGTCTTCGGAGAAGGGCGGGATATAAATGGAATAAAAATAAAAATAAATTAAAACAGTAGAAATTTTGGGCAAGAGCTGGGGCCGTAAGTGGAGGACCACCGGCCATTGAGTTAGATTGCGTAAGAGCAAACCTCTTAGAACCGGCACAAGGCGGATTCTCACAGCCTTAGAGAGAGAGAGGTTTGCGAGAAGATGTGGGAATCCAGGTTTTTGGAATGCTTTCCGTGCCAGATGCCAAGATTTTGGCTGATTTCCTTTTACAGGTAGAAAAGGGATAGGGGAAAAAAAAACAAATCAGGAGCATGTTTGAGGCTGTTTCTTGGTGAAAATGAGATTGAGTTTGCCTCTTGTTTAGCAGAAGCGATGAAGGAAAAAAATATAGATATTTATTGGGAAACTTATGGCTCGCCCGCCCCACCCCTGGAAGCCTTACAGATACTCCTCGACTTGCAACGACAATTGAGCCCAAAATTTCTGTAGCTAAGCAAGACAGTTGTGAGGTGCCTTTTGCCTCATTTTACGACCTCTCTTGCCACAGTTGTTAGGTGAACCGCTGCAGTTGTTAAGTTAAATAAATCTGGATTTTCCCCCCCCCTTTGCTTGTCAGAAAAGAGCAAAAGGGGGGGTCACATGACCCCCGGGCACTGCAACCATCATCAGCATGTTGGCCAGGGAATTCTGGGAGTTGAAGTCCACAGATCTTAAAAGTTGCCAAGGTTGGACACCTCTGCTTTAAAGTCTTCTCTTTCACAGGTAGTCCTCGACTTAACAATCCTTATTGAACCTGCCTGTTTTGGTCATAAATTATGGCTGTTTAGTTACGACCGCGCGACTGCACCCATTTTTACGAGCATTTTTCTGGCATTTGTTAAATAAATCTAATGTACCCTAGGAGGCAGTTTTTGCTAGAAACCAGAAGTAAACATTGGGTTCTTACAAAAACAGTTGTCATTGTGACCGTGAAGGGGGCGTGTGGGGGGAGCTTTGGGACTTTGGTCATGAGGAGCACTTTTGGAGGTGCGTCATACCTTTAAACTACCACTCTCACCGCAGATTTTTAAGAAGAGACTGAACAGCCGTTTGTCTGGAACGGTATAAAGTCTCCTGCTTGAGCAGGGGGTTGGAATAGAAGACCTCCTGTAATTAAGGCAACTGGTCATAAGGCGAGGACTATCAACTCTGTTAGTCCATCTCAAACCATCCTGTTACTTTTGAACGAGAAAACCTTCCCATATAACGTTTCTATACTCATTTTAGAGACAGCTGGATCTAGTGCAGGGGGTAGGCAACCTTGGCTCTTTTATATGACTCGTGGACTTCAACTCCCAGAATTCCTGAGCCGGCATGGCTCAGCTTGGAAACCTCTCCCTTTCCCCTCAGCATGGCTGGCTCAGGAATTCTGGGAGTTGAAGTCCACGAGTCATAAAAGAGCCAAGGTTGCCTACCCCTGGTCTAGTGGTTAAGGCATCTGGCTACAAACTGGGAGATGATGAATTCTAGTGCCGCCTTAGCCATGAAGGCTGTCTGAATGACTTTGGGCCAATCACCAGGAGGTGGTGAGTTCTAGTCCCTCCTTAAGCATGAAATCCAACTGAATGACTTTGGGCCAATCACCAGGAGGTGGTGAGTTCTAGTCCCTCTTTAAGCATGAAATCCAATTGAATGCCTTTGGGCCAATCACCAGGAGGTGGTGAGTTCTAGTCCCTCCTTAAGCATCAAATCCAACTGAATGACTTTGGGCCAATCACGAAGAGACTGTGAGTTCTGGTCCCGCCTTAGCCATGATGGCTGGCTGAATGACTTTGGGCCAGTCACGAAGAGACTGTGAGTTCTGGTCCCGCCTTAGCCATGATGGCTGGCTGAATGACTTTGGGCCAGTCACGAAGAGACACTGAGTTCTAGTCTTGAGTTAGGCAGGAAAACAAACTGGGTGACTTTGGGCCAGTCCCTCGCTCTCAGGCCAGCCCACCTCGCAGGATTGTTGTGGCGAAAATAGGAAGAGGAAGATAGATTGCATATGTTCTCTGACTTGGAGTTATTTGTAAAAAAATAAATAAAGACGGGATACAGATAAATCCCATAGGCTGCTATCCTCTCTCCCCTCGTGCACTCCCAATATAAATGTAAACGAACACGGGTACCTTTGGGGGGGCTCGTTGGAAGATGGGGTCCCTTCTCCCCTTCTGACTTTGCATCTTCTCTTTTTAAGACGTGTAACTCAGACCCTGGTTTGTGTGAAACGCCCCTAAAATAGAGGGAAGGGGGCCAGCTCCATATCTCCAGAGCGTGTGTGTGTGTGTGTGTGTGTGTGTGTGTGTGTGTGCATTGCAGCTCCAGAAGGCTAAAACCTCATTTTCTTCTGGTTGTTAAGTGGGATGCTCTGGATTTTTTTATTTTTTTTTTGGAAAGGAACCTGGCCTTTTACAGCCGGGTGGATGATGGCGGTTGGCAAGGCAGTTGTGTAACATTGCAGCGGCGCCTCAGTTTACACTTCCCAGGCTATAAATAATTCCCTTTGCTAGGAGGAGGAGGAGGAGGAGGAGGAGAGGACAGCTGCTGCCTTGGAGGAGAGAGACTGCTGTGTGTTTTGAACAGTCCATGTGACTGTCCAGGGGTGGAGGGAAGGCAGCAGCGGGCATCTGAGAGCCGGTGCAGATGGAGGATGAACGGAGGAGGAGAGGGAGGAGCAGGAAGAAGAGGAGGAGGAGTGGGAAGGAGGAGAAGAAAAAGGAAGAGGGAGGAGGAGGGGAGGAAGAGAGGGAAGGAGGAGGAGGAAGAGGAAGAGGGGGGAAGAAAAGGAGGAGGAGGAGGGGGTGACTGGCCTAGGCCCCCAAATACAAGTTGTCAGTGAGCTGGAGGTTGATGTTCAATTGATCAGGCGCAGGGTGGGAGCAGACCGCTCGGCTAAGCTATTTTTAATTTCCTGAAGGCATTTGTGAGTTGAACCCTTAAATTAGGGGTCTTCAAACTTGGCCCTTTTATGACTTGTGGACTTCAACTCCCAAAATTCCTCAGCCAGGCACGCTGGCTGAGGAATTCTGGGAGTTGAAGTCCACAAGTCATAAAAGGGCCAAGTTTGAAGAGCCCTGCCTTAAATAATGCAAGTGGGCAGACGAGACAAAACACTGCAGCCATAGGGGAGTGGGGGGGGGAAAGGCTCCCACTATGGCCAGTCCCAACCAGTCAGGCAATCAACTGGAGGCTTTGTGACACTCAGGGTGGTCTCATCTACGGACAGCTTCTGGGAATTTCCCCCCCCCCACACACACACACACCCCTCCATTTCTGTATCCCTTTGCAATCTGTGAGAACCTTTTTTAACTCTTGCAGGACGTTTACATCACCGTGTTAATACACTCTTAATCATGTATTATTGATGTCAACAATCAACCTCTGTTGGCTTCCTGTATCAAGACAAGTGTCTGTCAGATTAAAATAACCTGCATGACATCAAAGGGGGAAAAAATAGCTTGCGATACATTTCTTTCCATTCATAGAATGCTGAAGGTGACTTAACACAGAAAGCTGAAAACCTTCACCTGGGCTGTGTTCCCTTCGATCCGTGAACTTGTTTTGGGATAAATTCACATCTAAAGAGCATTCCTTCTGATAAACGTCCGGGGGGGGGGTGTATGATAGAAGAACGGGGGGGGGGGGCTGGGAAGACCCTTCAATAAAATTCAGCTTGTTTATTTGAAGCAAATACACTCAACATAGCTTTACATTTTGAAAAATAAAAAAAAAATGCCAACAGAAGAGAATCTTTGTAGCTCAGGGTTGAACTTTGGGGGGATCCTTAGTTGTTTTCCCGCAAAGGTTTCATTAGCAAACTAAGTAACATCCTCAGTGTGCTAGTTGGGCAATGAAAGATCTGCAAGAAAAAAAACCAAGCTCAGAGAGCACCAAGGACCCCACAGTCCTCCTCTTCCTCTCCCTTCTAGCGCTGATGCTGTTACCAAGTTTGGTGACGGAAGTGTTTGCCAGAAAGCCACCAAGCTCAGAGGGCACCCAGCACCCCACAATCAAAAAGTATGAAATACAGATTAATATTGATGAGCAGTTAAAACTTCGGCAATAGAGATGCATCGCTGAGGATGTTCTGAGCACAAAACAAATGCATGATTTCTGGGGGAGCCCCAAGCGTCTTTAAAGGACGGTTCATCTTCGATGTCTTGGGCTGCAGCCAAGAAATTAAAAGGCGCTTGCTCCTCGGGAGGAAAGCCATGGCAAATCTAGACAGCACACTAAAAAGCAGAGACATCACCCTGTCAACAAAAGTGCGTATAGTCAAGGCTACGGTCTTCCCAGTTGCAATGTATGGCAGTGAAAGTTGGACCATAAGAAAGGCTGAGTGCCAAAGAATTGAGGCCTTTGAACTATGGCGCTGGAGAAGACTCCTGCGAGTCCCTTGGACTGCAAGGCGATCAAACCGGTCAGTCCTAGAGGAGATCAACCCTGACTGCTCTTTAGAAGGCCAGATCCTGAAGTGGAAACTTAAATACTTTGGCCACCTAATGAGAAGGAAGGACTCACTGGAGAAGAGCCTAATGCTGGGAAAGATCGAGGGCAATAGAAGAAGGGGACGACAGAGAATGAGGTGGCTGGATGGAGTCACTGAAGCAGTAGGCATGAGCTTAAATGGACTCCAGCAGATGGTAGAGGACAGGAAGGCCTGGAGGAACGTTGTCCATAGGGTCGCGATGGGTCGGACACGACTTCGCAGCTAACAACAACAACATCTTCGATCTGGCAGAGCGAAGTCAAAAGCCATATGGAGCTTTGACGGTTTGTTTACACCTGTGTGTCTCATGAGCAAAAAACAATACAGGTACCGTATTTCCCCAAAAGTAAGGCCTACACCAGCAATAAGCCCTAGCTTCTTCTGCGGCCTCTTCTGTAGCCAGGCCTGCATTTCTCAGTCACAGGGCTTTCCAGAAGGCCTGTGCAGCCAAGAACCAAACTATGGATTCAATCCGTAGGTTGGTTCTGCAAGACTCAGCAGCTGAGCACCAAGCTATGGATTGAATCCATAGCTCGGTACTCGGCTACTTAGGCCTTCTGGAAAGGCCAGACTGCAAAATGCAGGCCCAAATGCAGCTGCAGAACTTCGGCCCCAGAAGAAGTGGACTGGCTGGGTGGGGCTGTCGGTGCCGGAGGTAAGGTAAAGCCTACCCTGAAACTTGGTGCCTCTTTTGAGGGCAAAAAAAAAAAAAAGACCCGGTCTTATTTTCGGGGAAACACAGTAGTCCTCGACTTGCAACAGTTCGTTTAGCGACCGTTCAAAGTTACGACGGCACTGAAAAAAGTGACACATGGCCATTTTTCACACTTAACAACCATTACAGCATCCCCAGGATCACATGATCAAAATTCAGGCACTTGGCTGCACTTGGGGTTTAATGCAATTCCGGTACCTGCACCTTGGGAATCATAGAATCGTAGGTCTGGAAGAAACCTTGGCGGTCTTCTAGCCCAACCCCCTACCCTAGGCAGGAGATCTTCTACCTTAATCCTGTACAAGTGATTTCCAACTCTTTTCTCGAAAACCTGTTGATTTTGGATGTTAACAAGTTTGGAGAGCAATGCAAATAGGACCACCAAAATGATTAGACAGCTGGAGCAGATTTCCCTTGCAGTTGGGGCTTTTAAATGGGGAACAAAGAAGACTTAACAGAAGAGAATAACAAGAGTTGGAAGGGATCTTGGAGGTCTTCCAGTCCAGCCCCGAGACCCTGTACCATTCCGAACAAATGGTTCTCCAATCTCGTCTTAAAAACCATGGGTGATGAAGCACCCACAACTTCTGAAGGCAAGTCGTTCCACCGGTTCTCACTGCCGGGAAATTTCTCCTTAGGCTTACCGGTGGGTTGTTTCTCTCCTTGATTAGTTTCCACCCGTTGCTTCTTGTTCTGCCCTCAGGTGCTTTGGAGAAGAGTTTGGGTCCCTGTTCTTTGCAGGGTATAAAAGAGAGAGAAGAGAAGAGGTAGTTTTTTTTTTTAAAAAAAAAGCATGCCTGGCCTTAATGTGGATGGAGAGAAAGGGGTTCCCCCCCCCCCCCCCCGCTTTCTTCACAGTGTTTAGAACTCAAGGTCACTCCTTGAAACCAAATGCAGAGGAGGCAATGCTTTTGCCCCTGGCACAGCAGACAGCGATGGAATGAGCTGCCAGCACTTGTGAAAACTTGTGGTTGTTTACTGTCTCCTGAACTACTTTTAGCTTTAAATATTGATTGCTGGTGTGTGTGTGTGTGTGTGTGTGTGTGTGTGAGAGAGAGAGAGAGAAAGAGAGAGAGAGAGAGAGAAAGAGAGAAGTTAGATCTGGCTTTCCAACCCAGACCTGAACACTTTTCCAAAGTTATCCAGTTGGCATCAGTGTGGCAGGGCAGCGGACAGACTTCCTACAAGCCACAAGGCTGGCAGAAGCACTGGGTTGTTTTAGGTTTGGACGGGGCTGTAGCTGGCTAAATTTGAGCGGCCTCTCTCCTAAAAATAGTGGCTGGATTGCGAGCGTCCTCTGGCTTGTTCCTACCTCTCAGGTAGGTTTTTTTTTAAAAAAAAAAACTGGGTTAAGAGCAGAAGGTGTGTTTCTTCTTCAGTTCCCTCTGAGGCTCCAGGTGTGAGAAGAAGTGCAAGTTCCAGGTTGTCCCCTTCGTCACTTCTCTGTGCTCTTGACCAGAGCTCTCCAATCTCAGGCCACTTTTAAGACTCGTGGACTTCAGCTCCCACAAATGTTCATGGCTTGGAGCATCATCAAGGCAGAAGGGAGTGGGGGGGGCAGCTCCCTGGGAGAAGGGGATGGAGGGCTGAGGCTGCCAAGTTGGATGGGGCCATCCCCTCCCATGGAGCCCTGCCCCCCCCTCCCTTCTGCCTTCATGATGCTCCAAGCCATGAAAACCTGACAGGCCTCCACGCTGAGCATGGATTGAAGCCCATCTTCTGAAGACTGCCTTGCGTGCGTTGGCTCAGCTCCAGGGGGGTGGGGGAGGTGGGTCGCCCATCAAAGCAGCCACCCCCCCCCGCGCTCCCCTTTCAATTTTAGCACTTTCAGCCGGGCTAGGGAGGCTTTACCTCTTGCTAACCACCCCCTCCCTTCCCAAGCACTGCAGGCCAACTGGCAACCGGTTTTAACGAAGCCAAGCCTGCAAGGAGAACGCTTCAGAGCAGGCAGGTTCTCCATTGCCAAGGGAGGAACAGGCTCGGCTTCCTCACGTCTCGCCCGTGGATGAAAACGAGTCCCGTGCCAGGTGACTCGGCCAGCCGGTTGCTTTGAAGGACTCTCAGCCAGGTCCCTTTGAAAGTGCCACGGTGGCAAGGGGCGCCGGGCTTTCTTGGCACTGAATTGAATTGGCCTATGAATTAACACCTTGCCAACAAAAGTGCGTATAGTCAAGGCTATGGTCTTCCCAGTTGCAATGTATGGCAGTGAAAGTTGGACCAAAGAAAGACTGAGTGCCAAAGAATGGAGGCCTTTGAACTATGGTGCTGGAGAAGACTCCTGCGAGTCCCTTGGGCTGCAAGGCGAACAAACTGGTCAGTCCTAGAGGAGATCAATCCTGACTGCTCTTTAGAAGGCCAGATCCTGAAGCTGAAACTCAAATACTTTGGCCACCTAATGAGAAGGAAGGACTCACTGGAGAAGAGCCTCATGCTGGGAAAGGCTGAGGGCAAGAGAAGAAGGGGACGATGGAGAATGAGGTGGCTGGATGGAGTCACTGAAGCAGTAGGTGTGAGCCTAAATGGACTCCAGAAGATGGTAGAGGACAGGAAGGCCTGGAGGAACGATGGGGTCGCGATGGGTCGGACACGACTTCGCAACTAACAACAACAAAATGAATTAACATGGTTCCTCTTTTCGCTACGTATTCAAAATGGACACGGATACATGCAGGCATCTGTGATGTCCGTCTGTAGCACTAACCTCACCATCGGTACAAAAGCTAAGTGTGGCACAAAGAGCCACAGAATGCTCAGCGTCGCAAGACAAGGTAGAAAAACCCTCATGTGGATTAAGAGAACAAGTGATGCCGTCAAGACAGTCAAAAGAATTGAAATGGAAATGGGCTGCTCCGCATAGCAAGGAGAACAGGCAGGTGGACCAAGGCGGTCCTAGAACGGATCCCACTTGATCGAAATGGTCCACGAAAGAGACCTGAAGCAAGACAGATCAACGACATCAACAAGCATGGCTGGCCCAATTGGCAAAAGAATTGGATTGGGAACAGGCAGAAGGGGCCTTCGCCCGGCGGTGGTGGATGGACAAGGGCTAAAATTGATGATGATGACGACGACACAGGCTTTTGAGAGTGGGCATCAGAATTTCGTTTTTAATGTGTGCCTTGTGTTCACATTAAAAAAAATGACAATAAAAGGTTATCTTATCTTGCAGGAATTGGGAATGGCCAATCTAGAGGAAAGAAGGACTAGGGCCGACGTGATGGCAGCATTCCAGTATTTGAGGGGCTGCCACAAAGAAGAGGGAGGGTCAAATTATTTTCCAAAGCACCAGAAGGCAAGACAAGAAACAGTGGATGGAAACTAATCAAAGGGACAACCAACCTAGAATTAAGGAGAAACTTCCTAACAGTGGGAACAATTAATCAGCGGAACAGCTTGCCACCAGAAGTTATAGGTGCTCCATCACTGGACGTTTTATTGGACAGCCACTTCTTTGAAGTGTTATAGGGTTTCCTTGCTTGAGCAGAGGGTTGGATTAGAAGACCTCCAAGGTCCCTTCCAGTTCTATTCTGGATTGATTGATTGATTGATTGAATTGAATCGAATACTTTATTTGACTGATTAGACTCAGAAGGAATTTGTCTCCGGTGCGGAAGCTCTTAGTGCACATGCAAAGCAACAGAATAATGATCATCTTCTTCATCATCATCATATCAACAAGAGGGGGCAGTAAGGGAGATAATAACGATAATGGTAATACTACAGCCATACAACAGGAGTAAATATACTTAGACATGAGACAGCATTGTGAGAATTAGGTGTTTAGCAGAGGGATGGCACGGGGGAGGGGGGAAGCTGTCCCTGTGTCTAATTGTGTTGGCACGCAGGACCCTGTAGCAGCATCCCGAAGGGAAAGATGAAACGGTTTATGTCCAGGATGTGAGGGTGTCTGCAGATACAGCTAGTCCTTGAGTTATGACCACAATTGGGCCCAGCATTCCTGCTGCTGAGTGAGACATTTTGTTAAGTGAGTTTTGCCCCATTGTACGACTTTTTCTTGCCACAGCTGTTGAAGGGATCGCTATCATTTTTAAATTAATAGAGTTATTAAGGCAATCTGGCTCCTCCCACTGACTTTGCTTGTCAGAAGGTCGCAAAAGGGGACCACGTGAGCCCGGCATGCTGCAACCGTCATAAACGTGAGTCGGTTGCCAAGCGTCCGGATTTGGATCCCTTGAGCGTGGGGATGCAGCAACGGTCGTGGGTGTGAAAAAGAGTCACTTTTTTCAGTGCTGTTGTAACTGAACAGTCACTAAACAAACTGTTGTAAGTTGAGGACCACCTGTATCTCAGCTTTTCTTTTGCCCCGCGCAACGCACAGATTTTCTGTGGAAGGCAGGCTGGTTGCAGTTGTTCTTTCTTCAGTCCTAAGGCTGTGCCTGGGTCTGATTCCAGCTTCTGATTGTATTATTTATTGCTGATTTACGTTTGGAAAATAATTTGCATTTCTTCCCCAATCGGTCAGTTAAGGGATTTGGTTTGTTTCAAGAATGGTGATCCCAGCTTTGGGGTGTGTGTGTGTGTGTGTGTGCATATATATAAGGGATGCGGTGGCTCAGTGGGTTAGGACGCTGAGCTTGTCGATCAGAAGGTCGGCAGTTTGGCGGGTCGAATCCCGAGTGCCGCGTAACAGAGTGAGCGCCTGTTACTCGCCCCAGCTTCTGCCAACCTAGCGGTTCGAAAGCAAGTAAAAAATGCAAGTAGAAAAATAGGGACCACTGCGGTGGGAAGGTAACAGCGTTCCGTGCGCCTTTGGCGTCTAGTCATGCCGGCCACATGACCATGGAGATGTCCTTCGGCTTTGAAACGGAGATGAGCACCGGCCCCTAGAGTCGGAAACAACTAGCACGCATGTGCAGGGGAGCCTTTACCTTTACCTTTATGTATATGTGTGTGTATCTGTATCTCTGTGTTCTGTACCAGCCTGCTACCAGCCCTGCAGAAAAGGTAGGGACAACCCCTTTTACAGGAAGGCAAGAGGCTGGAACTAAGCCTGCCAAATTTATGGATACAAAAGCAAACAGAACAAGACACGAACCATGAAACAGGAGCTATTCAAGCGGTTGCCTTCAGCAAACCAGCCCTCCCACGCATTCCCCTTTTATACAGTTCAGGGCGTGGCTTCTCTCTGCCTCCTTCCGAGGTGCCCCATTGCCTTCCTCTGTTTACTCCTGATAGACTGCCTCCTGCGTCGGGCGTCCTTGAACAGGGCCAGGTGTGGGTCATCTTCATCCACGCTGTCAGGCTCACACAGCTGGGTCTGCGTCATGACCAGGTGGGAGGGGCCTGGCTGAGGGCTCTCATCAGCAAGATTTTCAACCCCCTCAGCAACCTCTCCAACACCCCCCTCCTACTGAGTCGTCCGACCCAACTGCCGAACCCACAGGCTGACCCTGAATCACAACACTCTGTGTGTATGTGTGTATATGTGTGTGTGTGTGTGTGTATGTGGGTAGATAGATAGATAGATAGATAGATAGATAGATAGATAGATAGATAGATAGATAGATAGATAGAAGCAGCAGAAGGTTTTCTGAGGTGACCCAGAAGACCTGAGGCTGGTCTCATCCAGGTTGAATGCTGGTCTGTCAGTTTCTTCCCTGACGTTTGCTGCAGTTGTCACGGCTGCAAGCCACAGATGCTTTATGAGTTTGCCCCCGCTGTTTGTGAAGCTGCGCTGAGTTGCGGTGCTTTGCTCTGGGGTTTCACAGTCTGCTGTTGTGTTCAGATAGCACACCAGAGCAGGCAAAGATCTAGCAAAGGCAGCTGCCTAACGTTCTAACCAGATTCCTTTTGTACAAAGGCGTTCTTGCGTGGCTTAGTGTGTGGTTAAGAACATTGCTGTCGTTAGATCACCAGTTTAAGCATCTTGTGTTAACAGTGGACGGATGTTTTTCTCACTTTATAGATTGCCTTACAGTGATTCATTTAGTGACATGTATTTATGATGGTCGCAGTGTCCCGGGGGGCTCACGTGATCCCCTTTTGCGACCTTCTGACAAGCAAAGTCAATAGGGGAAGCCAGATTCACTTAACAACCGTCTTACTCATTTTACAACAGCAATGATTCACTTAACAAAAGTGGCGAGAAAAGTTGTAAAATGGGGCAAAACTCGCTTGACAGATTTCTCCTTTAGCAACATAAATTTTGGACTCTGTTGCGGTCCTAAGCTGAGGACTTCCTGTACTGCTTTGGAAGAATGTCGGCCAGAATTTAATGTAAATTTGTAAATTTGAATAAAAACACCATTGTCTTTCTTTTTTTTCTTTCTTTTTTTTGGTAATACCTTGTCTAATATCTCCCAAATTGCTTTAAAAATAAACCTGCATTTCAATGTGATCATGGTTTTGTCCAGGGATAGGCAACCTTGGCTCTTTTATGTTTCGTGGACTTCAACTCCCAGAATTCCTCAGCCAGCCCACGCTGAGGGAAAAGGGAGAGGTTTCCAAGCTGAGCCATGCCGGCTCAGGAATTCTGGGAGTTGAAGTCCACGAGTCATAAAAGAGCCAAGGCGGCCTACCCCTGGTCTTGTCCATCATAACCCAGATGTCTTTTTCTGCTATATCCCAGTGAATACGTAAAATTATGTTGATTTTTTTTCCTCTTCCTCCCAGGGTGTCTTGCTGTGTCTTTGCACAGTTCTCTCCTTCCGTGGTGCATACAGTCTTGACTTAATTATCACTTGTTCAGGGCCGGTTCAAAGTTACGAGGGCCCTGAGATGGGACCATTTTTCACACCTACGACTGTCGCAGCGTCCCCCTGGTCCCGTGATCAAAATTCAGATGCCTGGCAACTGACGTGTTGTTCTGACGGTTGTTGCCCTTTCCGGTCTTCTATTTATGACGGTTACAGGGTCCTGGAGTCACGCGATTCCCCTTTTGAGACCTTCTGAGAAGGAAAGTCAATGGGGAAGCCAGATTCCACTTAATGACCGTGTTCCTAATTTAACGCCTGCACAGATCCACTTAACAGCCGTGTTTTTTTACTTAACAGCTGCAGTGATTCACTTAACTGTGTGGCAAGAAAGGTCATAAAATGAGGAAAAATTCACTTAACGACCGCCGTGCTTTAGCAGTGGGGGCTAAATTTTGGTGTTCTCTCTCTCTCTCTCTCTCTCTCTCTCTCTCTCTCTCTCTCTCTCTCTCTCTCGCTTAGCAATAGGGAATCAATTTTGGTCGTAAGTTCAGGACTGCCTGTAGTTCTCTTTAGCTCTCTCCCTCCCCCCCTTTCTTTCTTTCTTTCTTTCTTTCTTTCTTTCTTTCTTTCTTTCTTTCTTTCTTTCTTTCTTTCTTTCTCTCTTTCTCTCTTTCTTTCTCTCTCTCTCTCTCTCTCTCTCTCTTTGTCTTACTTAGCAATAGGGGATCAATTTTGTTCTCTCCCTCCTTTCTCTCTCTCTCTCTCTCTCTCTCTCTCTTTTGTCTTGCTTAGCAATAGGGGATCAATTTTGGTCATACGTTCAGGACTGCCTATAGTTCTCTCGCTGTCTCCCTCCTTCTCTCTCTCTCTCCCCTTCTCTTCCCCCCCCTCCCCCCCTCTCTCTCATCTGAGTAAATTTGGCACTGCACTCGGAAGAGGAGTGGATCTCCAAAGTGCTTTAGCCCTGGGATTGTGAGCCACGAAGGAGCCCAGCGGGCTTTCTCGGTTGCTCTTCAGAAACCGTCCAAATAGGGCAGTCAGGTTTGCTCTGGAAGGGAATGAACTGGGCGGAGAATGTGTCTCGAAGCCTGTTCGTGCATTGTGTTTGTGTTCCTAGCCAACTCGACTAACACTCCCGACAAATTTGGCAGGGGCTCTGCTTTTACAAGACATTCCTAGTGCAATGCTCCGATAGCCTCCGGCCTCTAGTGAGCCCGAAGAAGCCAACCCTCCCACCCAGCCCTGGAGCTGCAGGCCAGGGCAGTTTCAAGCTTTAAAAGTTGGGTGTCCAACTTTTAAGCCACGTGGACTTCAACTCCCAGAATTCCCCAGCCAGCCCTGGAATCCAAACAAATGCGAGCCTTCCTCTAAGTCTAAAGCCCGGGTATCCAACCTTGGCCCCTTTAAGACTTGTGGACTTCGACTCCCAGAATCCCTCAGCATAGCAGAGCCTTTGTTCTGGTTCCATAGCTGGCTGGGGAATTCTGGGAACTGAAGTCCACACGTCTTAAAAGGGACCGAGGTTGGAGATCTCTGCTTTAGAGGAAGGCTTGCCTTTATTTTGGTTTCAGGCAAGTTCAGAGCACCTTGTAAACCTGGAGCCAAAGTCCCCTGTCCTACTCCAAGGAGAAAAGCCAGGTGAGCTGTCAAGGTACTCCCAGATCTCCAGTGGTCCTCTTTGACTTCCCACCTTCCCAGAGGGAACAGTGCATTGCTCTTGCACCGGATTTCAGGGGTTTGAGATCTGTGATCAGCCTGTCCCATTTCAGCAGGCATTGAAGCAATTCAGAGTTTCTGCTGAGGAACTGGGGAACTTGCAAATTAGCCCTTCCTCAGTGAAAAAGGAGGAGCGCCTTTAATTCTATGGGATTTTCTTAGTTCTTGAAATCTGAGGAATCACAGAGGTGGAAGGGACCTTGGAGGTCTTCTAGTCCAACCCCCTGCCCAGGCAGGAAACCCGTTACCATTTCAGACAATTGGCTGCCAGGTCTCTTCTGGAAAGCCTCCAGTGATGGAGCACCCAATGCTTCTGAAGGCAAGTTGTTCCGCCGGTTAATTGTCCTCACTGTTAGGAAGCTTCTTCGGTTGCTTCTCTCCTTGATTAGTTTCCATCCGTTGTTTCCTGCCTTGCCTTTTGATGCTTTGGAAAATAGGTTGACCAGGTCGAAACTAAATTGTCGTCCCATCCTGGACAAATCATTACCCAATTTCTTCTTATAAAAACTCAAGTGATGGAGCAGCCACAACTTCTGCAGGCAAGCTGTTCCGCTGGTTGATTGTTCTGTCAGGAAGTTTCTCCTTAGTTCTAAGTTGCTTCTCTCCTTGACTAGTTTCCATCCGTGGCTTCTTGTCCTGCTTTCAGGTGCTTTGGAGAATAGCTTGACTCCCTCTTCTTTGGGGCAGCCCCTCAAATATAGGAAGGCTGCTTGCATGTCACCCTAATCCGTCTCTTGACTGGGTTAGACATACCTAGTTCCCTTAACTGTAAATATAAGAAAGATGTCTGTCGATATCTTTGCAATTGCTGGCATTTGTGGTGGGTGCTGATTATTTTGACATTTTTCTTATCTGGGTTTCAGGAGAGAATCTTAGGTATCTTTATGAGTTGCTCCCGTTTGATTTCTCTGTGACTTTTGATACTGTTTTCTTTTCTTTCTTCCTCCCTCCCTTCCTTTTTTCTTCTTCCTTTCTTTTTTCTTTCTCTTTCTTTCTTTCTTTCTTTCTTTCTTTCTTTCTTTCTTTCTTTCTTTCTTTCTTTCTTTCTTTCTTTCTTTCTTTCTTTCTTCTTCCTTCCTCCCTGCCTTCCTTCCTTCCTTCCTTTTTTATTTTTTCTTCTTCCTTTCTTTTTTCTTCCTTTCTCCTTCCTTCCTTTTTTCTTCCTTTCTTCTTCCTTCCTTCCTTCCTTCCTTCCTTTCTTCCTTCCTTTCTTTCTCTCCTTCCTTCCTTCCTTCCTCTTCTTTCTTTTTTCTTCTTCCTTCCTTCCTTCCTTCTTTTCCTTCCTTCCTTCCTTCCTTTTTTCTTTCTTCCTTTCTCCTTCCTTCCTTCCTTCCTTCCTTCCTTCCTTCCTTCCTTCCTTCCTTCCTTCCTTTCTCCTCCCTTCCTTCCTTCCTTCCTTCCTTTCCTTCCTCTTCTTTCTTTTTTCTTTCTTCTTTCTTCCTTTTTCCTTCTTCCTTCCTTCCTTCCTTTTTTCTTCCTTCCTTTTTCCTTCCTTCCTTCCTTCCTCTTTCTTTCTTTCTTTCTTTCTTTCTTTCTTTCTTTCTTTCTTTCTTTCTTTCTTTCTTTCTTTCTTTCTTCTAAGATTTATATGGCTATCCATCCCACAATAAAACCAAGCATAAAACAATCATAAAAACAGTATAATGCTATTCTCCTGAACAGTTCCTGTGAGCTGGAGACGCTGTTGTAGAGAGACCACTTTTTTTTAATGGGATGGTCTCGTAAATTTGTATTGGTGACTGTTAATCCGTCTTCTAGCAGGAACACACTTTATCTCTGATGCTATTTAACAACTATACAAAGCCAGTGGTGGCTGCTGTCAAGTTTTTTTTAACACTGGGTGCTTCTGATACGCTGCAGACACTCAGTTTTTAATTGGTGCTGGAAGCGATGGGAAACAACGATGTTGCAGTAGTCCGTGTGGCTGGCTGGGGAATTCTGGGAGCTGAAATCCACAAGTCTTAATGTGGCCAGCTTTGGAGACCTCTGGCCTCGAGATACATTTTTAAATTTCATGCCATACAGATAAGCTCCCACATATCCTTAATGTCTGAATCGGGGGGGGGGGACACTGTAGATACTCGGAAGGTACAGTGACCGCAGGGATGCTGCAAAGACCATAAGTGTACAAACGGTCCTAAGTTGATTTTTTCAGTGTCGTCGTAATTGGTTGCTAAACAAAAAGTTGTAGGTTGAGAATTAACCTGTAATTCCCTCTCCACATAATAATAATAATAACAACAGCAGCAACAACAACAACCTGCAACATAACACCCCGGACTTAACAATTGTTGATAAGAAAGACAAAAAAGTCTGGATAGTGGACGTGGCAGTGACTGGAGACAGCAGAATAGATGAGAAAGAACTGGAGAAGATCACAAAATACAAAGACCTACAAATAGAAATAGAAAGATTGTGGCAAAGGCAAGCAAGGGTAGTACCAATATTAATAGGCGCCTTGGGTGCAATCCCAAAACAACTGGAGCATCACTTGGACACCATTGGCATTGACAAATTCGCCATCAGTCAATTGCAAAAGGCGGCCTTACTAGGAAATGCTTCCATCCTGCGACGATATTTGTAATACCATCCAACAGCCAAATCTGCCTCTCCCAGGTCCTTGGTAAGGACTCGATAGGTAGACAAAAATGCCAAATCCAGTCTGAACATCTGGCTGACTGTGCGATGGTCAATAATAATAACAACAACAACACAACAACAACAATAAAAAGTTGGAAGGGACCTTGGAGGTCATCTAGTCTAACCCCCTGCTCAGGCAGGAAATCCTATACCATTTCAGACAAATGGCTGACCTCAAGTTAATCTCTCAGATCACCAGTGGTCCCTTCTTAAGCATGCCAGGAGTTGCAGAGGACCCTCCAGTGGTCAATTATGAAGAGGTGGTCTATGTGGCCACCTGCTCTTTGGGGTGCTCTCACCCTACTGAATTGTAATTTGTGGGTCCCTGACAACAACCCCCCCCCTTTCATCTAAGCTTCCATCTAATAGTGAGTGGAATTGTGTGGGAAGATGTGTAGAACCGCTAGAACAATTAAATCAGTGGAACAGCTTGCCTCCAGACGTTGTGGGTGCTCCAACACTGGAGGATTTTAAGAAGAAACCGGACAGCCATTTGGCTGAAATGGTATAAGGGTTTCCTGCCTGAGCAAGGGGTTGGACTAGAGGACCTCCAAGGTCCCTTCCAACTCTGTTGTTACTCTGTGTAGAAATACAATAAAAGGGCTCCATGCAAGCGGATCGTAGTTCCTCTCTGTGGTGCCAAACGTGACTTGGCTGAATATAGAAGGAATAACTTGTGCTTGTTCTCAATAGGATGTTGCCAAAAACCTTCTCCAAAAGTTTTGTTTTTTTGTTTTTAACCAGGAATGGATTCTGTCTGTGGTCCTGGCCTTGTTTTCATCAAGTCATTTAACTTTCTGCTGGGACTCTAGCAAAACCTGCTTTAGAATTTAACCTTAATTTTGTAGTGTCAACTCATACTCATTGTGCGTTGTCTGGCAACGTGTCTGAGGGGCGGTGTGGTGGCTTCCTCCTAGCCAGTTAGAAAAGGTGGACCTTTTTCCTTTTGAAAAACGCGGTTTCGGTCTGTTGGGTCCAATCCTTGTATTGACCCAAGTGCAGGTGGTCCTCGAATTACGACCCCAACTGAGCCCAAAATTATACGTTGCTGAGTGAAAAGTTGGCTGCGTGAAATTCTGCCTCATTTTGCCAATTTAGTCGCCACAGATGCTCAGCACATCTGGCTTGCCCACGGACTTTGCCTGTCGAAAGTTCACAAGGAGGCATCCTATAACCCCAGGACACCGCAATCGTCATAAATATAAATCATTCGCCAGGGCTCTGAATTCTGATCACGTGACCGTCAGTTGTAAGTGTGAAAAACGGTCATAAGTGACTTTTTTTTTCCCCCCAGTGCTTTTGTAGCTTTGGACGGTCAGTAAATGAACTGCTTGAGTCGAGGACCACCACCCCCCTCTTGTGTTTTAAGCTGGAAGAGGCTGCTGTGTTTGAGAAAATTTCCTGGTGCGTTTCTTAGGACCTAAGCAGGAAAAAAAGCGAAGCTTTGAGCGGTTGCCGTGGAAGCAATTGAGGAATATCCTTTTCTCATTAATGGGGAATTTCCCGCTAATGAATAGAAGGAAAATCCCAAATGGATGGATTTTATCCCAGTTGAACAGCAGAGGATCATTAGCTGTGAATTTCAAGGGAATTAGACATGTCACAGCATGCTGTCAAAGCCATTGAAAGTAGTCTGGCTTAAGTGTTGCAAGTAGTGGATAAGGGGTGTGTGGCTGTTCGTGCATTCTTGTGTACTGGAGGCTAAACCCTCCTAAGTATATAGATGGGAGACCCTACAAATGGAGAATCGGCAAGCTAAGTGTTCTGTACCAGCCTGCTACCGGCCTTGCAGGAAGGCAACCCCTGTACAAACGGCAGAGGCTGGAAAACGTCTGCCAAATTTATTACACAAACAAACAAAACATGAAACAAGATACCGGAGCTTTGATCCTCTATCGGAGCGGTTGCTTTCAGCAAACCAGCCCTCCCCCAAACACTCCCTTTATAAGAGTTCAGGGCGTGGCCTCTCTTTGCCTCCTTCCGAGAAGTCCCACAGCCTTTCTCTGCTTGCTCCTACTTGACTGCCTCCTGCGTCGGGCGTCCTTGAACAGGGCCAGCTGTGGGTCATCCTCATCCACACTGTCGAGCTCACACAGCTGGGTCTCCACCAAGTAAGAGGGGCCTGGCTGGGGGCTCTGCGGAGCCTCCAAGCCATCATCAGCAAGTTCTTCTTCAACACCCCCCTCCTCCCCCTCGTCTGAGTCATCCGAGTCATCCGACCCGGCTGCCGGACCCACAGGCTGACCCTGAATCACAACACTAAGATCCTGTGGGATTTCCGGATCAATAGAGAGACACAGCTACCCGCCAATCAAGTAGTCCTTGACTTACGACAGATTGTTTAGGGACTCTTCAAAGTTACAACGGCACTGGAAAAAAAGTGACTTATGGCCGTTTTTCACACAAAAAACGTGTTCAAAATTAACATGCTTGGGAACTGACTCGCATTGACGACGGTTGCAGTGTCCCGGGGTCAGGTGATCCCCTTTGGCGACCTGGGGGAGCCAGACTTGTTGAACCACCGTGTCGCCAACTTAAGAAATACAGGGATTCACTTAACAATGGTGGCCAGACAGGTCGTAAAATGGGACAACATTGACTTAACAAATGTCTCACTTAGCAACTTGGGGGCTCAATTGCAGCAGTGATTCGAGGACTACCTCCACCCTCAAACTCCCAAGGAAGATACAGACCGCCTATAATAAGGGCGAGGAGGGATTTTATAATGTATAATATATATTTATGCATGTTGTTTCTTGACCCTGAGAAAAATCTAGTTGACTTCTGTGGGCCACATGTTATCTCTCTCTCACCAGAGGCCAAACGTCATCATTTGGGATTTCAGCTAGAGCAGGGGTCCCCAATGCCCGGTCTGTGGACCAGTACCGGGCCACGGCATGCCAGCAACCGGTCCGCACAAACAAGCAAAGCCTCATCCGTGAGATGCAGGCAGCACACAAAACCACGCATCCTCCGGTCCACGGAAAAACCTCTCTCCACGGAACCGGTCCCTGGTGCCCAAAAGGTTGGGGACCTCTGAGCTAGAGAAGAGCGACATACCGTATTTCCCCGAAAATAAAACCATATGCCGCTTGGGGGGTGTATGAAAGCCCTAATAAGCAGGCATATACATAGAATGAAGGCTACTGCTAAGCTTGTAAGCCGCCCTGAGTCTTCGGAGAATGGCGGGATATAAATGGAATTAAAATAAAAAAAATTTAAAAAATATTAATTTTGCTCCAAAAGACACATTAGGGCTTACTTTCCGGTTAGGTCTTATTTTTGGGGAAATACGGTACTAAATGCATCCGTCTGGCCTACGATCTTAACTGGGATGTCAACGCTGCTAACTAACATGGATTGTTCTTGCTTGACAAGAGATGAAGAAGGAGCCATTTCATATGTTAAACTTGCGCATTGCTTTAAGAGATTGGGTTAAGGTTGGGAGGGGGGGAAGAGGAGGATTGTTCCTCAAGGCCATCTGAAATTAAAGAAGATAAGAGCTTGGCAGGTTTTCCTAACGGAAGGGAAACTGATTCTTTAAATTAATTGGAGAATACGATTCATGACAAAATTAGAAAGGTGGAGAATTGCGTTTTAATATATTTTTCAAGGGGGGGGGCAGAGAGTTCAGATTCCAGCTTCCTTCGAGCAAGCATTTGCCGAAAATAAAGGACTTTTAAGGTAAACAATGCTTCAGAGTCACTTGAAAAGCCCAGAAACTTGACATGGGGCTTATTTGCGGGGTAGGGCTTCTGTTACGAGCATCCTGAAAAAAAATCACGCTAGGGCTTATTTTCCAGCTGGGTCTTATTTTTGGGGGGGGGGAACATGCTAATATTTCCTTTTGATGGAGAGACGGCATCTTTCCCAAGAGGCCTCTCAACCAGGTTTCTCGCAGCCAGCATACGCCGAGCCTGATCCAGAACTCTTGTCGGAGACGGTGCCCAGGCTTTCTGTGCCTTCCCTGTGAGGTCAGCATGTGGCCAAACACCGTCCAGAGCCCATAATGACCTCTCCCCATGATTAAAGTCAAGATGTTTACGACAGGTGTTGTTAGTTGCGAAGTCGTGTCTGACCCATCGCAACCCCATGGACAATGTTCCTCCAGGCCTTCCTGTCCTCTACCATCTTCTGGAGTCCCTTTAAGCTCACATCTGCTGCTTCAGTGACTCCATCCAGACACCTCATTCTCTGTCGTCCCCTTCTTCTATTGCCCTCAATCTTTCCCAGCATTAGGCTCTTCTCCAGTGAGTCCTTCCTTCTCATTAGGTGGCCAAAGTATTTGAGTTTCAACTTCAGGATCTGGCCTTCTAAAGAGCAGTCAGGGTTGATCTCCTCTAGGACTGACCAGTTTGATCGCCTTGCAGTCCAAGGAACTCGCAGGAGTCTTCTCCAGCACCAGAGTTCAAGGGCCTCCATTCTTTGGCGCTCGGCCTTTCTTATGGTCCAACTTTCACAACCATACATTGCAACTGGGGAGACCATGGCCTTGACTATACGCACTTTTGTTGGCAGGGTGATATCTCTGCTTTTTAGTGTGCTGTCTAGATTTGCCATGGCTTTCCTCCCCAGGAGCAAGCGTCTTTTAATTTCTTGGCTGTAGTCCCCGTCTGCAGTGATCTTGGAGCCCAGGAAAATAAAATCTGTCACTACCTCCATTTCTTCCCCATCTATTTGCCAGGAATTGAGAGGGCCGGTTGCCATGATCTTGGTTTTCTTAATGTTATGACAGGTGTTCCTCGCAATTACAACCATTCGTTTAGTGACTGAAGTTACAACGGCTCTTGGGGGAAAAAGTGACTTATTATGACCGTTTTTTTCTTCACACGACCGTTGCAACAAAATTCAGACTCGTAATTTATGACAGGTACAGGGGTCCCAGGGTCACGCGATCCTCTTTTGGCGACCTCCTGACAAGCAAAGTCAATGGGGAAGCCAGATTGACTTAACAACCGCTGCAACTAACATGAAAAAATGGTAGCGATTCGTTTAACAGGCGCAGGGCAAGAAAAGTCGTCAAATGGGGCCAAACTGCCTTTACGAATTCCTCACTCGGCAACATAAATTCCGGGCGCAATTGTGTGTCGTAAGTCAAGGACTGCCTTACTAACTTTAAAAACTGCAGTCGTTTGGGGGAATGGAAAAATTTGTCTTTCTTTGGAATAAATGCCGTATTTTAGTCCCTGTTCCTTTATGATCGAGACTGTTTCCCCATCTCACCAGATGTCCAACCTTCTGATCGAGTTCAGCTGTTTACTTGCTTAAAATATTTATATGCTACCCATCCAGGCCTGAACTTCTTCAGATTTGTAATCCATCTTTTCCACTCGTATCTGTCCTGACCCCCAGGATGATCTACAACAGGGATCCTCAACTTTGGCGACTTTAAGACTTGGGGACTTCAAGTCCCAGAATTCCTCAGCCAGCTTTGCTGGCTGAGGGATTCTGGGAGTTGAAGTCCCCAAGTCTTAAAGTCGCCAAGGTTGAGGACCCCTGACCTACGAAGCTGGGAGTTGAAGTCCCCAAGTCTTAAAAGTCGCCAAAGTTGAGGACCCCTGACCTACGATGCTAAGAAGTGTTGTATTCTTTTCCCAAAAATATTTTTCTGCTGATTTTTAGGAGCCCGTGAAAGGTTGTTAAAATTCTCTGCTGAATCCTTAGGAGCTTTTGTTCGAAGCCAACACTTGCGTTTATGCAGTGTAGAGATTCCTGTGGCTTAGCTCTTGTGCGCATCCAGGCTGTTTGGTTTACGTGAGTCGGTGCACTGTGCAAACCCGGAGAAAAGGTTTCATTCCCGTGGCAGGCCACATATATACTGTGGAAACATAGCCTGTGTTGGCTCGGAAGCAGGAAAAAGCAAACCCATCTGTTCAGTGGTAGCGTGGTGTTTAATAAATGGAGTCTTTGGTGTTCCCTCTGAGCTTGGTGGCTTTCTTGCAGACGTTTCATGACCCAACTAGGCAACAATATCAGGGCTAGAGGAGAGTGGGGTTTGCTCTCTGTTTGAATACTACTGGCTTGCCCTGTCACTGTTGGTGGGAATGTTGTTTTCTTCTTGGTGGTGCCTTGATTAGGCTGATGTTAAGTGTTAGCTTGTTTGTCTGAGTTGGTAGCTGCTTGTTTGGGATATTGTTTACTGCTTGATTGTTAGTGTGGTACTAATCTTAGTGCTGATGTTACCTAATAGGGCCATAAAACATCTGCAAGAAAACAACCAAGCTTAGGAAGCACCAAGGACCCCACAGTCCTTTCCTCCTCCTCCTCCTCCTCCTCCTCCTCCTCCTCCTCCTCCTCCTCCTCCTCCTCCTCCTCCTCTCCACAAACCCCACTCCCTTCTACCACATATGTTATCTAGTTGGAAATGTCTACAAGAAAACCACCAAGTCACAAGGATCCCACGTCCTCTTCCTCCTCCTCTCCGCAATCCCCTTTCCCTTTCAGCGTGGATGATGTTATCCAGTCGGGTCATGAAATGTCTGCAAGAAAACAGCGCAGCTCAGAGAGCACCAAGGACCCCACAGTCGTTGTCCTCCTCCTCCTCCTCTTCCTCCTCCTCCTCCTCCTCCTCCTTTCTTCTAGCACTGATGATGTTATCTAGTTGGGTCATGAAATGTCTGCAAGAAAACAGCGCAGCTCAGAGAGCACCAAGGACCCCACAGTCCTCTTCCTCCTCCTCCTCCTCCTCCTCCTTTCTTCTAGCACTGATGATGTTATCTAGTTGGGTCATGAAACGTCTGCAAGAAAACAGCGCAGCTCAGAGAGCACCAAGGACCCCACAGTCCAACCCTGAGCTAATAAGTCCTCCCTGTTCCTCTCTTTCAGGCTCATATTAAATTTCCTATGGATTACCCGTATTCACCACCTACCTTCAGATTTCTGACCAAAATGTGGCATCCGAACATTTATGAGGTAGGTTGACTGAGCGCCTGGAGTGGGTGCCATTAAAAAAATAAAAATAAGAACACCTTGCAGCACTAAGGTTCTTTGCAAAGCTGGAACTCCAGGGCACGTTTGTTGCTTTGCCACTCCCAGCTCTTGACTCCTCTCCTTCCTCCTTAAAAAGGGAAGAGTGGAGGCCAAATGAGATGGGGTCTCCTTTGGCAGTGCTTCTCTGGATCTCCACAACCTCCTGGAAAGGAGAAATCCAGAAAGGGCTTTTGGCAGCCCAAGAAGCAGCTTCTGCGATCTTATTCTTAGGAGAAAACTCATCCTAGCAGGGGGGTATGGAGCTGTGGTCCAGGAGTAGGAGGAATAGGAGTAGGGATAGAATAGGAACAATAGGAATGGGAATGGGAATGGAATAGAATAGAATGGAATGTGGAATGGAATAAGAATAGAATAGAATAGAATAGAATAGAATAGAATAGAATAGAATAGAATAGAATAGAATAGAATAGAATAGAATAGAATAGAATAGAATAGAATAGAATAGAATAGAATATATGGAATGGAATGGAATGGAATAGCAGAACAGTTTAGAGTAGAGTAGAATAGAACAGAACAGAATAGAATAGAGTAGAATAGAATAGAATAGAATCTGGAAGGGACCTTGGAGGTCTTCTAGTCCAGCCCCCTGCTCAAGCAGGGGAGCCTATACCCTATTTGACGGGTGGTTGTCCAGTCTCTTCTTAAAAACCTCCGGAGATGGAGCACCTACAACCTCTGAAGGCAACTTCTGTTCCACTGGTTAGGAAGTTTCTCCTTAATTCAAAGTTGCTTCTCTCCTTGATTAGTTTCCCTCCATGGTTTCTTGTCCTGCCTTCTGATGCTTTGGAGAAGAGCCTCAGTCTCTCTAAAACTCTCCTATAGCTTTAGCACCAGAAGAGAGAGACAGGGAGAGAGAGAAAGAGAGATAAGGAAGGAAGGAAGGAGAGAGAGAGAGAGAGAGAACATCCCCGGGATCAGGCGTTGAGCGTTGAAAAGGGATTGGTTCTGCAGAATCAGAGGTATATCCTTTAAATTCTGCTGCAGGCTGGCAAACGTCAAAGCCAGCGGCTTCTCCCCAATCAATAATAGCAGAGGGCTCTCTTTCTAATCTGTTGGCCAAAGGAAGTGGGAGATGTTTACCTTGGATCTGGGGAATCTGCTTGTGGAGGAGATCAGAACTGGATCTGTCGGGGCTGGCAGCCAGGGCTTCTCGGTGAGAGCTCTGGCTCCCCCTGGTGGAATTATTTGGAGTAAATGAAGGAAATCAAACCTAGGGTTAAATGTGTTAATAACGCTGGGGCTGAAGAAAGAGAGTAAGTGTTACATAAAGGTAGAGAAGCCTCCCTAGAGGATACAGCTACAAAGAGAACAACCTGGAATTAAGGAGAAACTTCCTAACCGTGAAGACAATTAACCAGGAGAGCGACATGCCTCCACAAGTTGTTGGACTAGATTCACAGGGGTAGGCAACCTCGGCTCTTTTATGACTCGTGGACTTCAACTCCCAGAATTCCTGAGTCAGGGGGAATTCTGGGAGTTGAAGTCCACGAGTCATAAAAGAGCCGAGGTCGCCTAGACCTCCAAGATCCCTTCCAGTTCCATTCTGACTGGGACCGAAAAGCCACACTGAGTTCTGTGAAGGTAAGCCCCAGATGTGTTGAGATTTACAGCCCTTAGCTACTGAGTTTGTGTGTCTGTGTCTGTGTGATTGTGTAGCAATCTGTGCCTTGCTTTTACACTTGATATTTAGGAAATAGGCAGAGTTGGGGGTGGATTTTTATCAGTGGTCTGTTTGCTGCATAGTTTAACTTAGTTGTCTCTCTTCATACCCCCTCCAAACCCCCCCCGCCCCACTCATTTTTCCTTTCGTAGAATGGGGATGTATGTATTTCAATTCTTCACCCACCTGTAGATGATCCTCAAAGTGGAGAATTGCCATCGGAACGGTGGAACCCCACGCAGAACGTCAGGTAAGACCCTCCGAGGCGGAGAATTACTTTCGACGCCACCAGAGTACAGGTAGTCCTCGACTTACGACCACATTTGAACCCAAAATTTGCTAAGGGGAGACGGTTGTTCAGTGAATTTTGCCCCGGTTTACAACCTTTCTTGCCCCAGTTATTAAGTGAATCACTGCACTTGTTAAAGAGAGCCAACCGGTTGTTAAGCGAATCTCACTCCCTCGTTGACTTGTGCTTGTCCGATGGTCGCAAAAGGGGTTCGCATGACACTGCAACCGTCATAAACGTGGGTCAGTTGCCAAGCACACCCAAAGTTTGATCACATGACCGCGGGGATGCCTGCGAGGGTTGCAAGTGCAGAAAACGGTCCTACATCAGTTTTTCCCAGTGCCGTTGTAACTTTGGGCGGTCACTAGATGAACTGTTGCAAGGCGAGGAGTACTTCTAGGGTCCAGGGGCGCCCCCTCCAACTCACCCCATGTTTACAGCCCCTCCCTCACTTGCCATTCAAAAAAATAATCCAAATCATCTTTGGCCAAGTTCAACTTGGCCAGTGATGGCGAACCTATGGCACCGCGTGCTGGGCAGAGGGCGTGGGCCGTGGAGGTGGTGGGTGGCCCTGTGGGTGGGTGGGGGGGCGGGGTGGTTTTTCGGCACTCAGTCTCTAAAAGGTTCGCCATCACTGACGTTGGCCCTGTCGCCTCAGAGACGCCAGGCTCATTGAGGTAAGACAGAGGGTGTTTGCTAAAAGAAAAGAGAGAGCGAGAGCGAGCCGCAAAGCATTACAACTCATTCATTTTGCACGGGGCCCTTCTTGGCAAAACGGGGTTGGCACCTCGTGCAACAGCCTGAGCGCTGCGGCCGTTCAGGATGGGGTTTTCTAGAAACTTGAACCACAAAATGCCAGTTTGCAAAATTGACAGTTTTAAGATTCCATTTGGATTTAATTTTTTCCCCTTGGGGGGGTGGGGAAAGCAAATTTCAGCAGGCTGGATTGCAGGTAATCCTCGCCCCACCACCCCAGCTGAGCCCAAAATTTCTGTTGGTAAGTGAAACATTTTGTCAAGTGAGCTTGGCCCCGTTTTATGACCTTGCTTGCCACCGTTGCTAAGTGAATCCATTGTGGTTGATAAGTTAGTAGCCAGGTTGTTAAATGAATCTGGCTTCCACCACCAACTTGGCTTGTCGGAAGGTGGCGAAACGTGATCATCTGACCCCGGGACACTGAAACCGTCATAAATACGAATCAGTTGTCAAGGGTCTTGAGCTTTAATCACATGACCACGGGGATGCTGCAACGGACGTAGGCGTCAAAAATGGTCGTAAGACGCTTTTTTCAGTGTCGTCGTAACTTCGGTCACTAAATGAACTGTTGTAAGTTGAGGACTACCTGTATTATTTATTTATTTATTTGTTTGTTTGTTTTTTGGGGGGGGGATTTATATGCTACCCTATCTCCCGAAGGACTCAGGGCAGCTAACAACAATAAAACACAATAATACAAATGTTTAAAAAAGATTAAACTAACAAGCCCCAATGATAAAATGATACAATATTAAAAATATTCTATTTAAAAATCCCTATCGTCAGTCCAGGTCAGCCTGATGGAAGAGAAATGTTTTAAGGCCGCGACGAAAGGACCGGAGATTATTAAGAAAAATAATAAACTGAGGGGGAGAATAATGAAGCCCCCCCCATATGACCCTTTTCAAGGATTCTTCCCACCAGAAGACAGCTTGGATAGCAAGCAATATATTATATTTATATTTATATTTATTATATTTTTATACTGCCCTTCTCCCGAAGGACTCAGGGCGGTGTACAGGGCAATAAATATAAAACGAAATACAAAAGTTAAAAAACAATTAAATATTATGCCCAAATTTAAAACAGTAATTAAAAGACATATTAAAATTCCAACCCTAACTCATCAAACCAGGTCAGATTGCTCGAATAAATAAGTTTTTAGATTGCGCCGGAAGGAGCGGAGGTCGGGGGCCGTCCGGAGCTCAACCGGCAAGCGGTTCCATAGGTCCGGCGCGCCCACAGAGAACGTCCTCCTCCTGGGGGCCACCAATCGACATTCTTTGATCGGAGGCACCCTGAGGAGGCCCTCTCTGTGGGAGCGCACTGGACGGAGGGAATGCCCATCTTTCCAGGACTTCTTCCTTCAGGATAGATCTAGGAAAAACAAGAAGGAATGGGGCAAAAAGTCTCTGCTCCCCCTCCCCCCACAAGCCGAAAATGCTCCCATTATCCAACAAAACGCAGTTTAGTGGTGAGAAAAATTAAGGTTCTACGTTTAGGCAAGAAAACCCAAATGCACAGGTATAGTACAGGGGGTACCTTGCTCAATAGTAGTAATTGTGAGAGGGATCTTGGAGTCCTAGTGGACAATCATTTAAATATGAGCCAGCAGTGTGCTGCAGCTGCCAAAAAAGCCAACACAGTCCTAGGCTGTATTTACAGAGGGATAGAATCAAGATCACGTGAAGTGTTAATACCGCTTTACAAGGCCTTGGTAAGGCCACACTTGGAACACTGCATCCAGTTTTGGTCACCACGATGTAAAAAAAGATGTTGAAGCTCTAGAACAGACATGTCAAACACAAGGCCCGGGGGCCAGATCTGGCCCGTGAAGTGGTTTCATGTGGCCCGCGAAGCCATCCTGGAAACAGTGAGGGAACGGCCCCCACTGCCTTGGCCCTGGCCCAGAGACCCTCCTTCTGCCAGAGACCCCCAGATCTGTCCCACTCCTGCCAAGGCCCCCATAAGGCACCCTTGATGCCAACGATGTAGAGCTGGCCATGCTCACCCAGTAGGCCATACACACTCTAGCCACGCCCACTCAGTAGGCCACGCCCACCCTGGCCATACCCACTCGGCCCCCTGAGGGCAACTGCAATGCTGATGCGGCCCTCAATGAAATTGAGCTTGACACCCCTGCTCTAGAAAGAGTACAGAGAAGAGCAACAAAGATGATCAGGGGACTGGAGGGTAAAACGTAGGGAACGGCTGTGGAATTGGGCATGTCTAGAAGGGCCAGGGGGGACATGATAGCCATGTTCCAGCATCTCAGGGGCTGCCCCAAAGAAGAGGGAGTCAAGCTATTCTTCAAAGCGCCTGAATGGTGTAGGGTTTCCTGCCTGAGCAAGGGGTTGGACTAGATGGCCTCCAAGGTCACTTCCAACTCTTTCTTATTCTGCTATGCGGGCTGAGCTCTGACTTCCGTATCTCCTCCTCCTCTCACTTTCTCCAGGACTATCCTCCTGAGTGTAATCTCCTTGCTTAATGAGCCCAACACATTCTCTCCGGCAAACGTGGACGCCTCCGTTATGTTCAGGAAATGGAGAGACAGCAAAGGGAAAGACAAAGAATATGCAGAAATCATCCGGTAAGTCCCAAGGAGGCAACAGCTGATGGAGAAGAGAAGCCCTTTTGATCTGCGGGGTCATGGGTGCTCTCCGAGCTTGGCGGTTTCCTTGCAGACATTTCAGGACCCAACTAGCTAACATCGCCAGTGCTAGAAGGGAGAGGGGGCGTCCACCGTTGGCGATGTTACTTACTTTGGGTCATGAAATGTCTGCAGGAAACCACTAAGCTCATAGACCACCAAGGACCTCACAATCTTCCTCCTCCTCTTCTTCCCAAACCCCACTTCCTTTGGCACTGATGATGTTACCTAGTTCGGTAATGACACACCTGCAAGAAAACAACCCAGCTCAGAGAGCACCCAGGACCGCAAGAGCCTTGGTGGAGCAGTGGGCTAATGCCTCCTTAAGTAACACCAGCTGCCTGCAATTAGTGCAGGTTCGAGCCCCACCAGGCTCAAGGTTGACTCAGCCTTCCATCCTTCCGAGGTAGGTAAAATGAGGACCCAGATTGTTGGGGGCAATAAGCTGACTTTGTAATAATGCCGCTTGGGGTGTGTGTGAAAGCCCGAATAAGCAGGCATATACATAGAATGAAGGCTACTGCTAAGCTTGTAAGCCGCCCTGAGTCTTCGGAGAAGGGCGGGATATAAATGGAATTAAAAAAAAAAAGGTTCAGCCCTGTGCTACAAATGCTTTCTTCTGAAGGAAGATAAATATCTTGGGAAGGGGGGGGTGGAGGAGAAGAAACTCTAATCTTGTCCTCTTGAGTTTCTTGACCTCTGTCCTCTAGTGACCCCGCCCCTCAGCCCAAAGAGTTCAGTTCTCCTGATCCTGGGGCACTAAGGGTTGCCAGGCACAGCCACTAAGGTCCAGCTCCCTTTAGCATTTGGCCAGTTGGACCAAAGCATGGCTGGGAGGATTCTGCCAAATGCCAGGAGTTCGATCCTGACCGGCTTAGGGGGTTGACTCAGACTTCTAACCTTCCAAGGTTGGTAAAAGGAGGACCCAGACTGTTGGGGGCCAGATGCTGACTGTAAACCGCTTAGAGAAGGCTGTAAATCACTGTGAAATGGTATATAAGCCTACGTGCCATTGCTTTTGTTATAGATGGATAAATGATTAAAAAGAGAGTATGATAGATGATAGATAGATATATAGACATAGACAGATAGATATAGATGATAGAAAGATAGACAGATAGATGTAGATATAGAGATAGATAGATAGATAGATAGATAGATAGATAGATAGATAGATAGATAGATAGATACATAGATAGATAGATACATAGATAGATAGATACATAGATAGATGAGAGAGAGCGAGTCCTGGTGGCACAGAGGTTAGAATGCAGTATTTTAATTCTGCCAACTGCCAGCAGTTCGATTCGGAGCAGCTCAAGGTTGACTCAGCCTTCTGTCCTTCCAAAGTCGGTAAAATGAGGGTCTAGATTGCTGGGAGCAAGATGCTGACTTTGTTAACTGCTTAGAGAGGGGCAGTTAAAGGCCCTAAGAAGCAGCATATAAGTCTAAGCGCTGTGGCTGTTGCTCATTTCACCCGAGATGGAGTGATGGATGTGGGAAAGAGTCTAAGGGTCTTTAAGAGGCTTGCATTCGTGAGGCAAGGGAGATTTGGGTACGGCATGTCAAAGGCGGAAGGGGTGGGCATTGGGGGTGGGGGTGGGGGGGCTGGTGAGGAGGCTGACCTCCCCTAACTTCCCCCTGCCCCTCCGCCCTTGCAGGAAACAAGTGCAGGCCACCAAGGCGGAAGCGGAGAAGGACGGTGTGAAGGTGCCCACCACGCTGGCCGAGTACTGCATCAAAACTAAAGTGCCTTCCAACGACAGCAGCTCCGACTTGCTTTATGACGACCTGTACGACGACGACATTGACGACGAGGACGAGGAGGAGGAGGAGGAGGAAGACGCCGATTGTTACGACGACGATGATTCCGGCAACGAGGAGTCGTGACCTGTCCCCTCTGGCCCTCCTTTCCACCCCGCCCCCCCAACACCACCCCGTATCGTACTGCCCCGCCGTTTTTGCCAGAGGGGGGGAGGGCACAGCAGTAAATCCAATGACCGTTCAGCAAAAAAGAAAAAGAAAAAGAGATATATACCTACAAGGGTGGGCGGGGGGGGGGGGAAGAAGACCCCAGGCAAAACGTGCGTTTCCTGCTTTCTCTTCTCGTACGGAGTCACGATTTGGTTTTCCCCCCCCCAAAAAAAACTTCCTGGTTCTTTGGCCTCCCTAGCGAGAAAGACCTGCGCGGATGATCTTGGATCGCACCTCCTCTCCCGTCCCATCACTGTGTTTTTGATTCCCTCCCCCCCCCTTTTTTTTTTAAAAAAAAAAAGACAGTACTCTTTCCCCCTGCTCCCCCTCCCTCCCTCTCTCCCCCTCTTCCGGAGAGTTCACAGTACAGCAAAACAGGCTTGCTCTGTGTTTAGGTTCTCAAATTAAACCCAATCTTTCATCAAGAGGTTTGGATGTATTTTAACGCCCGGCGGAGAGCGTGGAGGAGCTGTGTAGAGCCCACCCACCCCCTCTTCCTTCCGGAGGCTTCTTTACTGCTCCTTCTGTGCGCACTTGTTTAGCCTCGTGGTGGTGCTGCTGGTTGATTTTTTTTTCTCCTTTTTTGTTATATTTCCCTCCACCACCACCCCTCCACTTTCCCCAAGGCGGTGGGCGAGCGGAGGGCGCAAAGCTTCTGTGTTTTTGAACTGGTGTTGGAAACGCCCCCCCCCCCCCGTTATTCCAATTTCACGTCGGGATGAGAGGTTGCTGGGATTATCAGCTTGGCAGGGAGGGCCGAAAGCTCCACGGGCAGATCGAGGCAGAAGGTGGGGGGGGGGGAATTGTCCGGGTGGGGGAGAGCGGGGATGGGGTGGGGGCAGTTGTCTTGTGATACGAATCTTCCAATAAACACTTCGAAACACTGCACCGTTTCCTGTCCCGAGTTGCAAAGGATGCCTCGAGGGAGCGGCTGCCTCTTCTCCCCCCCCCCATGGCAGAGTGACCATCGTCGTAAGACGAGGTCAGAATGAGATCCGGAACACGGGCTTCTCTGCAGGAGATCCAGCTGGCTTTCTGCATCTGGAGGTTCGCAAAGAGTCCCCCACGACAGAGGAGTCTTTTCTGTGGAAGCAGTGAGCATCCCAGGGGCTGGATAGGCAGACGGGCAGTTGCCCCAAAGCGTTTCTTAGACCAGGGCTCTCCAAGTTGGGTAACTTTTTAAGACTTGTGGACTTCAACTCCCAGAATTCCTCAGCCAGGAATTCTGAGAGTTGGAAGTCCACAAGTCTTAAAAGTTGCCCGGCTTGGAGACCGCACAAATGCTGGAGGAAAAGAAAAGGAAAAAAAAAGCTGGATTCATCAACTTGTCTTAAAAGGAGACAAAGTTCAGGATTGCAGGTGGCAAATTCCAGAAGAGCCATCGGGGTTTCGAAATGGGGAAGTGGCAGGCAGTCTTTGGGGTGTGTCGCTTGTATTCCTTTCTGGGTGCTGGATTCGATGCTGTAGGAGCGACGTGCCCCCCCCCTTGGCAGGTCCATGAGGACCAGCTGCCTGGATGAAGGGTTCCCCAAATAAGACTTCGTAAGTGCTTTGAGGATGAGGGCAGGAGGTTCAAAATCATTTCAAGAGTGACCGTCTCAAGGGAAATCAGCAAAGTTTAGACTTTTTTTGGCAGGCTACCCTTGTGTTAAGACACCCCCGTCCCCTTTCCTGTCCATCAAATGCAGGACACCCATCAAGGAATTGTGTTTCTCCTTCAACTGCTGGCTTTGCATTTCCTCCGCCCGATTTCTGAGCCTGGCCCTTGGATTGGGGGGAAGGGGGCGCGGGGGGTGTCTCTCAGGATCCTAGCTGGGAAGGGCCTCCTTCGACCCAGAGCTGCAGTTTGGGTCTTCTGAGGTTGGATGGAGCTTCTTCAGAACCAGAGATGCTTGCGACCTTCCTTGGAACCACTTGAGCCCTTCTGTTTTTTTGCTTCTGGCCCCCTGGTGGAAAAGAGGGGGAACTCCGGGTGGTCCCCCTGTTGGATAAGGAGGGCTGTTCAGATGGCCGCCCAATTTGGAAAAGGGAAGAAAAGAGGGGGAAAAAAAGGAAACGGATGAGAAGAAGCGACGATGGTGGACGGAACAATCAAAATGCGTAACGTTTGCTTGCAAAGAGTCCCGGCTTTGGACAATCTTTTATTTTTTTATTTTTTTCATTCCCTCCTGCGAGAGGAACTCATAAAAACTCTTGTTTACTCCGAAAAGTGCACGAGTGGAGAATGGAAGCTGTTGCAACAGGCCACCCCCAAATGTCAGTCCTTGAATGGGGTTCTCGAGGAGGGAGGGGGGGTCTCTGTCTGTGCTGGGTCCTGCATTGGTGTCCTTGGCTGGGCTTGCAGTGAGGATGCTGCGTCTTTCAGCTGTTCTTTCCTTGTATTTTGACCGTGTTCACTGTATTCTCTCCAGTGACTTGTACGCTGAAGCTTGGTGGTGTGCGAGATGCATTATTTTGTCCTTCCCTTGGGCTACGTTTTTAGGGGGGGCAGGGAAGGGGAACCCCATCCCACCAGCCAGGGCTGTTTCTCCTCCCATCCAGCAGGCAGATGTTCCGCTCTGGCTTAGCAACTTGCTGGTTTCCCGTTCAGGATTCAACCGTCCGACTGAAATGCAGCTTTCGAGAGATTGAGGACAAATGTTTACTTGAGCCATCGGTAGCCTGGTTCTCTCTCTCTCTCTCCTCTTCTACCTTTGTCTGCGTTTACATTTTTCTGATTTGAAAAGGAACGTGAAATAAAATCAAATGCAGTTCTTAACCCGTGCTGAAACCGGCAAGGAGCAGACTATAGACATTCTCTGGGTAAATTTTTCGGCGCTGAAATTCTGGGTATTTCTTCTTTCGTTCTCTTCTACCCCTTTGGTTGGTTCAGTGCCCTTAAAGACCAGGTTAACAAACGCCGGTTTTGTTTTGTTTTTTTCTCCTTTTGTGTTGTCTCTCCTTTTTGGTAATCTAGTTTTGGTTTTTCTGCACACCTGTCTACTAATAAAATGTGGAATACAGTAACGCTGTTCTCGCTGGTTGCATGTTCATAAGCCACGTTTGGTTTGCTAAAGTTCTCAAGACGTTGCTGTCTGTCTCCAGCTGTTGCGAGGCTGCTGTTACCGATAACACCTACTGGGTTCCCTCCGTTCTCGGGGGTTTGCATTGCAAACATCTTTGCTGCACGGGAACCACCACAAACTGCACAAACGGAGGAGCCGTTTGTGGATTCATGCAGGCTTTGCTTGCAGGGCAGTTTGCCCGTGGACGTTTTAACGTTCTCCTTCAGGGAGATTCGCTCTGATTCTGGCCGATTGCTGAGCGTCTCAAGTGGGGAGAGATGTGGCTACAGGTCAAAAAAATCAGTTTTGTAGTCAACTCCTGTCTCATATCATCTCTGTCTATCATCTATCTATATATATCATCTGTCTATCACCTCTAATCTGTGATCTAGTCTATATATGATCTGTTTATATATCATGTCGATATCGTCTATATATCATCTAGATGTATATCATCTATGTTTATCTGTCTACCTATATCCGTGGTGGTGAGCCTATGGCACGGGTGCCAAAGGTGGCACGCAGAGCCCTCTCTGTGGGCATGCGCGCCGTCGCCCCAGTCCTAGGCCCTCAGCTGGGTTTTATAAAACCTTTTCGCTTTAGGCCTCCACCGTCATGTGCAAAAAAAAAGTTTCAATTGATCAATTTCAACTTCTCGCGGGGGGGAAAAAAAGATCTTGCAAAGTTGGAATTGAACTTTTTAGTCCCACCCAGTCTGCCGTTACCACTGCAGCCACACCCACCCAATGGGCCACGCCCGCCCAAAGGGCCACGCTCACCCGGCACCTAATGATACATAAGTGGGTTTTGGGTTGCAGTTTGGACACTCGGTCTCTAAAAGGTTCGCCATCACTGACCTCTATCATCTATCTGTATACAAACATACACGGGCACACACACACACACCCTCACAACTTTGAGCGTGGTTCTGGAACTGTGAACTAAAATGCTTTGTAGTCCCAATTTCAGATAGTATAACTCAACGAAAATGATTTTAAAACAAATATTGACCAGGAATTCTAAGCAAGACTTACGTTTGCAGTAGATTTGTCCGGTCATAGATTGCAGTGTTTTATCAGCCTTTTAACCAGCTTTTGTGATTTTAAGGGCTCTCCCCAAGAAAATAATAATTGCTGACTCTCGGCCTTGAGTGGGGCAATCTCAAACCTTTTCAAACATTCGCTCTGCAGTGCCACCCTTTAGTCTAACCGGCATGGAAATATTGCCGACCAAGGAGCAATTAGCCTGAGTCTGGAGGCTTCTGGTTGGACCTACATCCTGAACTGCAAATGAAGATCCTTGGGCCCCACGTGCTTTATTAAGCTGCTTGCATAAAGTTTGTGGGCACTAGTTGGAGGTAGTTCTTGCCTTAACAACTGTTCGTTTAATGATCATTCAGAGTTACAATGGCACTGATAAAAGTGGCTTATGACTTTTTCACACTTAGGACCGTTACCGCATCCCCACGGTCAGGTGATCAAAATTCAGGCACTTGCCAACTGGCTCATATTGATGAGTTTAGTTTTTCCGGATGACGTTACCTGCGGGGCCACTTTTAATCATGTCTGCTTATTTTATTTGGCCATGATAGCGAAATGGGTCCATGGCTTCCAGGTTACTTTTTATTTACCTCAATTTCTTTGCAGTAGAGTCACAGGCCAAGAATACTCAAGCGATGGGTCAACAGGCCAAGAATACTCAAGCGAGGGTAACATCAGAAGAAAAAACGTACTCTAAAACAGACATGTCAAGCTTGTGACGTCGCGCAACGTATCGGGACAGTTTTGCCTTTGACGGCAATGGGGTGGGCGCAGCCTCCGCGTGACCCGTCCAGCCTGCAGGCTGGCAGTTTGACACCCCTTCTCTAGAAAGACTTTAGAAAGAGTGCAGAGAAGAAAGAGCAACAAAGATGAATACAGGACTGGAGGCTAAAACAGGATTGCTGGAATTGGGTATGTCTAGTTTAACGAAGGACTAGGGATGACGTACCAAATGGCACTTAAGGTACCGCTTCACAGTGCTTTGCAGCCCCTCTCTAGTAAAGTCAGCCTGTTGCCCCCAACAATCTGGGTCCTCATTTTATCGACCTCGGAAGGATGGAAGGATGAGTCAACCTTGAGCCGGTTAGGATTGAACTCCTGACAGTGAGCAGAGTTAGTCTGCAATACTGCATTCTAACCACTGTGCCACCACAGGTCTATTGGAAGTATTTCCAATATTTGAGGGGCTGCCACAAAGAAGAGGGGTGTGTGCGTCACCCTACTCTGCAAAGCACCAGAAGGTAGGACAAGAAGCAACGGATGGAAACTAATCAAGGAGAGAAGCAACCTGGAATTAACTAATTTCCCGACCGTGAGAACAATCAGTGGAACAATTTGCCTCCAGAAGTTGTTGGTGCTCCAACTCTTAAGTTTTTAAGAAGAGACCGGATAGCCATTTGTCTGAAATGGTATAGGGTTTCCTGCCTGAGCAGGGGGTTGGACTAGAAGATCTCCAAGGTCCCTTCCAACTCTTATTGTTAACCTACTCAGTGAAAATGGCAGCCAAGACACAGGATCGTCATTCCTAAAATAATCCATCAGCTTAAAAAGGGGTTGCAGTTTTAAATTGGAACGATTATACCACTGAAGGCTCCTGCTACCTTTTGGACCGATATTGTCGGTTTCACAGCTTCTAGCCATAGGCTCAAAGGCAGTATTTTTTCCTTGCCTGGCTAGTTGAAAACTACTGTGGTTGAAAAGAAATTTAAGCTGGACCACAGCAGCTGATCCCAATCGTTGCTAGCGTAGCGTTACCCCCTCAAGCCTAATAGTTTGGTCAAGGGTTCGCCCCACACGATCGGGAAGAATCACCCTTGCTCTAATATCTTCTGTCAATTGCAGATTCTCAACCTGAAAGCACTCTGGAATACTCTTCTTCCATTCCAGAAACGCATAAAAATGGGGGAATCCCGATCCACCCTCGTATCTTGTCACATACACCATCTGATCCGGAACAAGGACCCTCAGTATCTGTAAAATTCGCTCTTCTGACCAAACATCACCAGTAACTTCAGTTACTACGCCCATCCTTACTTCACTATTCTGCTCTTCGTGCCACCTAATATCCGCATTGGGGTACATATCTCCGCTTGAGAGCAACTCCCCTCTTACTAAATGCAGAGGGGCCAGGCAGGGAATCCCGGACGAGCCCCCACATGTAGCGTTACCCCCTGAAGGGCCGCCAGAGCCCAGGCCCTCCTAGCCCCCTCCCTTCTATCGCGCCCAGCAGCCGCGCTCTCAAGGCGTTGGTGGAATGTCCCTTTTAGCGGGAGCTCATGCGAAGTGGAAGGGTGGCAGGTTCTCGTCAGCAGTTTGCAGGAACCAATGATGGCTGTCCCTTAGCCGTGGCAGTCAGTACGACAGTGTTTATCAGCCCCCCGGCAGTTGTGGGGACAGTAATCGATGACTTGCAGCAGCTGCATGAAAAGCAAAGGGGGGAGACCCCTTCGGCTCCAGGTATCAGCAGGAAGCACTAGTAAAGATGGTCAGTGCCTCACGGCAACAGCTTGCCCCACGACGGCAACTCCCCACAATGTCTTCAGCTTGCACAAGTGATGATAACCAAAGTTTGGATGGGTGCTGGTCTCCAAAGCAGTAGCAACCAGCCTCTCCTTCTCTTCTGTCAGCACTCGCCGCCCCAGGCCTCTCTATCCCAAATCTCTCCTCCCCTCTCCCTTCTAGTTAAAACCCAAGTTTAAAACCACAGCAAACTTTTCCTCTTCTTACTCTCACTCTTCCCTACGCTCGTAATATCCCCTCTGCGGAAGAAAGCAGTAAGCACTCCACTCGCTCTCTCTCCCTATCCCTCTTTTTCAGAGGAAAGGGAATGCATAAAATCCCAACAACAACCATCCCACCCACCCCTTTTCTTTCCTTCCCCCTGGTCCACGCCCATCGTGCACAAACTGGCCGCAGCTGCTTGAGCCTTGTCCTTTCCTTCCTCCAGTCAGGCTCCCGCAAAAGCCTTTTGGCCAATCCCGGCTACACAAGCAAAGTCAAACAAAGCAATAGCCAAAAATGGCAAAAGGGAATGAGTGAAAGCAGTTGCAATTCTGGTGCCCTTTTGAGTTTATGATAATATATAGCCGTGATGGTGAACCTATGGCACGCATGCCACAGCTGGCACGCAGAGCCCTCTCTGTGGGCACGCGCGCCGTCGTCCCAGTCCTAGGCCTTCAGCTGGGTTTTATAAAACCTTTTTGCTTTAGGCCTCCGCCGCTGTGTGCAAAAAAAAAAATTCAATTTCAACTTCTCGTGGGGAAAAAAAAAGATCTCGCAAAGTTGGAACTGATTGATTGAACTTTTTAGTCCCACTCAGTCTGCTGTTACCACTGCAGCCACGCCCACCCAATGGGCCGCGCCCATCCAGCACCCAACGATACATAAGTGGGGTTTGGGTTGCAGTTTGGGCACTCGGTCTCTAAAAGGTTCGCCATCACTGTTATATTTGGTTTGTGCTTAAATTGTAAGCCGCCCTGAGTCTTCGGAAAAGGGCGGGATATAAATGGGATTAAAATAAATAAAAATAAATATAGCTTGACATTAAGATAAACATTTGCCACATTAGTGGCTCCTGGAAAGGAAAGCAGACAGAGGACACTGGATGGCTTTGGAAGGAAATTCAGGATGCTGCATAGGTTGCCTAAGGGTACGAGCCGATCCCCTCCAGAATCAATCTGATAACTCCCCATTTTCTCAGATCTGGAACAACTATGATGTTCCAACTCCCAAACGCCTCTTTTGCAACCCTAGTGCTTTCTGAAAGACAGTAATGGTCCAGAGGATTCATCGGCCGTTGTAGGTTAGTTCCCTCTGCCTGTTGTTGTAGTCCATTACTTGAAAAGCCTCATGAGCAAAATGTGACTTGCAGATAACCAGAAGCTTCCCACCTCAGGCCGAGTCCCAGAACTGATCTGCTGCTTCTTAAGTGGAAAGGTGTGGAGGCTCATGAGGCTAAGACGCTGGGCTGACAATTGGCAGGCTCGCGTGCACAACCCAGTTGCTGCCACGGGATGGGGTGAGCTCCCATCACTTGCTCCAGCTCCTGCCGACCCAGCAATTTGAAAGCAGACAACTGCGAGTAGATAAATGGGTACCACTTTGTCGGGCAAATTAATGGGGACCTGAAAGGAGACCCCAACTGGGAGCCCTGCAGGCAACGGTGATGTCACCGTTGAAATCCTTTCGACATGGAAATGCTTTGGCACTCCCAACATGAGAGTAGTAATAGTAGTACTAGTACTAGTAGTTGTTTCTTGAATCGCCAACAATCCACTGAAATCCATCTTCTGCCATTTCTGGAGGCACTTGGTGCTAGACCTCCTTGTCGAGAAGCACTAAAAGTTCCCTCAATCAGTGGTAAGCTGATAAATCTGTCTTCCCAAGCAAACAATCCCTGTGCATTAACTCCTTCCCTAACGCCATCCACCCAAGATGAGCAAGATGCCAACATGAACCCTCTGAGACTCACCTCTTCCGCTTCTTCGGAGACCCACCAGAGACCTATCTCTTCCGCATACTTTATTGGGTTAACGCAGTAGAAAGTTTCTGTTCTCCGTACACTCATTTCTACCAAAAAAAAGGGGGGGGAGTTGGCTTCTACCTTTGGCAGTGGCACATGGGGCTCCTTAGAGCTGCTGCTGCTGAGTGGAACGGTCTTAAGAGAGGTCAGTTATCAAACCACCCGCCGAATCCGGTTGGAAAACGGAGACCGCAAAACACTTGTCGATATGCTTAGAACTTTATTAGAGGAGGGTTTGGGCTAAAAAATAAAATGAAATTTCTGAAACCATCATTATGGTGAAGGGGAGTTTTCCGTGGAAGGCAGGAGGGCGCCCTGGTCAAGGAAAGGGAGCTCAGAATCGGCAGACACCATGTGGGGAGAAGCTGGCAGTCCAAGCTCTGGCTACCGAAAGCAGCACTGGAAGATGGGAGTGAAGGGAGACAAATAACCCTTAGCTTATTTCTTAACTGTCCCAAGAAAAGTGCAACGTTGCCATTTGTAAGTAGGCTGCCCACAACTTCAACCTTCCGTCTGGCAGGAATGGGGGAGTGCCAAAGAAACCAGGGCCCTTTGGAAAAAAGCCAAAATTATTATTATTATTATTTTTTAAAAAACAAGGAACAGGAAAGAACTCCGTCCTTCGTGTGTCTCTGACTGCTTGCCTGAGTGAAGTATTATTTTTAAAGTCAGAAAAGGCTTCCAGGGTCCAATATGTGTGTGTAGTTTAAAAAGTGGCACACTCTTGTCCTTTGGACAATCGCTAAAAATCCTCCAAACTATACAAAAAAGAAGAGAGAAGCTGCCAGAGGGCCTGAGAGAGGGGGGGGGAGCTGATCTGCTTAGTCCTCCCTATCAGGAAGAAAATAAAACAAGCCATCGGAAGGAAACATGCAGGAACCCCCCGTTCGGCTCTACTACATTTACAAATACATACATAAATATTTTACATTAAACAGCAAATCAGGAAGAATCACAAAGTAGGGGGGTGGCTGCCAATTCTTCCCACGGGGTGTCTGAGCTGAGCTGAGCTCTCCCAGGAAGAGGGAAGGTTGCCTCTTCCCTCCACGGTCGACGACGGTCTCCGGTGGAGGGTGGGAGACTGAGTTACTCCAGACTGTCTCGTCTCCCTTCCTTTCCTCTGCGCCGGAGCTTAGTTCGTCCAGTAGGGAGATGTCCCGTAGGTGTTTTTTGTAGCCTGAGACTTCTGCTGCAGGGCGGTTGGCTGGTTGCGCTGGGCAGGTCCACCCTTCAGAGAAACGGAGGGAAAGGTTTTATTTATGATTTATTTACTTAAGGGAGCAGCCATCTCCTCCGGCCGGTTTATAAATCAAAAATATTAAAGGTATAAAAACAGTACATAAAATTTGTCGGGCCCAGGTGTTCCTCAACTGCCCCTGGTTCGATGCTCTCTCTCTCTCTCTCTCTCTCTCTTACAATGTCTTCCTGTTTCCTATGATTTCCCCAGGTTGATCACAGCGTGTTAGGCCCTTTGTTAGGAGGTCTGAAAGGTGCTTTTTCCAAAAGGCAATTTGCTCGCTCTGGGTTTCCCCCCCCCCTTTCAAAATGTTTTGCTTCTCGTCCAAGATGACAAGAAGTTGATGCTACCACTGTGTGATGCCTTGGTAAGACCGCACGTGGAATATCGCATCCAATTTTGGTCATCACAGTATAAAAACGATGTTAAGACTCCAGGAAGAAGACAGAGAAGAGCAAGGAGGATGATGAGGGGCCTGGAGGCAAAAAATATTAAGATAAGAATCTTTATTGACATTTTTTTACTGTGTGGGCGCAACAGCACACGTCAAAAATGTAATTTAGTTGCCCGCTCTCCAAGTGAAACATACATGACACACACCTAAAACATATTATATACAACATAATATATATATGAAGAACAGTTGTAGGAATGTGGGTATGTCAAGTTTAATGAAAAAGATTAGGAGGGACATGACAGGAGTGTTCCTATATCTGAGGGGCTGCCAAAAAGAAGAAGGGGGTCCACCTCTTCTCCAAAGCACCTGAAAGCAGGACAAGAAACCATGGATGGAAACTGATCAAGGAGAGAAGCAACCTAGAACTAAGGAGAAACTTCCTGACAGTGAGAACAATCAACCAGTGGAACAACCTGCCTTAAGAAGTGGCTGCTCCATCACTTGACACTTTTAAGAAGAGATTGGACAACCACTTCTCTGGAATGGTATAGGACCTCCTGCTTGACCAGGGCATTAGTTCCGTCCAACTCTTGTCATTCTGAAGAAGCTTCTTCAGTTCTGAAGCATTTTCACATCAAAACCCGAGAAATTCCAGTCGCCTTTTGGAAAAAGAAGAAACTTTGGGGCAACCAGGGCCTGGACAGTAGAGAATCTGCATAAACACCTTGTAGGGTGCATTTTCAATTCACGTGGAGGGTCATCCTACACCCTTAATGGAGAAGAATTCGGATGGAATTGGATGGGGGCGGGGCGGAGCGGAACAGAATAGGAAATATGGAATGGAATGGAACAGAACAGAACGACAGACTTGGAAGGGACCTTGGAGGTCATCTAGTCCAACCCCCTGCTCAAGCAGGAAAACCTACACCATTTCAGACAAAGGGCTGTCCAATCTCTTCTTAAAGACCTCCAGTGTTGGAGCATTAGGGCAGTGTGGGTGCATCCTGAGACTTGTCCCAATTTTTCCTGGTAAGTTTTAACTGTGTGGAGAAGGTGGCTGTTCTGAAGACGTCCCATCAGCACCAGAATTCTTGGTGCAATCTTTGAGTACCCTAAACAGTTGGAAGAAGATCTGTGGATGCTCTCTAAGCAGAGCCACCAGATTTGGAGGGAGAGGCTTCCCCAGATCTTCCTCTCTGTTACGAATACGGAGAGCTGATGGAGGCAGAAAACCGAGAGAAGAACCAGCAGGATCTTTAGATGGCCTACGGTGGTTTCCTGTCCCCTGAGCAAAAGGTGAAGACTAGAATAGCCCTAGGTTTAATTTCCTCCCCAACACAACGTGGAAGTTTTGTGATTTTCCCAAAAATGAGGGTTCTTACTCCCTCTGTCAGGCCTGCCACAACTAGTCAAGTGTACTGCGGTAATGCAAAGCCAGAACTGAGAATCGCCTGCCAACTCTTCCCTCCCTTAGCTGTCTCTCATCGCCCACACCATGTAGCCAATCAGGTTCAGGCAAAGTTGTTTCCAAAAGGGTCAGTCCAAGTGAAGTTTGGTACTGGCCCCTTCCTTCTTCCAGCTGGGTGACCTTGAGGCAGCATCTCGAGGAGATACAGAACTTACTTCCGCTTCCCCGAGCATTCCCCCCTTCGTTCCCCTTCCCCACAGTTCATGGCACTCCTTCCCACAGAGCAGTGAAGCACAAGCAAGCTAGAGGGAGCAGCAGACACCCGCTCAAATCCTGTAATTCCATCCCTTTTGTCTTCCTATGTTGAAATCACCCATTTGACCAGAAAGAAAACCTGGGGTTAGAAAAGTGCCCGACTGCAGGCAACCGAGAGGCGTCCGGCCACTCACCTGCCCGTCCTGTTGAAGATGATGGTGCAGCACCTGGGAATGTGGTTGTTGGTGCGCAGGCAAGATATGGAGGAAGGGCGCCGGAGCATAGCCAGGAGCAGCCCCCGGGTTCAGAGGCCCTGTGGAACCGAGGGCGGAGGGCAGGTTGAACGGGGGCGGGGTCCCGGCGTGGAATCCCTGCTTGTCAAAAATCTGGAAAAAGAAGAAGAAGAAACTGGAGTGAAAATTGAATCATGCACCCTTTAAAAAGCCAGAGGTTCGTGCAACTGGGCTGGAGTGGAGGTAGAGAAGGCTCCTCCTGTCCATCTGAAGGCCAGACAGAGGATGAAGAGCGGGACAATTTTTCTCCGAAGGAAACCCACCCGAGAAGGTCCCTGATGCCGACTTTGTTCTCAGTTTGGGCTGGGTGAAAAAAAGCCCACTAGGATGTTGGTTACAGTTTTACCTGATTGACTAATTTCAAGGCTTGGTGGTCCCTACCGCTTGCTGAGCATTTACATGGATATTTAGACATATCTTTATATTTATGTTGTGATTCAGGGTCGGCCTGTGGGTTCGGCAGTTGGGTCGGACGATTCAGAGGAGGAGGAGGGGGGTGTTGGAGAGCTTGCTGATGAGGCTCCGCAGAGCCCTCAGCCAGGCCCCTCCCATCTGGTTACAACGCAGACCCAGCTGTGTGAGCCTGACAGCGTGGATGAAGATGACCCACAGCTGGCCCTGTTCAAGGACGCCCGACGCAGGAGGCAGTCAATCAGGAGTAAACAGAGGAAGGCAATGGGGCACCTCGGAAGGAGGCAGAGAGAAGCCACGCCTTGAACTGTTTAAAAGGGGAATGCGTGGGAGGGCTGGTTTGCTGAAGGCAACTGTTTGAATAGCTCCTGTTTCATGGTTCGTGTCTTGTTTTGCTCTGTTTGCTTTTGTGTCCATAAACTTGGCAGGCTTAGTTCCAGCCTCTTGCCTTCTTGTAAAGGGGTTGTCCCTGCCTTATCTGCAGGGCCGGTAGTAGGCTGGTACAGAACAATTTATGCATAGGTTGAGGTAGTCCTCAACTTGTAACTGTTCTGTTTAGTGACCTTGGAAGTTGTAATTGCACTGGAAAAAAGTGACTTACGGCCGTTTTACACATTTATGACTATTTGCAGCATCCCCGTGGCCATGTGATCAAAATACAGATGCTTGGCAATTGGCCCGGAATTATGACGGCTGAAGTGTCCCGGGGTCATGTGATCCCCTTTTGTGACCTCCTGGCAAGCAAAGTCAATGGGGGAAAGCGAGACTGACTTACGTATTTAATAACTGCACTGATTCCACTGTGGCAAAGGTTATAAAATGAAGCCAAACTTGGCAGTGTCGCTTATCAACAGAAATTTTGAGCTTCAAGTCTAGTTGTAAGTCGAGGACTATCTGGGTTTAAGAAAACTGATGTTACAGAAGCACTGGAGTTTGAATTCCTGCGGGCTGAAGAGAAGGGCTACTCAGAGGTTTCCTGTCATGGCCACATTGGAGACGGAGGAGGAGGAGGAGGAGGAGGAGGAGGAGGAGGAGGAGGAGGAGGAGGAAGAAGAAGAGGAAGAAGAACAACAACAACAACCATCTGACCGGGTTGGCACATCTCCCTTGCCCTGTTTGGAGAGGCCAGGCCCCTCGGGCATTGGGGGAAGTGGTCCACTGGAGGGAGAGCTGCCTGCCCTCACTGACATGGGGGAGGATCAGCTGCAGGCAGGCAGTGGTGCCGAGAGGCAGCCGATCCCCTCTGATGACCAACAGCTGCCTCCCCCACCTGATTTAAGGGCAAGGAGAGTAGAGCGGAGGCAAGCTCAAAGGAGGTCTGCAAGGCTGCTGGAGAGGCGGCCACCCAGCCCCTCCTCACAAGGAAGACCTGGCGTGGGTTGACTTAAGGAGAAGAGCGGGGAGGGGGGGAGTTTGTCTGGTTAGGAACAATTGTTTCCTTGCGATAGTGGTCAGTATCTGTAGCTCGGATGGAGGATGAGTGGGGAGGTTCGTTCTCCGAGCTTGTGGGTTGGTTTCCGAACGTTTCGTTATCAAAGCTGGGTAGCATCTTCAGCAGAGTTTAGGGGACGTCAGTGTGTCATTGCTTTGGCTTACACTCCCCCGGCCTTGGAAGAACTCAGCCTTGACTTGTGTTTCTGCCTGTGCCTTGTGCCTTGCCCCGTGGATTGTCTTTGCCTCGTGGACTCGTCTTACCCTCTGGACCTTGAACCCTGGCCTTGCCCCATGAGTTGGCACCTTGTCTTTGGACTCCGCCTTTGCAAATTGGTCTACTGCTTACTAGCTGTAGTTTGTGGGACTGTGGGGTGCTGCCTTCAGGGTAGTGTGGGGTGGAGCCTTTATCAGGTATTGTAGGGCTGTTCTGTGGTGGAATTTAACAAGCAACAAAGGATTCTACCGAGCTCTGCCTCTACCTAGGCGACCTGGGTCGTAACATTTCCAGGGCCAGGCAGGACAGATCACCACCTGGTTCTTGGCTTACAAACTTTTTAAGAGAGTGAGATGAGATGTTAAAATGCCACCAGGACAGGGTATGGTCCAAAACATGAAGATGATGACTGCAAGGACACAAACAAAATGCAGGTGGAGCTTCAGTCATGTTGCTCTGTAGCTGCCATCTTGATCTTTTGGATCACAGTCTCCTTGGGACCATCCCCCATGCTGAAGCCGAACACAAAATCAATCTGGACACAAAAGTGTTGAACTCACCTGAGCTTTGTTGTAGACAGAACCAGTAATGTCAGGCACACCTGTGTTACTTGAGGTCACAGAAACACCTGGGGACAAAGTGTGAGAGGCAGAGAGTTGTGTCAGCTACACAAACAGCCAGTGGGCAAGAACACTTCCTATGACTGCACAAGCTCAAAGAACGATGAGCAGCCATGTTATTCGGACCTTAAGTCTTCTGATATGCTACAAGTGCTGCTTCCCTTCTAGGGGAAGAGCCACATGGGTCACGGAGTGCAGCGGAGTTGATGGTCCCTTTCTGCCTTAAGAAAACAAACTGTATTCTTTTTCATCCAAAGAGAACAAACTGGAATTTTAAATGCATTATTCCTGCCTATTGTTACCCTGTCTTTTTTTTGTCCACGGAGCACTAAAATCTATAGAAAATGAATGAATGAATGAATGAATGAACGAACCAATGAACCAAACCAACTACAATTGGGCTGAATCCCAATTCTTAAATTACGGCCATTCTCTCCATACCAGTAGAAGCGTCTATTTGCAGTACCTGCTGTTGATTTTATTATCTATTTTATTTGACTTAGGTCCCACAGGACAGCATAAAAGCAAGACAACTCTCAAAACACGACGTAAAACAAGATGCCCAATGCTGGGTCCCCAATGCCCTCCAGAACACCATCAGGACAGGGGCTGTCAAATCTCCGAGCCAACCAGGTCGCCTCCTCAGTGCTGGAAAGGAAGGGAGGGGTGTGTGTGTTGCTCTCTGTTTTATCTACAAATGGCCCGCCTTGTCGGTGTTGGTGGGCGTGGTCTTGCTGGTTTCCTTGACTGGGTGGCTCTTTGCTGATTTGTTGCTTACCTGAGTTGGAAGTTCCTTGATTGGGTAGCGAGAACACTTCCCACCAACCCTGGCAGGGCAAGCCACTTATGTATAAACAAAGGACAAGCCCCTCTCCCTTCCAGCACTGATGAGGTTCCCTAGTTAGGTCGTGAAATGTTTGGAAGAAAACAGGCAAGTTCAGAGAGTACTAAGGACCCCATAGTCCTCCTCCCTCTCCATGCAAAACCCTGTTCCTTCCAGCACTGATGAGGTTCCCTAGTTAGGTCGTGAAATGTCTGCAAGAAAACCGCCAAGCTCAGAGAGCAGCAAGGACCCCACGGTCCTCCTCCTCCTCCACTCCGCAACCCCCCCTCCCTTCTGGCACTGATGAGGTTACCTAGTCAGGGCGTAAAACGTCTGCAAGAAAACCGCCAAGCTCAGAGAGCTCCAAAGACCCCACAGTCCGACCCTGAGCTACGAATCTTCTCCTCTGCTAGAAAAAAAAGGGCCCCCCCAATTACCTTTCCCTGCTACACTGCCAGATGACTTGTTTTGTGCTTGGGAGGCGGTAGCGTAGCTCCCTTTGCTGTAGTCTCCAGCCGCCGTCCCCTGGGTGAGGTCATCGTAACCTGAGGGGAGGAAGGAGGCAGACTATTGCCACGGTTGCTGTCACAATCGCAATTATGCACCAAGCACAGCAGCCAGAAAGGGTAGGAGTGTCCAAAATTAGCATTCCTCGGGTATAAATGATAATAGCTATTATTACTATTATTATCATCTCTATACCCATCTTGAAAACTAAGCACGGGAGAAAGTAAACGAATGCCCAATTAACTGAAAATCACAAAAAGGGCATCAGCACATCGAGAGGTAGCTCGACACTCAAGGCACACATGGGGGATCCCAAGTGAGTATTTACACTGAAGAGCGTAAATAAACCGGACCCTAGTTTTGTGCTGTCGGTTGCAAGGTCACCGGAGTAGTGCAAAGAGGCCTGGGAGCTTTCTTGGCTGCGGGATGTTTTGCTGCCCTGGGTTCCTTCGCTGCGGAAGACAGGCGCAGGCTGATGGGGATGAGTCTGTGTCGTCTCCCTCTCCAACTGAAGCGCAAACGGTTCCTGTAATCTGTGGGGGTACGGAGGGATTTCCACAAACCTCTGTCTTCAACAGCGAAGGGACCCAGGGCAGAAAACATCCTGCAGCCAAGAAGGCTCCAGGCCCGTTTGCACTGGGCCGGTGACCTGGAGGAGACAGGTCAACCTCCAGGTGGCCTCAACGACTCCAAAAGAGCACAAAGGACCAGCGGTCTGCAACGAATATCAATCCCGCCATTCCCCCACCATCCAGTCAGAGCCGAAGAAGCTTCTTGGACGAGAAGCGAAACGTCTTCAAAGGAAAAACAAGCAAGTCAAGTTGCCTCCTGAAAAAAAGCACCTTTGGGTTGGCAATGGTCGTTCAGCCCTGCCCAAACAGGGAGACATGCCCCCCCCCCTGCCCCCAGCACCTGCCACTGCCTGGCAGAGTCCTCACCTGCTCCATAACCGTGCTGGCCGTAGCTGCCGGCCTGCTGGAAGGGCGTGGAGGCGGCATTCAAGGTCACACTGTGCTGCTTGGCCGAGGCTGGGGGGACCTGAGGCAGGTAAAGAGAGAAAGGTCAGCACTTGAGATATGTCTATGGAGAGTCTCCTGGTTGCCCCAGTGGTGCCTTTTTTTTCCCCAAAAGGCAAAAACTGGACTTAAGTTTCTTTTCCCTTTGAAAACGTTTCATTTCTCATCCAAGAAGCTTCTTCGGTCCTTCAAAGGAAATGAAGAAACTTCTTGGATGAGGAACGGAATATTTTCAAGGAAAAAAACCCCAAGAAAAGCTCAGTTGCATTTTGGGGAAAAAAGCATCTTTGGATCAGCATTTGAAGAAACACAATCATGTCTGTCTGTCTGTCTCTCTGTGTGTGTGTGTGTGTGTGTGTGTGTGTGTGTGTGTGTGTGTGTGTCACTGGGAGCTCCTCTCGCAAGATACTCAGACACACAGCTAAGAAGCTAGCGATGGAGACACCACAAAAACTGCATATCAAGTACAAGCTGTCCTCGACTGACAACATAATTCAGCCAAAGAATTGAGGCCTTTGAACTGTGGTGCTGGAGAAGACTCCTGCAAGTCCCTTGGACTGCAAGGCGATCAAACTGGTCAGTCCTAGAGGAGATCAACCCTGACTGCTCTTTAGAAGGCCAGATCCTGAAGCTAAAACTCAAATACTTTGGCCACCTAATGAGAAGGAAGGACTCACTGGAGAAGAGCCTAATGCTGGGAAAGGTTGAGGGCAAGAGAAGAAGGGGACAACAGAGAATGAGGTGGCTGGATGGAGTCACTGAAACAGCAGGTGTGAGCTTAAATGGACTCTGGAAGATGGTAGAGGACAGGAAGGCCTGGAGGAAGGTTGTCCATGGGGTCGCGAAGGGTCGGACACGACTTTGCAACTAACAACAAGTCTTTGAGAGCAATCCAATTGTTTAGATTTGAAGAAAAGGGTGACATACTCTTGGTATGCCCAGGTGTGCAGGGGATTATAGAGCACAGGTTAAGTAGTTCCCTTGGCAAAGTGGCATGAATGAGAAAGTTGCTCACAGCTTTCTGCCTGCCCACAGCAGCACTTCCCGTTTCTGCAGGCTCCTTGGTCTCTTTGAGCTTGGTTGCTCCTTTGCAGGCTTTTCACTATGCAACGAGGGAACATCATCAGTCTAGAAGGGAGTGGCGGGTTCTGGAGAGGAGGAGGAGGAGGAGGAGGAGGAGGAGGAGGAGGAGGACTGTGGGGTCCTGGGTGCTCTTGGAGCTTGGTTGTTTCTTTGCAGACATTTCATTAACCCAACTAGGGAACGACATCAGTGCTAGAAGGGAGTGGGGTTGTGAAGAGGAGGACTGTGGGGTCTTTGGTGCTCTCAGAGCTTGGTTGTTTCTTTGCAGACGTTTCATTACCCAACTAGGGAACGCCATCAGTGCTAGCAGGGAGTGGGGATTTTCTCTGTTTCCACGTAAGGGGCTTGCTCTGTCAGTGGGGCTCCCAGCACTGATGGTGTCACCTAGTTTGGTAATGAAACATCCACAAGAAAACCACCAGGCTCAGAAAGCACCAAGGACTCTACACTTCAACCCTAAGCTATAAATATTAAATTGTAATGGTACTTTCTGGTTTTTATTCTCTGGAATGGTGGTCCGTTCTTGAGTATAATCCACTCACATCGACTATCCCAGGGGTAGGCAACCTTGGTTCTTTTATGACTCGTGGACTTCAACTCCCAGAATTCCTGAGCCACAAGTCATAAAAGAGCCAAGGTTGCCTACCCCTGGACTATCCCAAAAGAGAATTGTTTGACATGACTCTTCACAGACTTCAGGTAAGTTGCCTTTCTTGAGTCACACCACCATTAGGGCGCCATTTCCCTCACTCCATGCTCACAAAGCAACCCAAGAGATCCTTCAAGAATCCGTGTGCTTCAGGTGCAACACTGATAAGAGGAGGATATTTGTATCTCAGGGTTGAATGTCAAGTCTTTGGGGCTCTCTGGGCTTGGTCGTTTCCTTGCAGGCATTTCCTGACACAACTGGGTAATACCATCAGTGCTAGGAGTGGAATTGTTCCCTTGTTTGGTAATAAAACGTCTGCAAGAAAAACAACCAAGCTCAGAGAATACCAAGAACCCCACAGCCCTCCTCCCCTTCTTCTTCTCCTCCTCCTCCTCCCCGCAAACCCCACTCCCTTCTAGCACTGATGATGTTCCCTAGCTGGGTAAGGAAACAACTGCAAGAAAACAATCAAATTCAGAAAGCTGGGTAATGAAACATCTGCAAGAAAAACAACCAAGCTCAGAGAATACCAAGAACCCCACAGCCTTCCTCCCCTTCTTATCCTCCTCCTCCTCCTCCCCGCAAACCCCACTCCCTTCTAGCACTGATGATGTTCCCTAGTGGTGTAATGAAACATCTGCAAGGAAACAACCCAGCTCAGGGCATACCAAAGACCCCTCCGATGCGACAGTTGTGGGAGAATCCCAGCCAATGCCCAGCCACAGTTCGGAACCTGAGACTTACAAACATGGTGGGGCCATACTGGAAAGCACTGGGAACTCCTGGCACGCCGGCGTAATACGGCAAGCTGGTGTAGCTGTACCCAGGTGGCAACGTGGGGTTGAGGAAGGGTTGTTGGGCTGTGTGGTGGGCTTGCGTCTGGTTCTGCTGAGCCTGGGCAAGGGTGGTTACGGGTGCGGGTGAAGCTGAATCTCCACGGCCAAATTTTGCGATATCACCTAGACGGGAAGAAGGAAGCAACAACAACAACGGCGAAAAAACATGGGTCAGGATGTTAAAAGACTATGGTGATTCCTCTTTGGGATGATTGAACAGGTTGATTTTTGAGACACAATCTTGTTTAAAAGGTCTATTAAACTCTTACTGTTTTCATTACTGGACCCACCAGGTGCCTTCTGATGGCTGGTTGGTCCCGCCTGTAATACTTGGGACTGTCCAAAGAAACTTGTCCCCATTTATCTCAGTTGCCCCATGTTGGTTCCTGCCTACTCTGCTGAGGCTCTATACCAGGGGTGTGCAATCCTGGCAATTTTAAGACTTCAACTCCCAGAATTCCTCAGCCCGCCGTGCTGTTTCAAGTCTTCCACCAGTACACCGAGCCACTTTTTCGCAATTCTGTGCTTTGTGTTACTTTTATCACACCTGTAAGCATTTAGAACGGGGCTCTCCAAACTTGGCAACTTTAAGACCTATGGACTATTAGTTCCCAGAATTCCCCAGCCAACCACGCTGAGAGTTGAAGTCCACGTGTCTTAAAAGTTCACTAGGGTCGGACACCCCCTGCTCTGCACTCTGGAAGGTTCAACAGAAAGTGTGTGTAGAAGAAAACCACGAGAGGAGTTAAGGTAGTCCAGACGATGGGAAAGCTTGTGTTATATCGGCTTCTTTGAGTGAGGGTAGCTTCCCCGCCGTCTTGAAAGAGGCGGTGGTGAGGCCTCTCCTCAAGAAGCCTGCCTTGGACCCAGCTGTATTGAACAACTTTCGTCCTGTCTCCAACCTTCGCTTTCTTGCGAAGGTTGTTGAGAGTGTGGTGGCGCATCAGCTCCCTCTGGTCCTGGATGAAGCGGATTATCTAGACCCGTACCAATCGGGTTTCAGGCCCGGGTACAGCACGGAGACGGCATTGGTCGCGCTGGTGAATGATCTCTGGAGGGCCCGGGACAGGGGGCATTCCTCTGTTCTGGTCCTATTAGACCTCTCAGCGGCTTTCGATACCATCGACCATGGTATCTTACTGCGGCGTCTCAGGGGATTGGGAGTGGGAGGCACGGTTTATCTTCTCAAAACATCCCCCCCACCCCCAGGGATTCAAAGCAAAGAAGTTAAAGTAACAGGCTGTCTCTTATATCAGGGCTTTTCAACTTTTTCACCCATTGTACCACTTTTAGGATATGGCAACATCCGAGTACCACCAGCCGCCTAGCAAGGGGTCAAAAACTTGATGACCCCCCAAAAAAGTGATGAAGTACAGGTAGTCCTCGACTTACAACAGTTCACTTAGTGACTGTTCGAAGTTACAATGGCACTGAAAAAGTGCCCCCCAAGCCACAGCCGAGCAAGACACCTGCCTGCCCACCCGGGGGCGCTCTTCCTCCTATCCGAGGTTTTCATTGTTGCGAGTATTTCTGTTGAGGATTGGCAGCAGGGGTGGGGTGGGGTGGGTGTTTGGTTTTTATTTCCCCCTCCCCCTCTGCTGGGTGGTTGCAGCAGGTTTTGGTCACTTCACATGACCCTGGGACACTGTGACCGTCATAAATATGAATCAGTTGCCAAGCATCTGAATGTAAATCACAAGACCCTGGAGATGCTGCAACATTCCAGCTGATCGGCGCTTCTTCTGCACTCAGAAGTGCCAGGATCAGTGCCAAGCTCCAGCTGGAGCCTGGCGCTGATCCTGGCGCTTCCACTGAGCCCTGACAGCCCCGAAGAAAGGCTGATCCTGGCGTTACCGCTGAGCCCTGACAGCCCTGCAGCTCCAGCCGTCTCTCGCTCAGGCTTGTGCGGTGCTGCCACCGGTTCAGCTCATTCCCCTCCCCCGCTACCACTTTTCTAGGATGGTCGCGTCTCACCTGCCAGGTGCCAATGTACCACAGGGGGTACCCGTACCACAGGTTGAATAGCCCTGTCTTATATTGTCAGTGCAAAAACATGTCAATGTTTGCAGCATTGACAATCAAATATGACTCTGAAGTTTTTGGTCTTCTTGGGGTTGATGGAAAAGGCACAGGAAGGAATGGACGTCCACCATGGTAGCCAGCGCAATGCAACAGTTAAGCAACAGGCAACCTGGCATGGACACCGGAGGTCCACAGCCGCACCTGTACATTGCCTCACCTGAGTAAGGGTTGTTAGCAAGGGCTCCGTCTCTGCTGGTCAGGTTCGCAGGAGCAGGGAATGTGATTCCATAGTAATCCTACAAACAGGAAAGCAACAGAATTATCTACAGGTAGTCCTCAACCTACGACTACAACAGAGTCCAAAGTTTCTGCTGTTAAGCAAGGCAACAGCAATAGCACTTATGTACCGCTTCACAGTGCTTTGCAGTCCTCTCTGAACGGTTTATCGGCAGCCTCTTGTCCCCAACAATCTGGCTCCTCATTTTACCGATCTTGGAAGGATGGGAGGCAGAGTCAACTTTGAGCCCCGTTAAGATCGAACTTCTGGCAGTTGGCACAACTACCCTGTAATACTGCATTCTAACCACTGCGTCTCCATGGCTCTATATCAATCTACAGCAGTGGCCAAAATTGTGGAAACCTTTTGGGAAAAAGTGTATTTTTGAGGTTTGATGGCTAATAGCACCACTTTTTGGGGGGGAGTAGCACCATAAAATTATATATCAATGGAAAGATAATTTAATCAAGAATGTAATGCAACAAAATTTGTTCAATTATCTGTACTGTATTCTATGAAAAAGGTATAGCCAAATAACCAGAAAAGGAAGCACAACTTGCTTAGGTTGGTATCAGTTAGCTTTCCTTCATCTGACTGTAGCCAATGAGCATGAGTGTTTAGAGAGCCAATCAGGTGTCATCTTGTTTTGGCAATGAGCCAATCAGATCACAGTAGGATTCAGTTAATGATGTCCTGTTTTGAAGCTGAGAGGAGGACATTTCTCAGTGGGTTATGTGATCGCTATCAAGCTGGCTGGATTTTTTTGTGTTCTTTCATTTACTGAGCTTGTAAAACGTAATAAAATTAAAGTAATGGTGCAAAGAGTTGACCAGTCGCCCAGAAAGTGAGGTAAAATAGAATTATTAAGTGAACAAGGCTACAGTTATAAAGAAATTGGGAAAAAAATTGGTAGAAACTTAACTAAAGGTGGCATTTCTACTGTACACGTTTCCCAAAAGGTTTCCACAATTTTGGCCACTACTCACTCACTCACTCACTCACTCAATATCTATCTACCTACCTACCTACCTACCTACCTATCTATAGGGAACGGTTGCTGGAATTGGGTATGTGTAGTTTAACGAAGAGAAGGGTGAGGGGTGACATGATAGCAGTGTTCCAATATCTCAGGGGCTGCCACAAAGAAGAGGGAGCCAAGCTATTCTCCAAAGCACCTGAAAGCAGGACAAGAAGCAACGGATGGAAACTAGTCAAGGAGAGAAGCAACCTAGAACTAGGGAGAAATTTCCTGACAGTTAGAAGAATTAACCAGTGGAACAACCTGCCTCCAGAAGCGGTGAATGCTCCAACACTGGAGGTTTTTAAGAAGAGAGTGGACAGCCATTTGCCTGAAATGGTATAGGGTTTCCTGCCTGAGCAGGGGGTTGGACTAGATGACCTCCAAGGTCCCTTCCAACTTATTATTATCTAATCTACCTACCTACCTACCTACCTACCTACCTACCTATTGCAATAGCAACTTATATACCACTTCATAGGGCTTTTTACAGCCCTCTAAGCAGTTTACAGAGTCAGCCTCTTGCCCCCCCCCCCAATCTGGGTCCACATTTTACTGACCTCGAGGAGGGATGGAAATCTGAGTCAACCTTGAGCCAGTCAGGGTCAAACTCTTAAGTGAGTTATGTTAATTTTATGACCTTTTTGCCCGCAGTTTAGCAAATCACTGCAATTGTTAAATGAATTGTGTGGTCCTTAAGCAAATCTGGCTTCCCCCAATCCAGTGGGAAGGTTACAAACGCTGATCACATGACCCTGGGACAGCACAAGCGTCATAAATATAAGCCAGTTGCCAAGTGCCCGAATTCTGTTGATGTGACCCTGGGGATGCTGCCACAGTCATCAGTCACATTTCTCAGTGCTGTTGTAACTTTGAACGGTCACTAAGAAGAATGGTTGTAAGTTGAGCATTACCTGTATTTCTAAAACCAGATTACAGCTACAGGTAGTCTTTGACTTACGACCGGTCACTTAGCAACTGTTCAAAGTTCTGACGGACTTAAACGCAAGAGTCAAGGCAAATTTAAGGAAGTTTTTTTTGTTTTTGCTTTGAATCAACTTATACTAAACAGCAAAATTTTAAAAACACCATACTTATCTTGTTAAAATCTATCTTGGTTTCTTTTTCAAAAAAGAAAAGAAAAGATTTACAATGGATTGTGGGTTCGCTCGGGTGAGGCTGGAATACGAGGAAACCAAGCCCATTTTTTTTTTAAGCTGGAGCCTCCTGCAGCCCCAGAAGCTCTTATAGCAGAGAAATAGGAAGAATAACAGAATTGGAAGGGACCTTGGAGGTCTTCTAGTCTAACCCCACTGCTCGAGCAGTTGACCCTATACCATTCCAGACAAGTGGGTGTCCAACCTCTTCTTGAGGACCTTCAGTATTGGAGCACCCACAACTTCTGGAGCCAAGCTATTCCACTGATCGATTGTCAGGAAATTTCTCCTTAGTTGTAAGTTGGTTCTAGGTTCAAAAATGAAGAATATCAGAGTGTGCCATTAAATAAATATTTATCAACAATAATGACACCAAGGCTGACCAGGTTGAGGTGATCTTCGAGGGGAAATTGCTAATGGGCTTCCCCATTTTTTTATGAGGTGGGAGAAATGTTTTTAGGTATTTTAAATGTTTTATGGAACAGTCTTCACTAGGAGTGGACCTTGATCACCCATGATTGTACCGAACTGATTGAAACTTGGAACCGTTTCACGGGGCCTTTGAGAATTCAATACCTTTAAAGTTTTGCAGTATAAGCAGTCCTCGACTTACAACATTTCATTCAGTGACCCAAAGTTACAATGGCACTGAAAAAAAGTGACTTAGGACCAGTTCTCCCACTTATGACCATTTCAGCACCTCCGTGGTCATGTGATCAAAATTCAGATACTTGGGGGAACTGACTCTTATTTATGACGATTGCAGTGTCCCGGGATCATGTAATCCCCTTTTGTGACCTCCTGACAAGCAAAAGTCAATGGGGGGAGCCAGACTCACTTTACAACCGCGTTACTAATTTAACCCCTGCAGTGATTCACTTAACAACTGTGGCCAGAAAGGTCATACAATGGGGCAAAACTCAATTAACAACTGTGAGTTTGGACTCAATTGGAATCGCAAGTCCAGGATTGCTGGTATATGATGCCCTTGACGTGATGTCCCGTTGCCTGGAGGCGGTCCGGGTCTGGATGGGGAGGAACAGGCTTCGGCTCAACCCTGACAAGACTGAGTGGCTGTGCGTGCCGGCATCTCGGGAAATTCAGATTATTCCACCTCTTACTATGGGGGTTGAGTTATTACCCCCCGTAGATAGGGCTCGCAACTTGGGTGTCCTCCTAGATTCACAGCTTTCCTTAGAAGATCATATAGTAACTGTGACTAGGGGTGCCTTCGCCCAGGTTCGCCTGGTGCGACAGTTGCGGCCCTATCTGGACCGGGATGCCTTGCGTACAGTCACTCATGCGCTCGTGACCTCTCGGTTAGACTACTGCAATGCTCTCTACATGGGGCTGCCCTTGAGGACCACTCGGAGGCTTCAGCTGGTGCAAAATGCAGCCGCGCGAGTTGTGTTGGGGGTCTCCCAATACTCCCATGTTACACCTATGCTCCGTGAGCTGCATTGGCTTCCAGTTGCCCTCCGGGTGAGATTCAAGGTGCTGGTGATGACCTATAAAGCCCTACATGGCATGGGTCCGGATTACCTACGGCAACACCTGCTGCCGGTGTCAACCTCCCTCCATCCAGTGCGCTCCCACAGAGTGGGCCTCCTCAGGGTGCCACCGGTCAGAGAATGTCGACTGGTGACCCCCAGGGGGAGGGCGTTCTCTGTGGGCGCGCCACACCTGTGGAACCGCTTACCGGTTGAGCTCCGGATGGCCCCCGACCTTCGCTCCTTTCGACGTGATCTAAAAACTTATTTATTTGAACAAGCTGGCCTGGTCTGATGGGTTTGGGGTCTGGGGTTTTAACATGGATTTTAACCAATGTACTACATCGGGCATAATTATTTAATGTTTTTTAACTTTTGTATTTCGTATTTTGATATTTATTGCCCTGTACACCGCCCTGAGTCCTTCGGGAGAAGGGCGGTATAAAAATTTAATAAATAATAATAAAATAATATTTATGTTGTTCATTATTACCAATTTTCTTAGTATAGTCTATTATATGAACAGCATCTGGAGTCCAGCCAGTTTTGAGTGGGGGCAACCTAAACAATGGGCTGAAGTTATAGCTTTGGATGTAGGAAGCAGTTAAGGGGGCACAGCTGGTCGGGGCTAAGCTGTACTTCAGTAATATTTCAGAGAATCACCATCTTGTTTATGTTCCAAGGTATTACAAAATTCTTTCTTGGTATGCCACTTTCTCCTATTTCGTTTTCACGTTCTTCGAAAGAGTACCCGAGTAAAAATTAGGCATGAATTTGCACAAATCTTCCCTCGATCACATTCAGTTATTACTGTATGAAATCATCTGAAGGAGATTGAGTCACTACTTCCTTGTCCATATTTGGAAAAGTCTTTTTTTTTTCCTTCCACTTTCAGGGTCTGTTTTATTTTCAGTATCTCAGCCACTCTTCATTCCAAGACTGGAATTTCCAAAAAGAGAGAGAGAGGGGGGGGGGAATGGCTCCAGGACTGAGCAGACAGGAATGCCCAGGATTTAACGCTGCCAAATACTTAATAAACAATGACTCACTTGGCAGCGGGCGTTCACAATTTATTTTAAAAAGAAAGCATTGAAGGAAGCGTATTGGAAATGAATCAAGGAAGTCCAGTGTTAACAGAATAACAGAGTTAAAAAGGGACCTTGGAGGTCTTCTAGTCCAACTGCCTGCTGAGGTAGGAACCCCTATATTACTACCATATGTTAATACTCAGTGATTGTAAGAGGCCAACTTTTACTGAAAGTAAATGATCTATAAAGTCAAGCTGCCGATCTTATGATTAGGCAATTTGGCTTGTATTTTCCCCCTCTGGTGGTGTTTATTATTTGCTTGGCTGCACGATCAGCCCGATGTTTATAGACTGGAATTGGCACTTGAGTCCTTTCCAAGGATACGGGATAGACAGGAGTTGTTTGGTGCTGTTAAAAGTATCCTCAATTTTCCTGTTTTAGCCATTGCCAAGGCTTCTTGTTATCCGCTCGGCTTAATTTTTCTCTTTCTTTCTTTCTTTCTTTCTTTCTTTCTTTCTTTCTTTCTTTCTTTCTTTCTTTCTTTCTTTCTTTCTTTCTTTCTTTCTTTCTTTCTTTCTTTCTTTCTTTCTTTCTAACAATTGTATTGAGGTCTGGAAAAGGTCTCCTGGGCCAGAGCAAGCGGTGGTGGGGATTAATGGCATTGGAGCAAGATGGTTCCTCGGTCAGCCTGGTCCCCTGCCACGGAGAGTTTTAAAGTTTTAAGTTTTTACTTCCCTCCGCCCTGTGCGTTCCCACAGAGAGGGCCTCCTCAGGGTGCCACCGGTCAGAGAATGTCGTCTGGTGGCCCCCAGGGGGAGGTCCTTCTCTGTGGGCGCCCCGGATTTATGGAATCGGTTGCCGGTTGAGCTCCGGATGGCGCCCGACCTTCGCTCCTTCCGGCGCGATCTGAAGACTTATTTGTTCGAACAAGCCGGCCTGGCCTGATGGGGGATGGGTTGGGATTTTATTGTTGTTGTAAATATATTTACCTATTGTTTTAGCTTGGGCATTTCGTTTAATTCTTTTTTAACTTTTGTATCTTTGTACTTTTATATGTTTGCCCTGTTCACCGCCCTGAGTCCTTCGGGAGAAGGGCGGTATACAAACAAAATTATAAAATAAAATTATAAATTATTATTATTATTATTAATAATAATAATAATAATTAATAATAATTTATAATTTTATTTTATAATTTTATTTGTATACCGCCCTTCTCCCGAAGGACTCAGGGCGGTGAACAGGGCAATACATGTTAAAAAGACAGAATACAAAAATTAAAAAAGATTAAACAAAGTGCCCAGAACTCTTAAATAGGTTAAAACACATTTAAAAGTAATAAAAACCCAACCCCATCCCATCAGGCCAGGCCAGCTTGTTCAAAGAGATACGTCTTTAGATCGCGCCGGAAGGAGCGAAGGTCAGGCGCCATCCGGAGCTCAACCGGCAACCGATTCCATAAATCCGGGGCGCCCACAGAGAATAATAAATAATAATAATAATAAATAATAATAAATAATAATAATAATAATAATAATAATAATAATAATAATAATAATAATAATAATAATAATAATAATAATAATAATAAAGGTGGTTACCAACACCTCGAAATGGACCTGGAAGCAAACTCGGCAACCCTGGCGGCTCACGCCACAACGGTATCGCACTCAGCCCCAATGCACCTGACCCGTCCCACTCGCTCCGGTTCGAAGAGACCTTCCGCAGACCTCAGTTTAAAAACTGTTCAAAGAGTTTTATCAAAATGTAACGTAGGTAGGGAAATAAAAAGAATGGGAAACTGGAAGGAAGGGGAAAAAAGGGAAGGGGAGAGAAAATGTGCTATTAAGGGGGAAGAGAAGGGGAAAGTAAAAGGAGGAGAAAGGGAGGGGGAAAAAGGGGGGGGGGAAACGTTGACTTCCGGCTCTTTTTTAGCACAGCGGAAGGTAACAACCTGACAGTTTCAACTTTGTACTTTTACACCTTCCTTTTGCTTCCTCTAGTTTCCCATTGTTGTTGTTTTTTTCATTTTCCTTTATGTTTTATATTTTGATGACCTTATAAAAATTTGAAAAGACGAAATGAAACTGTTAAAATTGGGCCGAGCAGGTAACAAGAAGGCTTGGCAGTGGCTAAAATAGCAAAATAGGGCCAGCCAAGGAGGCCCCCAGAACAGTCGGCGTTGCCGCGTCCTGTACCGGTTCTCGCTTCCGAATACTCTTCAAGGAGAGCCCCATGCGGAGCAGACTGCGGTAATCCAGCTGGGAGAGGACCAATGCAGAGTGATGTGCTTTCACTTCCCCCACTGAAGAGCGCGCACTGATGACATTCAACCCGCTTGACAGGTAGTCCTCGACTTACAGCCATTCGTTGAGTGACCGTTCGAAAGGGACAACGGCACTGGAAAAAAAGGACTTAGGCGGTTTTCCACATTTATGACCCTTGCGGAATTCCCATAGTCACGTGATCCAAATTCAGATGCTTGGCAACTGGCGGGCATATAAAAAGAGCCTTGGTGGAGCAGTGGGCTAATGCCTCCTTAAGTAACACCAGCTGCCTGCAATTAGTGCAGGTTCGAGTCCCACCAGGCTCAAGGTTGACTCAGCCTTCCATCCTTCCGAGGAAGGTAAAATGAGGACCCAGATTGTTGGGGGCAATTAAGCTGACTTTGTAATAATGCCGCTTGGGGTGTGTGTGAAAGCCCTAATAAGCAGGCATATACATAGAATGAAGGCTACTGCTAAGCTTGTAAGCCGCCCTGAGTCTTCGGAGAAGGGAGGGATATAAATGGAATTAAAATAAATAAATAAATATATGACGGTTGCCGTCTCCCAAGGTCATGCGGTTCACCCTCCATTAACCTTCCAAAGTCGGGGGGGGGGGGGGGGGAAAGCCAGATTCATTAACGACCGCATGATTTGCACAGTAACTTCAGCGATTCGCTTAACAACTGGGACAAAAAAGCTCATGAAATGGGGCACAACTCTTGGACGTCGAGAACTGCCTCTACCGTGTGCTTTCCGCCGTTTGCAAGACTCCAAGTGTCGCACTTGCAGGCAATGAAACATCCAGCCTAGGAGAGCTGTTGGGGGTATTTGGGTTGGAAGGAAGTGGGGGGGGGGTAAGAAATATCATTTTCTGAGCTGGAAGAGAGAAAAAGTGACCTGAACACAGCTATGAGCGTCTCAGCCAGACGTGTCAAAACTCGCGGCGTCACGTGACGTATCCTGTGGCTGTTTGCCGTTGCCGGCAATGGGGTGGGCGCTGCGGCTTCCGCATGACGCGTCCGGCCCGCGGGCCGGCAGTTTGACACCCTTGATCTAAGTCCTACCGACCCCACCAAAAGTTACATCAGAGGTGAAAACTCCCCTGAAAGTAGAAACTGGAAACTGAAAGTGAAACCAGGGGAATTCAGGAGAGAAATGATGAAAAGCAACATGGGCTACAAAATGCATAAAGGAGGACGCCAGAGCTGGTCTCTTCAGTGCTGTTGGACCACAGAGGGGGACCGTCACAAAACCCAGAGCTGTGACCGCTTCGGATCCTTCCATGTCAGCCAAAATGACTACGGTGCCCGTGGGGCTGCTCAGCCTGGTGCTCCTGCTGGCTCTTCCAGCCTCAGGACGAAATTGCGACCTTCTGAAACTGCAACAGCAAAGATTCAACCGGCAGAGTCTGGAGCTGCTGAAAGGAATGAAGGCGAAGCTTCCTCCAGAGTGTCTATGGAAGATGCCAGCCTTCAGTTTTCCGATAAAAATCCTCGAAATACGACAGCCACGGGCTGCCACCAAAGCCGTCCTGGACATACTTCATGGCTTCTTGCTTCTCTTAAGGGACGACCATCTGTGGGTTGCGTGGAAGGCCACGTTGCGAAAAAGGTCAGTCAGTTTTTTTTCTTCTCCACGTGTAAGTCCTTGACTTACGACGGTGATTTACTTAACAACTGGAGCCAGAAAGGTCGCCAAATGGAGCAAAACTCATTTAGCAAATGTTTCGCTCAGCTATTTTGGGCTCAATTGGGGTCGTAAGTTGAGAACTACCTGGTAGTATAGTGGGATCCAGGGAGTGAGACAAAGTGGTTGAGTAATGAAGAGTAATGAAATATTTTTTCCTCTCAAACCCTACTGTTTCGTCCCCAAAGGTGCTTTTTTTTTTTTTTAAAAAAAGGCAACTGGACATTTTTAGTAAATAATTTATCAATGATTCACAATTATCATTAATAAATTAAAAAAAAACAGGGAAAGTTGTAGCCATCCAAAAGCACTTGAGAAAGGATTCTGATTTAATTTATTGTTAAATTTTGTCCTGCTCTTCTCCAGGAGCTCAAGGCAGCAGACGGAAGACTTAAGTTTTCCAATTTTGCTCCCAGCCCTCCCAACAACATCCCTGTTAAGGTAGCTCCCAAAGGTGCTTTTCCAAAAGGCAACTGGACTATCTTGGATTTTCTTTCTTTCTTCGAAAACGTTTCGCTTCTCATCCGGAAAGCTTCTTCAGATCAGTACTTCAGAACTGAAGAAGCTTCTTGGCTGAGAAGAGAAACGTTTTCGAAAAAAATCCCAATGGTGCGTTTTCAAAAATCAAATAACTGGACATTTGTTTTCTCCTTGAAGACGTTTCGTTTCTTACCCAAGAAGCTTCTTCAGTTCTGGCTTTAGTTCTGGAGCTTCTTCAGTTGAGTTAGCGCCGAAGAAGCTTCTTGGATGAGGAGCGAAACGTCTTCAAGGAAAAACAAAGTCCGGTTGCTTTTTGAAAAAGCACCTTTGGGACAACCGTGACCTGGAAAAGCAGGGCTTTTCGACCTTTTCACCCATTGTACCACTTTTAGGATATGGCAACATCCGAGTACCACCAGTTGCCTAGCAAGGGGTCAAAAACCTGATGACCCAAAAAAAAAGGGAAAAAAGTAATGAAGTACAGGTAGTCCTCGACAGAATAGTTCCCCTAGTGACTGTTCGAAGTTACAATGGGACTGAAAAAAGTGCCCCCTGCCTGCCCACCCAGTGGCGCTCTTCCTCCTGTCCGAGGTTTTCATTGTTGTGAGCATTTCTGTTGAGGATTGGCAGCGGGGGTGGGGTGGAGTGGGCATTTGGTTTTTATTCCCCCCCCCCCCCGCTGGGTGGTTGCAGCAGGTTTTGGTCACTTCACCTGATCCTGGGACACTGTGACTGTCATAAATATGAATCAGTTGCCAAGCATCTGAATGTAAATCGCAAAAGCCTGGAGATGCTGCAACATTCCAGCTGATCGGCGCTTCTTCTGGGCTCGGCAGATGTGCTGGGATCAGCGCTGAGCTCCAGCTGGAGCCTGGCGCTGATCCTGGGGCTTCCCCTGAGCCCGGACAGCCCTGCAGCTCCAGCCGTCTCTCGCTCAGGCTTGTGCGGTGCTGCCACCGGTTCAGCTCATTCCCCTCCTCCGCTAACACTTTTGTAGGATGGCTGCGTACCACCTGCCAGGTGCCAATGTACCACAGGTGGTACCTGTACCACTGGTTGAAAAGCCCTGACCTGGAAGATTGAGAATCTCCAGAGACATTCTCTGACTGTTTTGTGATTCTAGGTTTCTCGAGAAGTTGCACGCACAAGCTGAAAGGATCCAGAGGTGCCTCGGAGAAAAAACCACACTGGGAAAAAGGAAGGAGGAATGGATGCACAAGTTGCAACTGAAGAAATATTTCCACAGCATCGGGAATTTCCTCAAAGAGAAGGGACTTGATAAGTGCACGCAGGAGTTTACAAGACATGAAATGCAGGTGGATTTCATCTATGTGGACAGACTGACCGAGAGAATGAAGATCTAAAGTGCATTTTTACCTATTTATTTTATTTATGTTATTTATTTCAGCCCCGCCTTTATTATTATTTTTACAAATGATACAAATGTTGAATTAAATGTTGCATTCAATGAAAGATTAAATTAAGAGTAACTTTAAAGTAGAACCACAAGAAAGCATTAAGGTTCGTTTTTGAACCAAGCTCCACCCACTGGGCTTTCAATAGTTTTTAACGTGTTCAAACCTTGATTTATTTATTTATTCTGAAAGGTAATGTTTTGTAATAAAAGTTTTTTAAAAAGAAAACGACAGCTAGTCGTTCATTTAGTGACCGACTGAACTTACAAAAAGTGACCTAGGATCGTTTGTCACGCTTATGACCATTGCAGCATCATGTGACTTACATTCGGATGCTTCACAACTGTCTCAAATTTATGACCGTCGCACTGTCCTGGGGTCATGTGACCCCCTTTTGTGACCTTCTGACAAGCAAAGTCAATGGGGAAGTCAGATTTACTTAACAACTGTGTTAGTCACTTAACAACTGCAATGATTCACTTAACAACTCTGGCAAGAAAGGTCCTAAAATGGGGCAAAACTCACTTAACAAATGTCTCACTTAACAACATGAATCTTGGGCTCAATCGTGATCGTACGTTGAGGACTACCTGGATATAGGACTCCAGGCAGGTTTTATTCCAACAGTCTGTCTCTGAGACTCTTCACTTTGCCTTTGATAAAATGGCCTTAGGAGCAGAGAATGGGGTTCAATGCTTACTTATTAGGTGGACGTTTGGCCCTGCATTATATGTTTGTATCCTGCCTGTATTATTTTTACAAATAACTCAAGGCAGTGAACAAATCCAACACAACTTCTTGTTCCTATTTTCCCCACAACAAGAAGCCTATTAGGTGAGCTAGACTGAAAGAGAATGACTGGCCCAAAGTCACCCAGCTGGCTTTCATGCCTAAAGCGGGACTAGAACTCACCGTCTCCTGGTGAATGGCCCAAAGTCACCTAGCCGGCTTTCATGCCTGAGGCACAACTGGAACTCACTGACTCCTAGTGATTGGCTCATAGTCACCCAGCTAACTCTCATAGCTAAGGCAGGACTAGAGCTCACTGACTCCCATTTTCTAGCCTAGTGACTCAACCACTAGAGCAAACTGGCTCTCTTTAGTTTCTCAATAACATTATTTGTGGCACAGCAATCCAGGTAGACTGGTTGCTTAATGATTGTTCGAAGTTATGACCGACCTGAACAAGGGGACCTGCAACCCGGTTCTGAGGATCGGCCCCCTCCAGAAAATGTAGGGGTAAGAACAGAGCGGCAGTTTGCACCTTTTACAGGCAGCCCTTGACTTATGGCTGTTTGAAGCTGCCACGGTACTAACAAAGGTGATTTATCACCAGTACTCAATGACTATCAATACAATCCTGTCCTCCCATTCTAAGAGGTCAGTTAGGTCTCCCGAGGTCCACCCCTCCAATTCTGGTTCTTTTCACTTTCAACAAAAGAGCAGGCTTGTTTTTACTTATTCAATTTTACCTTATAAATGTTATGGCAAACCAACACAAAATTGCACAGAACAGACACAGGAGACCTTTCAGAGACACAAAACCCACAAGAACCTCTCTTGATAGGCAAATGGAATACAGTGCTGGAGAGAACCTTGTCAAACTACAAAGAATCTTAATGGTACCACACACACACAAATGAAACCTGGAGGCTAAAACATATGAAGAACGGTTGCAGGATTTGGTGATGGCTAGTTTAACAAAAAAGACATGACAGCAGGCTTCAAATCTTTGAGGGGGTCACAAAGAAGAGGGGATCAAAGTATTCTCCAAAGCACCTGAAGAAGGCAGGACAAGAAGCAACAGATGGAAACTAATCAAGGAGAGAAGCAACCTGGAATTAAGGAGAAACTTCCTGAAAGTGAGAACAATTAACCAGTGGAACAGCTTGCCTCAAGAAGCTGTGGGTGCTCCAACAATGGAGGTTTCTAAGACAAGAATGGACAACTCTTTGTCTTAAATGGTATAGGGTCTCCTGCCTGAGCAGGGGGTTGGACTAGAAGACCTCCAAAGCCCCTTCCAACTCTTTGTTATTCCGTTATAAAGGAGGCAGAAAAACTGTTATGCAAAGGCTGGAACCCCAATAAGTGCACCTGGCTGAAACAACTGTGAGAATGCTACCATGTGACACACCAGCTTTCCTTTATCTAGCCTTTTGGTGAGAAGGAAAAACTGATACATAAAGGTCAAGATGCAGTGTGAAAAGAAATCTTGTCTGGTTGTAACCACGACCACCTCCCTCTACAATTTCCAAGCTTTTATTGAAAATTATAAGAACTGCAAAGGCTGGAAAGCTACCCTGGTTTTTGCAATGAAAAAGACACAGGAATGCTCAATCTTAGATGCCACTTTCCATGTACATTTATATATATACACACACACATACACACATGGAAAGTGGCATCTAAGATTGAGTGGCATCTAAGATCTGTAAAAATGAGAAAAACATAATTGGAAAATGTTACTTACCACAGGTAGCCTGGATTGGAGCATCTGAAGATCATCATAACCATAAATCTGTTTAAAGACAAGAAAACCACACACACAATCACAAAATTAAGAAATCTTTGGGGTACCTCTCACCAGCAAAGATAATTTCCTTCCTGTGTGTGTGTGTGTGTGTGTGTGTGTGTGTGTGTGTGTGTGTAGAATGTATGTGTATACACACATATGCATATATACACATATATGTACATTTACATAAATGTGTATGCACACACACACACACGTGTGTGTGTGTGTGTGTGTATATATATATATATATATATATAAATATAAAGAGGACTTTATATTATAACTTGGAAGTATAAATGTTAAAAGTTAAACTTGAATATTGATGGGAAATTAAAAATGGGGGAAAGAAGGAATATCTGATGCTGAAATAAGGGAAATTTTGGTCATCAAATTTAAGACATTGGAAATTAGTTGAAAATAATTATTATTTGTAATAATACAAATATATTGTATTATTAACTAGATGATGCAAGATGGTGGGAAGTAAAACATACTCAAATAGATAAGATGTGTATCTTGAATATTAGACTTTGTTATGAATTGAGAAGAGACGCGGTGGCTTAATGGATCAGGATGCTGAGCTTGTCGATCAGAAGGTCGGCAGTTTGGCGGGTCGAATCCCGAGTGCCGCGTAACAGAGTGAGCGCCTGTTACTCATCCCCGCTTCTGCCAACCTAGCAGTTCGAAAGCACGTAAAAATGCAAGTAGAAAAATAGGGACCACTACGGTGGGAAGGTAACAGCGTTCCGTGCGCCTTTGGCGTCTAGTGATGCCAGCCACACAACCACAGAGACATCCTCAGACAAGCGCTGGCTCTTCGGCTTTGAAATGGAGATGAGCACCGGCCCCTAGAGTCGGAAACGACTAGCACGCATGTGCGGGGGAACCTTTACCTTTACCTTTTATGAATTGAGATAAAGGAAACTTTGGTTACCTAAAACTTGGAAATTATAAATATTAAATGTTAAATTTAAATATTGATCGGAAACTAAAAAATTGGGAAAAACTAATAACAGGACATTGTCTATAAAGATTGAATGTAAAAGCAACTAGGATATGTATAAGCTAAACATTTATTGATAAATGCAATAATGCTATTTTTACTCAAATGATATAATAAGAACTATATTAATTCAAATATGAGACAGTAGATATTAAGGGAAAAAGAGACGAAATATTTAATGTGGTTGGTTGAGATTTGTACTAAAGATTTTTGTATGCTATTGAATCATCGATTAACCCAGCCACCACGTTGCTTTTTAAAGACTTAAATGTAAAATTAGAAAATAAATAAAATATTACAAAAAAGAAGAAGAAAACTATCAAGCTCAAAGAACACCAAGGACCTGCCAGTACTCCATCATCTCCTCCCCTCCACAAACCTCACTCCCTTCTATCACTGATGAAGTTACCTAGCTGGGTACTTAAACATCTGCATGGAAACAACCAAGCTCAGACCGCACCGAGGACCCAACAATGAACTACAACCTTATCAAGGAACCACCAAGAACACTTCCACCAACACTGACAGGATAACTCACTTGTATATGAACAGAGATCAAACCTAACTCTCTTCTAATACTGATGATGTTACCTAATTGGGTAATGAAACATCTGTAAGCAAACAACCAAGCTCAGAGATCACCAAAGAACCAATGCAAATAAAATGATTTCTGGGTTGCCCAAGAAGATTCAGGTCAGGGACTACTTGTGAACTGAGGGCTTCCTCTTCTTAAATTTGTTCTATGAATTCTATAGGGACCCATAGTGTACAACCAATAGACAGGAATATAATTGCTCTACGTGTCTCCAGATTCAATTCATGGCATTTCTTCCTTAGAAACCCACAGTATGTACACATCCCAAACCAAAAGAATTATCAACTCAACAGACTCTACACTGACTGCAGGATCCAATCTGAGTCAGTCACCAGGACAAAGGTTTATTCTTTCAAGTTTTGGGGCTGGTGCTGAAGCCCATCATGAGGAAACCTCTCTCTACAGAATGTGTGCACCGGGGCTGTTCTACACCTTGTATTTATTTACTACATTTTTATATGTGTGGAACAACTCAACGAATGTGTTCTGGGGAGAGGGAGAGAAAGGAGAGAGGAGAGAGAAAGAGAGGAGAGAGAGAGAGAGGAGAGGAGAGAAAGGAGATAAATAGATTGAGGAGAGAGAGAGGAGGGAGAGAGGAGAGGAGAGAGAGGAGAGAGAAAGGAAAGAGGGAGAGAGAGGACAGGAGAGAGGAGAGAAAGGGGGGAGAGGAGAGGAGAGGGAGAGAGAGGAGGAGAGAGGAGAGAAAGGGGGGGAGAGGAGATAAATAGAGAGAGGAGAGAGAGGAGAGGAGAGAGAAAGGAAAGAGGGAGAGAGGAGAGAGAGGGGGGAGAGGAGAGGGAGGGGGGAGAGAGAGAGAGGAGAGAAAGAGAGAGAGAGAGGAGAGGAGAGAAAGAAGAGAGAAAGGAGAGAGGGGAGAGGACAGAGGAGAGAAAGGAGAGAGAGAGAGAGAGAGAGAGAGAGGAGAGGAGAGAAAGGGGGGGAGAGGAGATAAATAGAGAGAGGAGAGAGAGGAGAGGAGAGAGAAAGGAAAGAGGGAGAGAGGAGAGAGAGGGGGGAGAGGAGAGGGAGGGGGGAGAGAGAGAGAGGAGAGAAAGAGAGAGAGAGAGAGAGAGGAGAGGAGAGAAAGAAGAGAGAAAGGAGAGAGGGGAGAGGACAGAGGAGAGAAAGGAGAGAGAGAGAGAGAGAGAGAGAGAGAGAGAGAGAGAGAGGAGAGAAAGAAGAGAGAAAGGAGAGAGGGGAGAGGACAGAGGAGAGAAAGGAGAGAGAGAGAGAGAGAGAGAGAGAGAGAGAGAGAGAGAGAGAGAGAGAGAGAGAGAGAGAGAGAGAGAGAGAGAGAGAGAGAGAGAGAGAGAGAGGAGAGAGACGTTCCCCGAGGAAGGGCTCTAGTACGAATCTGAAAGCTTGGAAGAATAAATCTTCGGTCCCTGTGACCGATTCAGACTGGATCCTACCACATTATCCTGGTACAGGTATATTCTTCTACACTGACTCTACGTCAAAAGCCACGCCAAAGTGACCTCCACATGTAGGGCAGACCACGGGGCCTTGTACCTGAAGTTCAGAATGGATCTCACCGAGGCTTCATACGCAAGCCCCGTAGACCAAATTGTGCTAGGATTTTTACAACCGAGTGGCCAGGAAAGGACAGGGGCCACCCACCTCCACCCCAAAGCCCTCTCCATAGCTGGTGCTTCAGAGGTAACAGGCAAGACAAAAGAGAGAGGCAGGAACAAGGAAATTGGCTTACTGGGTAGGCAGGCAGAAGTCCTCCAGGTCCCACAAAATACTGGTTATGTAACAAGGGTGGTACACCTTGGGGCAGGTTGGGGGGTGCTTTGCCTGCAAATCAAAAGAAACACCTTTTTTAAAAAAAAACAACAACACACACACACCCTTAGCAGATGGGAAAAGAAGAGGCAGACGGCGTCAAACGGTCACATCCTGGTTTCGAAAAAGCTTAAGAGTTAAGTCACAGCAGGCAAAGACAGAATGAAGAAGAGGTTGAGGCAAGCAAGAAGAGACCAGTGGATCACTTTGTTCTCAGACCCCTGTCCAACTTGATCCTCCCTTCCCTGCTGCTTTGTGTTTTGCTCTTTCCTTTGATCGGACGTCTTCTCGGATCCAACCGCTGACAGTTTAAAAGCAACTGAGAAGCTGCATTCTTCACTTAACAACCGTTGGTAGGGGGAATCTCATTGGTTACATGTCGGGAGATCCTTTGTCGACCATCAAATAAAGCCCGCTACAGGTAGTCCTCAACTTGCATCCACAATTGAGCCCAAAATTTCCATCACTACGTAAGACAGTGGCAAAGTGAGCTTTGTCCCATTTTACGACCTTCCTTGCTATGGTTCTTAAGCAGATCACTGCAGTTCTTAAAAGTTAATCATACGGTCGTTAAGTGAATCTGGCTTCCCGACTGACTTTGTCAGATGGTCGCAAAAAGAGATGGTGTGGCCCCCCAGAACACTGCAACCGTCATAGGTATGAGTCAGCATCTGAGTTCTGATCACGTGAACACGGTGATGCTGCAATGGTCGTTAAGTGTGAAAAAGGGCCATAGGTCACTTTTTTCAGCACTGTTGTAACTTCAAACCAAATGAATGTTTGTAAGTCGAGGACTGCCTCTGCTTTCAAACTCATCATAGAAAGTTACTTCCACCATCCATTATGGAGGCTTCTGTTGCTAAATTTATAACTAATGACAATGGAATTGGATTACGCAGTGTGAAATTTGTTTATTTTATTCCATTTGTGCACACTCTGGATGGTTCACAAGAGAACGAATGTTGAGAATTAAAAAGATAAGAACAAAATGGCAATTAAAGGAGCAGCAAAGATGGTAAAACAGGCCTGTGACAGACACACACCTGGTCACATAAAAGAGGCTACACCCTTCCTACTTAACAGAATAACAGAGCTGGAAGGAACCTTGCAGGTCTTCTAGTCCAACCCTCTGACAGAAGATCCTATACCTATCCTATGCAGACGTGGCTGTCCGGTCTCTTCTTGAAAACCTCCAGTGTTGAAACATCTACAACTTTGGCAGGCAGGCTGTTCAAACTGATTAATTTAGGGCTCGCAACTTGGGTGTCCTCCTAGATTCACAGCTCTCCCTGGAAGATCATATAGGAGCGGTGACTAGGGGGGGGCCTTTGCCCCGGTTCGCCTGGTGCGCCAGTTGCGACCCTATCTGGACGGGGATGCCCTGCGTACAGTCACTCATGCGCCCGTGACCTCTTTTAGACTACTGCAATGCTCTCTACATGGGGCTGCCCTTGAGGACCACTCGGAGGCTTCAACTGGTGCAGAATGCGGCTGCATGAGTTGTGTTGGGGGTCTCCCGATACTCCCATGTAACACCTCTGCTCCGCGAGCTGCATTGGCTTCCAGTTGCCCTCCGGGTGAGATTCAAGGTGCTGGTGACCTATAAAGCCCTAAATGGCATGGGTCCGGATTACTTACGGGAGCACCTGCTGCTGGCATCAACTTCCCTTCGTCCAGTGCGCTCCCACAGAGAGGGCCTCCTCAGGGTGCCACCGGTCAGAGTGTCGGCTGGCGACCCCCAGGGGGAGGGCGTTCTCTGTGGGCGCACCGGACCTTTGGAATCGTTTACCGGTTGAGCTCCGGACAGCTCCTGACCTTCGCTCCTTCCGCCGTGACCTGAAAACTTACTTATTTGAACAAGCCGGCCTGGTCTGATGGGTTTGGGGTATTTTAATATTAATTTTAATTAATTTTTATTGTAATTGGGCTTTGTATTTAATTCTTATCTTAACTTTTGTAAATTGTATTTTTATTGTATTTATTGCCCTGTACACCGCCCTGAGTCCTTCAGGAAAAGGGCGGTATAGAAATTAAATTAATAAATAATTAATAAATAATTGTTCTGTCAGGAAATTACTCCTTAGTTCTAAGTTGCTTCTCTCCTTGATTAGTTTCCATCCATTTTTTTCTTGTTCTGCCTTCGGGTGCTTTAGAGAACAGCTTGACTCCCTCTTCTTTGTGGCAACCCTTCAAATTTTGGAAGACTACTATCATATCACCCCCAGTCCTTCTCTTCATGAAACTAAACATACCCAATTCCAGCAACTGTGCATCATATGTTTTCGCCTCCAGTCCCCTAATCATCTTTGCTGCTCTTCTCTGCACTCTTTCCAGAGTCTCAGCAACTTTTTTATAGCATGGCGACCAAAGTGTGGCCTTACCAAGGCATTGTAAAGTGGTATTATATTCTGTCCCTCAGTTAATGCAGCCTAGCACTGTGTTGGCTCCTATTTAAGTGATTGTCCACTAGGACCCCAAGATCCCTTTCAAAGTTAGTTAAAGGCCAGGAGACAGGCACTCTTACAGAGAAGGCGTGCTTCCTTAATCCCAAGAGGTGAGCATTGTTCAATTGGAGGAGCTTGGGAAGCAGGCCAAAGTTGCTGGTTCAAAGGACTAAGGGTGACATGATAGCAGCAGAGAAGAGTAACCAAGATGACTAGGAGACTGGAGGCTAAAACATATAAAGAACAGTTGCAGGAATTGGGTATGTCTAGTTTAATGAAGGGACGCGGTGGCTCAGTGGGTTAGGACGCTGAGCTTGTCGATCAGATGGTCGGCAGTTTGGCGGGTCGAATCCTGAGTGCCGCGTAACAGAGTGAGCGCCGGTTACTCGTCCCAGCTTCTGCCAACCTAGCAGTTCGAAAGCACGTAAAAATGCAAGTAGAAAAATAGGGACCACTACGGTGGGAAGGTAACAGCGTTCCGTGCGCCTTTGGCGTCTAGTCATGCCGGCCACATGACCACGGAGACGTCCTCGGACAAGCGCTGGCTCTTTGGCTTTGAAACGGAGATGAGCACTGGCCCCTAGAGTTGGAAACGACTAGCATGCATGTGCGGGGGAACCTTTACCTTTTAGTTTAATGAAAGGAAGGACTAGGGGTGACACGATAGCAGTCTTCCAATATCTGAGGGACTGACAGAAAGAAGAGGGGGGTGGGTCCACCTATTCTCTAAAGCACCTGAAAGCAGGACAAGAAACAACGGATGGAAACTAATCAAGGAGAGAAGCAACCTGGAACTAAAGAGAAAATTCCTGACAGTGAGAACAATCAATCAGTGGAACGACCTGCCTCCAGAAGCTGTGAATGCTCCAACACTGGAGGTTTTTAAGAAGAGACTGGGCAGTCATTTGTCTGAAAAGGTATAGTCTCCTGCTTGAGAAAGGTTGGACTAGACCTCCAAAGGCCCTTCCAACTCTGTTATTCTAAAGCAGCTGGGCAGATAGAGGGTTCCTCAAGAACCTACCCTTGTAAGGATTTATAAATAAAACTCCTTGAATCACACTTGGAAGAGAAATTGCAAGAATTTGCATTCTCCCACCCTTTTTGTGCCACTGCACGCTAAACCAGTTTGAAGCTTCTGGGTGGTTTTCCAGGGCAACCCCTCATATAAAGTGCATTGTAGTAGTCAAGCCACGAGGTGACCGGGATGCTTTACGTACAGTCACTCATGCGCTCGTTACCTCCCGTGTTGATTACTGCAATGCTCTCTACATGGGGCTGCCCTTGAAGACCACCCGGAGGCTCCAGCTGGTGCAGAATGCGGCCGCGCGGGTTGTGATGGGAGCATCCCGATACTCCCATATTACACCCCTCCTGCGTGAGCTGCATTGGTTACCGGTTGCCCTCCGGGTGAGATTTAAGGTGCTGGTTCTTACCTATAAAGCCCTACATGGCTTGGGCCTGGGATACCTGCAGGACTGTCTGTTCCCAGAGAGGGTGTCCTCAGGGTACCGTCGGCCAGACAATGTCGGCTGGCGACCCCCAGGGGGCAGGCCTTCTCTGTGGGGGCACCTGCCCTGTGGAATCAGCTTCCCCTGGAGCTCCGGATGACCCCAGACCTCCGGTCCTTTCGTTGTGACCTTAAGACATTTCTTTTCCAACAGGCCGACCTGGACTGATGATAAGGGGTTTTTTAAAATGGTTTTAAGGTTTTTATTTTTATTGGTTGTTGTTGGGGCTATAGATACAGTTTAATTTTAATTTTCATATTTGTATTTTACTTGTATTTTATTGTTGTTAGCTGCCCTTATTGTCAGAAAGACTTCCCAATTAAGAGAGGAGCACAACTGGCACATCAGATAAAGCTGTGCAAAGTCTTTCCTGGCCACAGCTGCCACCCGCTCAGGCGACAGCTGCAAGTCCAGGAAGAACCCCACATTTGTGCACCATTCGTGAATGAAGAACCCTACAGGTAGTCCTCAAGTTACGACCACAACTGAGCCCAACATTTCTGTTGCTAAGTGAGAGAGTTGTTATGTGACTTTTGCCCTATTTCTTGCCAAAGCTGTTAAGTCAACCACTGCAACTGTTAAGTTAGTAGCACGGTTGTTAAGTGAACCTGGCCTGCCCCACTGACTTTGCTTGCCAGAAGGCCGCCAAAAGGGACACTGCAGCCGTCATAAATATGAGTTCAGTTGCCAAGCATCTGAATTTTGATCATGTGACCATAGGGATGCTGCAAGAGTTAACCTAAGGTGTGAAAAACAGTCCTAAGTCACATTTTCAGTGCTACGGTAACTTTGAATGTTCACTAAATGAGTGGTTGTAAGTTGAGGACTACCTGTATTCCATCCAAGGTCAGAGATAGAATGTCCCCAGTCCTGAATGGCCCAAACATCCAAAACCATTTGGGAGGTTTCAGTTGGAGACAGTTCCTCCCTTTACAAAACTAGCAAAGTCTCCAAGCAGTGGGAGAGAAACTTGACAGCCCCACCTAACTGGCACTGGGGGGGTCAAAATATATAATTAGGTATCATCGGCATACTGAAGATACCGAACCCCAAATAAGTGGATGACTTCACCCAATGGTTTCATGTCTCTGGAGACTCTCAAGCCTCCAGGTCATGGTTGTCCCAAAGGTGCCTTTTCCCCCCCAAAAGGCAACTATTACTTTCTTGGGATAATAATAATAATAATAATAATAATAATAATAATAATAATAATAATAATAATAATAATAATAATAATAATAATAATAATAATAATAATAATAATAATAAGAAGAAGAAGAAGAAGAAGAAGAAGAAGAAGAAGAAGAAGAAGAAGAAGAAGAAGAAGAAGAAGAAGAAGAAGAAGAAGAAGAAGAAGAAGAAGAAGAAGAAGAAGTAGTTGGAAGGGACCTTGGAGGTCATTTAGTCCAACCCCCTGCTCAGGCAGGAAACCTTATACCATTTCAGGCAAATGGCTGTCCAGTCTCTTCTTAAAAACCTCCAGTGTTGGAGCATTCACCACCTCTGGAGGCAGGTTGTTCCACTGGTTAATTGTTCTGACTGTTATTTAGAACATTGGACTTCTCATCGAAGAAGCTTCTTCAGTTCTTGGATGAACTGTAGAAGCTTCCTGGATGAGAGGCAAAATTAGGGTTTTACTTAAAGAAACCTTAGAATGTGCAGAAATGGATAGACTGAGGTTAGAGTTTAAAGAGAAAGAAGATTCAGTTTACTAGAGAACATGGGGTAATTTTTACCAATGGTTAGGAAAAGGAACTAGTGACAAATGAATGTGGTGTGTTATTTGGAATATGTACTAGTAAGAATGAGTAACTGATACTGTTTTTGATTATTGTTTATGACATTTTCTACAGTTATCTATTACTATAGTAACTATTGTTAATTGAACATATGTACCCGGACAATAGCTTGTTTGCTAAAGAATGAAAGTGTTATTGGGGGATAACCCCAGTGTTGATCCCAACCCTGTCCTAATCCCAACCCCAATCCTGATTCCCAACCCCACCCTAAAGCCTAATCCCTAACCCGATCCTATTTTATACCTAACCCTATCAAAGTCAATAAAATTCTTTAGGGGGAAAAATGTTTTCAAAGAACAAAAACCAAGGAAGTCCGGTTGCCTTTTGGAGATAGCACTTTTGGGCCAATGATTTCACGCACATATTGAATAAGAGGGGTGGGTGGGAGAGCAGATCCCTACAGCAGCCCACAGAGCCTAGGGAAGAATCTCTCCATCCCCACCCCCATCATTGATTGAATGCAGAGCCATCTCCAGGCCCAGCTCAGGATACCGTAATCACTCATATCAAAGGCAACTGAGAAGTCAAGGAAGGGAAAGATAGATCCACCCCTGACATCCCCAGCTCTGCCGAGGTCATTAACAAGCACGACCAAGGCTGTCCGAGCGAGCCCGAAACAGGATTGAAAACAGAATTAAAATGTGTCTTAGAGAAAACCAAAAGCAGAAAACCTCCTTGAAATTTAGACAATTGAGAATACAAAAGTAATCCTCGACTTACGACCACCAGTGAGCCCAAAGTTTCTGCCGCTAGGTGAGACGGGGTGTTAAGTGAGTTTTGCCCCATTGTACAACCTTTCTTGCCACAGCTGTTGAGCGAATCAGTGGAGTTGTTAAAATTAGTGACACGGTTGTTAAGTGAATCTGGCTTCCCCATTGAACCTGGGTGGTCAAAAGGGGATCAGGTGGCCCGTGGGGCACTGCAACCAACCATCGTAAATATGAGTCAGTTGACAAGCGCCTGAGTTTTCATCACGTGCCCACGGGGATGCTGCAATGGTTAAGTATGAAAAACGGTCCTAGGTCATTTTTCCCAGTGCCGTTGTAACTCTGAACTGTCACTAAACGAATGGTTGTAAGCTGAGGACTACCTGCACTGTATTAACTGAGCATGATCAAAATCAATTAAGAGGCAGAAGGATTTTGCTGAAAAGGAAGTTCACCCTGTGAAAATTGAAACAAAAAAAATGCAATTATTTCTGTTAAAGGCTGCCAGAACTTCCTATGCAAGGTTAAAAAGATTTTGCAAGCTACTTTCTCTGCTTCGGATGACAAAGTTTATGCTGAAAAACCTCAAACGACAACTTTCATCAATCTTTGGAACAAACATCCCAAATCTTTGGATCTGAATTCAGTACTTCCTGCCCAAAGCAGGAAGCAACATCTTCTGAAAAAGAAATCCTGTACCGGAGGTTCAATCACCAATAACTTCTCTATGAACCTCATCCTATTTCCGTGATTAATTTTTCGAATAAATGGAAATAGTCTGGTAAGGGAAGGGGGAATCATACGGATTCCATTCTGCTTTCTCACAATCGGGAGGGTAGCCTTCTCGGTGGTGGTTGTGGCTACTTAACCCTTACGTGTAGGAATTTCAAATATTTTCAGACGTTAAAAAGCCAGGCAATTTTTTATTTCGTAGGCCTTGTGCAAAGCATGCTTTTAAAAAAGCCAGTCTTTTTTTAGAAAAGGCAACCTTTTTTTTTTTTGGTCCCCCAACGCTCAAGGTCTCTCATGGGCAGACCTGCAGGCTCAAATCCTCTCTTGCTACAGCCATGCAACCTGTTAAGATTGCGAACCTGAAGACACCAAAGGAGCTGGCCGGCTGGTGGGAATTGGCAGAGAGACGCTGGTCGCGTTCAGGCCGAGGCTGTTGGTGGTGCTGGCCATGCTGGTGGCCGAAGAGGTGGTAGACATGGTTGCAGCCACCGGAAAAGAGTTGGAGGGCTGGAGCGCAGTGGCATTCTCAACGTTGTTGTGCTGGAAAGGAAAAAAAAAAGCAGAGGTGTGAGGTTAAAACTGGAACAAAGGAGATGGCAGCAAAGGAAGCTGTGAGCTTCATCAACAAATGACACGAAGGTGGGTGGGGATCCTTGGTGCTCTCTGAGCTTGGTTGTTTTCTTGCAGACATTTCATGACCCAACTATTTTTTATTTTTTTTTATTTTAATTCCATTTATATCCCGCCCTTCTCCGAAGACTCAGGGCGGCTTACAAGCTTAGCAGTAGCCTTCATTCTATGTATATGCCTGCTTATTAGGGCTTTCACACACACACCCCAAGCGGCATTATTACAAAGTCAGCTTAATTGCCCCCAACAATCTGGGTCCTCATTTTACCTACCTCGGAAGGATGGTAGGCTGAGTCAACCTTGAGCCTGGTGGGACTCGAACCTGTACTAATTGCAGGCAGCTGGTGTTACTTAAGGGGGTAACATCATCAGAAGATCGGAAAAGGGGATCACACGACCCCGGGACACTGCAATGGTCATGCCAGGTGCCAAGCATCCGAATTTTATGTGAACGTGGGGATACTGCAAATGTCGTTAAGTATAAAAAAAAAACGGTCACAGGTCGCTTTTTTAAGGGTTGTTGTAACTTTGAACGGTCACTAAACGAACTGCTGTACGTCAAGGGCTACCTTACTCTCCCCAGATTTACTCTTCACTGGTTCGTATCTCAAGCTTCGCAGATATTATAAGCAAATGAATGGGGAGGTAGAAGACCAAAGTCTCTCCCAAATCTTTGGAATCCTAAGCTGCTGTGGTAACCTAAAGCTGACAATATTTTGGTACTATTTTTGCAAGTTTTAAAATAACACAGTACAACTAAGTTTTAGTTACAAGAGGTTCTACCCTAGAGCAGGGGTGTCCACCCTCGGCAGCTTTAGGACTTTAGGACAAAATTCCTCAGCCAGCATGGGCAGTAGAAGCCCACAGATCTTAAAAGTTGCCAAAGTTGAATATCTCTGCCTAAAAGACGCCGCAAAGACACACATTTTCTGTGAAATTAAGCAGGATATAGGTAGTCCTCAACTTACGCCCACAGTTGAGCCCACAATTTCTGTTGCTAAGTGAAACATTTGTTAAGAGAATTTTGCCCCATTTTATCATCTTTCTTGTCACCGTTGTTAAAATGAATCACTGGCATTGTTCCAAGTCAGTCGTACGGTTGTTAAGCGAATCTGGCTTGCCCACTGACTTTGCATGTTACAAGGGTGAAAAAAAGGGGATCACATGACCCTAGGACACCGCGACCGTCATAAATATGAGTCAGTTGTCAGGCATCCGAATGTAAATCACGTGGCCATGGGGATGCTGCAACGGTCGTTAAGTGTGAGAAATGGCCGTAAGTCCCTTTTTTCACTGCCATTCTAATTTTGAACGGTCACCAAACGAATTGTTGTACGTCAACGACTACCTTTTGACTCATCAAGAGGACTCACCGTATGTGACGAGGCAGAAGAGAGGCTGCTTTGATGATCTGATAGAGAACTGAAGAGAAACCAAAAACAACCGTTATTTGACATTTGGTTAATTCTTACCTAAGCCTCTCAAAAAACGTTCCAGTCTCTGTTCTCCCTCAAAGTCAAGAATCCTACAGAACCGTGGTGGCGAACCGATGGCACGCGTGCCACAGATGGCACGCAGAGCCCTCTCTGTGAGCACGTGTGCCGTTGCCCCAGTCCTAGGCCTTCAGCTGGGTTTTACAAAACCTTTTCGCTTTAGGCCTCCGCCGCCATGTGCAAAAAAAAAAAGGTTAATCAATCAATCAATTTCAACTTCTTGCTGGGGAAAAAAAAGATCTGGCAAAGTTGGAATCGATTGATTGAACTTTTTAGTCCCACCCAGTCTGCCGTTACCACCGCAGCCACGCCCACTCAATGGGGCACACACACCCAATTGGCCACACCCACCCAGCACCCGATCATACATAAGTGTGTTTTGGGTCGCAGTTTGGGCACTCGGTCTCTAAAAGGTTCGCATCACTGCTATAGTGTCAGTTAGAGAGCTTCAGAAAAAATCTGCCACACGTAAGTCTGCCTGCCTCCTGTAAGCTTAAGCTACCGAAGATTTATGGGCTCAATATTGCTGGTCCCAGACCTCCAAAGAATGAATGAAGTTATTTTAATACCCCACCTTTTTATTTTTTTTAATCATTATTATTATGATGATCCTCATCATCTCAAGATGTTGATCGTATTGTCTTCCACCGGCTCTTTTTCCTCACAACAACAATCCTGCAAAGTGGATTCGACCAAGAGCGAGTAACTGGCTCCAAGTCATCCAGTCAGGTTTCATGCCTTATGTAGGACTATAACTCACAGCTTCATGGTGATTGGCCCAAAGTCACTCAGCTGGCCTTTGTCCGTGCATAAGTTGAGAGTAGAACTCACCATCTCCTCAAGGACTGGCCCAAAGTCACCCAGCTGGCTATCACGCCTAAGGCGGGACTAGAACTCACCATCTCCTCAGGGATTGACCCAGTCACCCAGCCAGCTTTCATGGCTAAGGTGGAACTAAAACTCACTGTCTTCTGGTGATTGGCCCAAAGTCATCCAGATGGCTTTTTTTTTTAATCCCATTTATATCCCGCCCTTCTCCGAAGACTCAGGGCAGCTTACAATTTTAAGCACAAACCAATGTGCTTAGCAAAAGCCTTCATTCTATGTATATGCCTGCTTATTAGGGCTTTCGCGCCCGTCCCCCCAAGCAGCATTATTACAAAGTCAGCTTATTGCCCCCAACAATCTGGGTCCTCATTTTACCTACCTCGGAAGGATGGAAGGCTGAGTCAACCTTGAGCCTGGTGGGACTTGAACCTGCACTAATTGCAGGCAGCTGGTGTTACTTAAGGAGGCATTAGCCTACTGCTCCACCAAGGCTTTTGTTGCTAAGACAGGAATAGAAGTCATTGTCTCTTGATAACTGGCCCAAAGTTCCTCAGGTGGCTTTCATGTCTTAAGGCAGAATTAGAACTTACAGTCTCCTAGTGATTGGCCTGAAGTCACCCAAATGCTTTAGTTGTCAGAATTTCCCTAGCCAAATGGCACTTCCAATTACTGGGGATTCTGGGTGCCCCTAGGCCTGTGGTGGCGAACCTATGGCATGTGCGCCACAGGTGGCATGCAGAGCCTTCTCTGTGGGCACGCGTGCCGTCATCCCAGTCCTAGGCCTTTAGCTGGGTTTTATAAAACCTTTTTTGCTTTAGGCCTCCGCCGCCGTGTGCCAAAAAAAAAGAAAAAAGGTTCAATGAATCAATCAATTTACAATTTCTCGCGGGGAAAAAAAAGATCTCGCAAAGCTGGAATTGATTGATTGAACTTTTTAGTCCCACCCAGTCTGCCGTTACCACCGCAGCCACACCCACCCAATGGGCCACGCCCACCCGGCACCCGACGATACACAAGTGGGTTTTGGGTTGCAGTTTGGGCACTCGGTCTCTAAAAGGTTCGCCGTCACGGCCCTAGGCTCAAGAAGCTGCTAAGATCATCTTCTTCCTTGTTCTTCTCACCAGTGCCAGGCCAACCCCAAAAAGAAGGCAATTCTGATTCATTCTTCATCCTGAGCCTTAGCAGGATGGAACACTTTAACAATGAAATAAGCTGCTAACTTATCTGGATCTTCAGGACACTCTCTGCTCCATAGCTAATATGGGCTGGAATGTGGCCTGCATTCTCAGGAGGAGAAGCAAGAGACAATGCAGTTTAGATAGCTTGTGTGAGAGAAAAGAAGGTGAAGATGGCTCCTCCCTAAGTTCCCAGACTATTTGCTTTACGGGGCTGCAGCATGCTTTAGTTTGGCAAGATGCTGTCTACAGGTGAGGAACAATAACCACAATGTGTAGTTCTTGGTTTTTGAGACTTTCCTTTCCCTTCCTTTCCTTTCCTTTCCTTTCTTCTTCAGATCTCCAGAAAGGAGAGACTGCATTCCAGAGCACCAAGAGACAATGCAGTTTATATGAAAGAGAGTGAAGACGGCTCTCGCTAATACTTCCCAGGGTACTGTATATGTGCTAGATCAGTGATGGCGAACCTTTTAGAGACTGAGGGCCCAAACTGCAACCCAAAACTCACTTACGTATCGTCGGGTGCCGGGTAGGTGTGGCCAATTGGGTGGGTGTGCCTCATTGGGTGGGTGTGTCTGCGGTTGCCGGGTGGGTGCGCCCCATTGGGTGGGCGTGTCTGCGGTGGTAACAGCAGACTGGCTGGGACTAAAAAGTTCAATCAATCAATTCCAACTTTGCAAGATCTTTTTTTTTCCTGCGAGAAGTTGAAATTCATTGATTGATTGAACCTTTTTTTTTTTTGCAAACAGCGTTGGAGGCCTAAAGCTTAAAGCAGACATGTCAAACACAAGGCCCGGGGGCCGGATCCGGCCCGTGAAGTGGTTTCATGCGCCCCGCGAAGCCATCCTGGAAACAGTGAGGGAACGGCCCCCACTGCCTTGGCCCTGGCCCAGAGACCCTCCTTCTGCCAGAGACCCTCAGATCTGTCCCACTCCTGCCCAGGCCCCCATAGGCACCCTTGATGCGAACGATGTAGAGCTGGCCACGCCCACCCAGTAGGCCACACGCTCTAGCCACGCCCACCCAGTAGGCCACACCCACCCAGCCCCCTGAGGGCAACCGCAATGCTGATGCGGCCCTCAATGAAATTGAGTTTGACACCCCCGGCTTAAAGGTTTTATAAAACCCAGCTGAAGGCTTAGGACTGGGGCGACGGTGCATGTGCCCACAGAGAGGGCTCTGCGTGCCACCTGTGGGACGCGTGCCATAGGTTCGCCATCACGGTGCTAGATGCTTTCATTTGGCAAGATTCTGTCTAGAGCTGAGGAGCAATAAAGGAATCTGCTAGGCTAGGAATAATCACAATGTGTATTCCTTAAGTTTTTGAAGCCTGACGACTGCTCACAAAACCTTTCCCCCACCTCCCCCAATCTTCTACCGTACCTGCTTAATTGAGAGAGGGAGCTGTTGGCCAAGTCACTGGATGGAAGTGCTGCTGTGTGAGAAGGTGCTGAAGGCAGAAGCAAAGAGGTGGGTGCTGTGGTGCTCGGCAACGAAGGACCTTTGGCAGGTAGTGATGGAGGAGAGGTTTCCAGCTTTGACGTGGGAACGGTCGAAGGAGCTGCAAAGTTGGGAAAAGGTATTCAGAGAAGGGTTGAAACTGCCCCAGCAAAACCATGGAGTGAATTTTGTTTGGGCAGCAGAGACAGGTGGGGACAGAAAAATTGAAATATATCCAATGATTTGCGCCAATAAGAACTTGTGTTTTTTTTAAAAGAAGATGTGTTTCTGCTATGGTAGGATTCCTTCTCTCACCCTGAAAACATCAGCTTCTAGCCTGCAGCAAGACAGTCTTCACAATGAGCTTTATAATATTTTTAAAGTAATGCAACTAGGTGATGAGGAAAAAGTAAAAAGTAAATGGAGACATGGAACTGTAACCTACTGAGGAGGTGGGGTGGGGAGATTTGGGCAGCAAATCAGCCCACCTTTTTGCCAATACAAGGGGGAAAAACACAGGCATGGATGACATGCAGAAGCCATTAAAAACTTTTGAATACAGAGAGCTAAGATTTCATCTACTTACTGTCAAGAGCTGGCTGCATTCGAACACCGTTGTGTCCATTCTGAAAGTCACAAGAAAGGAATTAGTGGCATTTTTAACCCAAAACTAAAACAAAAAATACAAAGTACATCAAATGATCCTCATGTGTTCAATGTTAATTCCTTTCCAAAAGTTTAATTGCCATTTAAGCTAATGTAGAGGTCCTTGATTTACAACCAGTCACTTAGCAACGATTCAATGTTACGATGCACCGATTTTTGGGGGGTGGGGGGAAATTATGACCTGGGCTTGAAGTTCTGATGGTCAGGGTGACACACCCCCCCCATGGTCACATGACCACATTTCAGGCGCTCAGCAACCAGGCATTTCCTACATCTTACAATCATGTATGTGTTTTATGATGGTTGAGCTGTAAACCAGCCATTTATTTCTGGCTTTTTGGCAAAACTGTCCCCTAGTGAATATGGAGTCACTTAATGACTGCAGTATTTGCTTAACCATCATTGCAAAACAAGCTTTAACAACCCTCTTGACAACCATCGCAATTTACGATCGTAATGGGAGGCTCCAATCTATGGTCATTAACTTGAGGATCTGCTTGACAACTGTCACAATTTACTAGCGTAAATGACAACCAGTTTGACAACAATTTACGACTGTAATGGGAAGGCCCCATTATGGTGGCAACTCAAGGACCTCCTGTAGCAAGGAAAGGATTAAAAATTAATTGCCAGGGTATAAAATATGGAAATTCTCTCCTATTCTCAGAGTTTGATCCATTACAAACAAAACACCTTAACAACACAGAAAACAATTGTGGGCATGAAGGTGGCTGCCAATTTAGATTCAGGAAAGGGTTATTCATAGCTCTTTCTCCCCAAACCTGTGAACTAATTACACAATTAAGGGTCAAGAACCTAAATACCAACTGCTAAGAATTATGGTGGAAACTGCCCTAAATTCCTGCCCTGCCTGTCAGGTTTCCTGGACAAATCTTCCTCTGCATGTGGAAAAACATAATAAATCAAACTAGATTGATAGATTAAGTGCCATTAGGGCAGAATTGACTCTAAATGATTGCATGGATAGATTCTGCCTGAACAATTATTATTTTGGAGGGTACAAATCAATCAAGCACTAACATTGGGGCCTTCACCGCAGCCCTATCATTTGTCTATTGGGCAGGATAATCAATCATAAAAGGAAAATGTGATCCTCCAGCATCTTTTATTATTATCAGAGCTCTCCTGGATGGGCTTCTGGGCTGTTACACCCTCATGAGCCAGGAAGGGAAAGAGATTGCACTCTGTGGTTTAGACCTGAGTATTTGGTTGGTTAATTTGCCAAGAGTGCCAAAGATGCATCAATTTTCTGCAGATTTATTTTGAAACTCATAGTACTCGTATGTAAAAGCAGCATGGTGGCCTAGTGGTGAAGACCCTCACATCCCACTCAGAAGGTTGAGAGTTCAATTCTAGGTAGCAACAGATGTCTCGCTCCTAGCGCAATAAATACATACATACATACACACACATACATACACACACACAGATATCTATATCTATCTATCTATCTATCTATCTATCTATCTATCTATCTATCTATCTATCTATCTATAAGTGTGTGTGTGTGTGTGTGTGTGTGTGTGTGTATGTCTTGGCGTATTCGGGTATAATAATAATAATAATAATAATAATAATAATAATAATAATAATAATAATAAGAAGAAGAAGAAGAAGAAGAAGAAGAAGAAGAAGAAGAAGAAGAAGAAGAAGAAAAAGAAGTTGGAAGGGACCTTGGAGGTCATCTAGTCCAACCCCCTGCTCAGGCAGGAAACCTTATACCATTTCAGACAAATGAGTGTCCAGTCTCTTCTTAAAAATGTCCAGTGTTGGAGCATTTACCACCTCTGGAGGCAGGTTGTTCCACTGGTTAATTGTTCTAACTGTCAGGAAGTTTCTCCTTAGTTCTAGGTTGCTTCTCTCCTTGACTAGTTTCCATCCGTTGCTTCTTGTCCTGCTTTCAGGTGCTTTGGAGAACAGCCTGGCTCCCTCTTCTTTGTGGCAGCCCCTGAGATATTGGAACACTGCTATCATGTCACCCTTCACTCTTCTCTTCGTTAATCTACACATACCCAATTCCAGCAACCGTTCCCTATATGTTTTAACCTCCAGCCCCCTAATCATCTTTGTTGCTCTTCTCTGTACCCTTTCTAGAGTCTCGACATCTTTTTTACATCGTGGTGACCAAAACTGGATGCAGTATTCCAGGTGTGGCCTTACCAAAACATTGTAAAGTGGTATTAGTACTTCACTTGATCTTGATTCTATCCCTCTGTTAATTCAGCCTAGCACTGTGTTGGCTTTTTTGGCAGCTGCAGCACACTGCTGGCTCATATTGAAGTGATTGTCTACTAGGACTCCGAGATCCCTCTCACAGTTACTACTATTGAGCAAGGTACCACCCGTGTAAGATTTGCTCGCACAAGCACAAAGACGAAGACACCAGCCTGAAGATGACGAGTGGGACCTCGTCGAAACGTCGCCAAGACAGTCTCAATCTTACACGGGAAAAGACCCAAATACGCCAAGACCTACATACCTGTACCCGTGAAAATATATACATACGCTGCAAACTCCACATAGGCGTCAGAAAGGCCATCCAGCCAATAGCGCTCAGCTTCATCCAGTTGCCCTAACTCTACCCCGAATTAAGGGATTCCAGGGTCGTAAAAAGGGAGTTTTATACTATTCATATGTAGTCGAACTAAAGAAACCATGTTTGTGGTAATGAGCTTGCCATGGAAGGCAAGACAGACTTTGTTCAAATGTTGTCAACTTTAGCAGTTTTTACAGGACAGTTATACGCCCTATGAACTTTTGATAACGTAACTGTTTCAGATTTATTTATTTTACTGAGTGGTGGCATAGACAGATGAGTAGCGTCTGCTTATAGCTACTTTTTTCTATTAAAAACTATAATTCTACTAAGAAACACTTCTGGGTGTTAGAATGACACCTGAGGAATCTAATCAGCTGATCAAACGGCAATAGGCATTGAAGAACAGAGCTGTCGTAAGGAAAACTGGCCATATGCACACAATCTGAACATTCACATTGAATATCAGCTAGTATACCAATGGAAATATTTAAAAGTGACACAACTTGAAAACAGTAAACAATCAATATTTCAACCAGCAGTGCAGGAAGGAAAAGACCGATTCTCAGACACAGGGGTTATGTGATTGAGGCAAGAATGGAGTATTTGAGTTTGGGATTAATCTTCTTACTTGATGATCGAAGGCATCATGGTTTTATGACCGTAATATTATAATTAGAAGAGAATATTTGTAATTCGGGGTTGAACCTTGATGCTCTCAGAGCTTGGTTGTTTTCTTGCAGACATTTCATTACCCAACTAGGTAACACCATCAGTGCTACAGTGGGGAGGGGGGGTGTTTGCTCTCTTCTTATATTGTATATTGTTTACCACAATACACCCAATCAAAGAACTCCCATCTCAGACAAACAATCAAACAGTCAGCACCAGCTTAATCAAGGAGCCACCAAGAACACTCCCACCAACATTGGGATGGCAAGCAACTTTTATATCAACAGAAAATAAACCTCTCTCCCTTCTAGCACTGATGAGGTTACCTAGTTGGGTAACGAAGTGTCTGAAATGAAACAACCAAGCTGAGAGAGCACCAAGGCCCCCACAACATTATAATTGCTGATTGTACTTTTTATTCTTGAAACACTGGTCATTTTGTTGCATGACTGTGTGTGTGTGTGTGTGTGTGTGTGTGTGTGTGTGTGTGTGTATATATATATATCTATATATATATATGTGCTTGTGTAGGTTTACTTCTCTTCTGTTAGGGTCTCATGGTAATGCTAAATAAATACCTTGCATGTTGTCACCTGTGAGCTGCTTAAGAGTTTGGCAAGTGAAAGGCCATAAAAAACCCCCCACTGAAATAAGTAAATTTAAAGGAGCACAGTTGGGTGTGAACTTCATCAGATGCCGATGAGCACCCTCATCTTAAGAACTTCACCAAAGATGATCAATGGCAATCAGGGATGTCTTGGAATGCAGTACTGCAGGCTGCTTCTGCTGCCAGCAGTTCGGCAGATCAATTCTGATCGGCTCAAGGTTGACTTGGACTTCCATCCTTCTGAGGCGGCTAAAATGAGGACCTAGATTGTTGAGGGCAAAAGGCTGACTCTGTAAACTGCTCAGAGAGGGCTGAAAAGTACTATGAAGTGATATATAAGTGGGTTAGGACGCTGAGCTTGTCGATCAGAAGGTCGGCAGTTTGGTGGGTCAAATCCCGAGTGCCGCATAGCAGAGTGAGCGCCTGTTACTCATCCCAGCTTCTGCCCACCTAGCAGTTCGAAAGCACATAAAAATGCAAGTAGAAAAATAGGGACTGCTCCGGTGGGAAGGTAACGGCGTTCCGTGCGCCTTTGGCGTCTAGTCATGCCGGCCACATGACCACGGAGACGTCCTTGGACAAGCGCTGGCTCTTCGGCTTTGAAACGGAGATGAGCACCAGCCCCTAGAGTTGGAAATGACTAGCACGCATGTGCGGGGGAACCTTTAACTTTACCTATCTACCTACCTACCTACCTATTTTGACTCAGCCTTCCACCCTTCCAAGGTTGGTAAAATGGGGACCTAGATCCGTGGTGACGAAACTATTGGCACGTGTGGCACAGGAGGCACGCAGAGCCCTCTCTGTAAGCACGCACACGCGCACTGTCGCCCCAGTCCTAGGCCTTCAGCTGTGTTTTATTAAACCTTTCACTTTAGGCCTCCACCGCCGTGTGCAAAAAAAAAAGAAAAAAGGTTCAATCAATTTGAACTTCTCTTGGAGAAAAAAAAAGATCTCGCAAAGTTGGAATTCGTTGATTGAACTTTTTAGTCCCACCCAGTCTGCCGTTACCACCACAGCCACGCCCACCCAATGGGCCGCACCCACCCAATGGACCACGCCCACCTGGCACCTGAGGACCCATAAGTGGGTTTTGGGTTGCAGTTTGGGCACTTGGTCTCTAAAAGGCTCGCCACCACTGACCTAGACTGTTGGTGACAAATATGCTGACTCTGTAAACCGCCGAGAGAGGGCTGTACAGCACTGTGAAGCGGCACGTAAGTCTAAGTGCCATTGCTATCTGCTACTGCTATACTCACCATGACAGCCACCGAGACAGGTTCTGACGGAGGCACCGAACTTTGGTATGTCATCCTGTTATGCGGAGAGGCCTGGTCGTAAGAGGAGGAGGAGGAGGTGGTGGTGGTGGAGGCCGTTACAAGGCTACTGCTCTGGACAGAGCAGGTCAGGCTGGATGTGATGACAGGGGTGGAGTAGGCGGACTCCTGCACTGTATTGGACATTGGCAAAGAGGTATTCAAAGGTTCACTGGAAAAGTAAAAGCCACGTATTGTCTTGGTCAAGGTTTATTCAGGATTCACTAGGCAGCTCAGCAGCTATGCTAAAAGGGATACGCAGCCGGGAATACAGGCAGTCCTCAACTTATGACAGTTCATTTATTGACCATTCAAAGTTATAGCGGCACTGAAACAAGCAACTCAGGGCCATTTTTCATGCTTACAACCATTGCAGCATCCCCACGGCCACATGATTTACATTCAGATGATGCTTGGAAACTGACTCGTATTTATGACGGTTGCAGTGTCCCTTAGCAACAGAAATTTTGGGCTCAAATGTGGCCATAAGCTGAGGACCACCTGTACATTAACAGGGGAAAAAAATAATTGACAAACATTTGTACAACTTAAAAAGATCAAGCGGCCTTACAGGAAATTCAAGTCCTGCCAGGCAAAGTCAAGACCTCAAGGAAACCCGGCAGTTTATTTATTGAATTTATACGCTGCCCTTTTCACGGATAAGGTGGCTCCGGATGGCATGTAAATTTAATAAATAAGTAAACGTTTAGTTGTTGACCATGTTCTTTCTCCGTGGCTGTGCCATACTCAACATCATATTCAGAACACGAAACGAAGTTACACAGAAGTGAGCGCAGGTATACAGGTAGTCCTTGACTCACAACAGTTCATTTAATGACCGTTCAGATTTACAATAGCACTGGACAAAGTGACTTTTGGCTGCTTTTCGCACTGATGGCTGTTGCGGCATCCCCACTGTCAGAATCCATTTATATCATATTCATAAATGGAATGTTTCAAACATTGTTCCATGGATTCTGCCATCTCCCGAAGAGAAGAGAATAGATGTGTATTGAACCGGCAATAGGCATTTCAAAGGAAAGGAGAAGCCTTTTGAACTGGGGAAACAAAAGGGGGGGGGGGCTAGCATCTGGGTTTTGTCACGGAAGACAGCAATAAACATGAAGGGTCCTAAGTTCCTTTTTCCCACGAGATGGATGATATGAGAGAAAGGATGGGGGACTGACCAAATGAGGTTATATAAGTCCTGTCTTGTTCCTACAACCAAGCATGTCATAGTAAAGATTCTTTTTTGGAAATAGATTTGACTCCAAGAATTTTGTCTTCCTAAGATGTGGTTTGGGGTGGGTCCTGACACCCACGGTCACGTGATTTACATCTGGATGCATGACAACTGACTCACATTTAGGATGGTCACAGTGTCTTGGGGTCACGCGCGATCAAAATTTGGATGCTTGGTAAATGACTCATATTTATGACGGTTCCAGTGTCCCGGGGTCACGTGATCCCCTTTTGCAACCTTCTGACAAAGCAAAGTCAATGGGGAAGCCAGGTTCGCTTAACAACCCTGCGACAAGCTTAACAACGGTGGCAAGAAAGGTCGTAAAATGGGGCAAAACTCACTTAACAGCAGATATTTGGGGCTCAGTGGTGGTCGCGATTCGAGGACTATCTGTACTGGAGGTACTTTTCTACGGTGGTTCTTCCCACGTACGTTTTCCACTGGGATTGCAGTGAACGTGTTTATTTGCTGATTCTCAAGGCTTGGGAGAGTTACAAGTTGTGGAATTGAAAAGGCCTCATTAGAATCAGAGGAGGGTTGGTTAACTCCAGATCTATTAGCCAAGATGGTTTACCCATCATCTACGTTAAGGGCAATACAGAGATTAGGGACAAAGGAGGGCTTCTACCATTCAACAACCTCTGTTTTATGAGCTTCCTAAAAACCTCTGGCTGATCGTGCTGACTGCATGGGAGAGAAAAAGAACCCAGATTAAATGAGTTTTTTTTAAATTACATTTATATCCCGCCCTTCTCCGAAGACTCAGGGCGGCTTACAAGCTTAGCAGTAGAACTAAGTTAAACTAAGTTTAACATAGAACCTTATCCTCTCCAGCAGCCTACAATAAGATAAGCAGCGATCAACAATATCCTAATCAAGGAGGTACCAAGGAAAAAAGACCATCGTATTTATTCCGATAGAAAATGATATTTGTAGCTCAGGGCTGGACTGTGGACTCCTTGGTGCTCTCTGCGCTTGGTGGCTTTTTTGCAGACGTTTCATTACCAAACTAGGTAATGTCATCAGTGCTACTCCCGTCAGGAAACGTCCGCAAGGAGACCACCAAGCTCAGAGAGCACCAAGAATCTCAAGGATGTTGTTCTCCTCCTCCCTGCCGCCGCCTCCTCCTCTGTAATCAATCAATCAATCAATCAATCAGAACAGAGTTAGAAGGGACCTCAGAGGTCTTCTAGTCCAGCCCTCTGCTCAAGCAGGAGACCATATTCCAGACAAAGGGCTGTATCATCTCTTCTTAAAAACCTCCAGTGTTGGAGCACCCACAACTTCTGGAGGCAAGCTGTTCCACTGACTAATTGTCCTCACTGTTAGGAAGTTTCAAAGAGCCTTGGTGGAGCAGTGGGCTAATGCCTCCTTGAGTAACACCAGCTGCCTGCAATTAGTGCAGGTTCGCATCCCACCAGGCTCAAGGTTGACTCAGCCTTCCATCCTTCCGAGGTAGGTAAAATGAGGACCCAGATTGTTGGGGGCAATTAAGCTGACTTTGTAATAATGCCGCTTGGGGGTGTGTGAAAGCCCTAATAAGCAGGCATATACATAGAATGAAGGCTACTGCTAAGCTTGTAAGCCGCCCTGAGTCTTCGGAGAAGGGCGGGATATAAATGGATTTTTTTCAAAAAAAGTTTCTACTTAATTCCCAGTTGCTTCTTGCCGTGATTGTCTTTGCCTTCTGGTGCTTTGAAAATAAACTGACCCCTTCTTCTTTGTGGCAGCCCTTCAAATACTGGAATACTGCTATCATGTCCCACCCGGTCGTTCCTTTTCTCCAGAATAGCCATACCCAATTCTTGCAACCGTTCTTCATATGTTTTTGTCTCCAAGCCTTTAGTCATCTTAGTTGCCCTTCTTTGCATTTTTTCCAAAGTCTCAACGTCTTTTTTTGTAATGCGGTGACCAAAACTGGATGCGGTGTTCCAGGCGTGGCCTTACTAAGGCTTTATAAAGCGATACTAATACTTCACGTGATTTTGATTCCATGCCTCTGTTTATGCAACCAAGGACTGCATTAGCTTCAACATCTGAAAAATGCATTCCACACGGTATTGATCCATGAAGTGAAAAAGCAGGACAAAAGCTAAACACGTAATCAGGCAATAACGGGATTAAGGTGGTTCTTCCCCTGCCCAAATTTAGGTTAACCACAACTCTAATTCACCTTTTGGAAAGCATTAAAGACCTGGCTGTTTTCCCAGGCATGGAAGGGAGGGATTTGGTTTGTGGTGTTTTCAGCAGCCCCTTTTGTGTTTAAATTAGTTGTGAAATATGAGATGGACAGTTATATAAATCATTTGAAGCAAAAAAGCAACTTGGACACTCTTTAAGATTTCAGGAAGATTTGTTGAGCGATTTTTTGCCTGTTTTTCAGATGGTGAACCAGAGCAGTGCCAATAGAAGAAAATATTTGTAGCTCAAGGTTGAATGAAGTGTGAGGGTGCTTGGTGTCCTCTGAGCTTGGTGGTTTTCTTGCAGACATTTCACGACCCAGTTAGGGAACATCATCAGTGCTGGAAGGGAGGAGGAGGAGGAGGAGGAGGAAGAGGAGGAGGAGGAGGACTGAGGGATCCTTGATGGTCTCTGAGCATGGTGGTTTTCTTGCAGACATTTCACGACCCAATTAGGGAACATCATCAGTGCTAGAAGGGAGGAGGAGGGGGAGGAGGAGGGAGGGAGGGAGGGAGGGAGGGAGGGAGGGATCCTTGGTACTCTCTGGGCTTGGTGGTTTTCTTGCAGACGTTTCATGACCCAACTAGGGGACATCATCAGTGCTAGAAGGGAGTGGGGTTTGCAAAGAGGAGGAGGAGAACTTGGGGTCCTTGGTGCCTTCCTTGCAGACATCTGATTACCCAACAAAGTATCATCATCAGTATTAGGGAACTGTTTTCCTCTGCCGCTTTCTTCTTCCCAATCTGTCAGCTTGTGTTAAGCCAGGCTTGAATCCAGCATCATCCAAGAGGAAATGGAACCGGATGTCCCCAAACCTTCTGAGGTTCTTAACCTTCCTGATTTCCTAGGTAGGTCATAAGCCGGGATGATCTATGCACGGTCACTCACGCGCTCGTGACCTCTCGACTAGACTACTGCAACGCTCTCTACATGGGGCTGCCCTTGAGGACCACCCGGAAGCTCCAACTGGCACAGAATGCAGCCGCGAGAGTTGTGTTGGGAGTTTCCCGATACTCCTATGTCACACCTCTGCTCCGTGAGCTGCATTGGTTGCCAGTTGTCTTCCGGGTGAGATTCAAGGTACTAGTAATGGTGTTTAAAGCCCTACATGGCAGGGGTCCGGAGTACCTTAGGGAACACCTGCTGCCGGCGTCAACTTCCCTCCGCCCTGTGCGTTCCCACAGAGAGGGACTCCTCAGGGTGCCACCGGTCAGAGAATGTAGATTGGTGGCCCCCAGGGGGAGATCTTTCTCTGTGGGCGCCCCGGAGCTATGGAACCAGTTACCGGTTGAGCTCCGGACGGCGCCCGATCTTCGCTCCTTTCGCCGCGATCTGAAAACATACCTGTTCGAACAAGCCGGCCTGGCCTGAGGGGGGATTGGTGGGGTTTTTTACTATCATTTTATTGGGGTTTTTATTAATGTACCAACTGTTTTTATGGGCATGTATTTAATTATCTTTTAATTTTTGTAACTCTGTGTTTTATTCTTGCCCTGTACACCGCCCTGAGTCCTTCGGGAGAAGGGCGGTATAGAAATATTAATAAATTAAATTAAATTAAATTAAATTTCAGGAACTAAGAGGGAAGCTTCAGCCTTGCGTTTCTGCTTCTCGAATCATCCGATTTCAAATAAGCTCTGTGTCAAGAGCCCAGGAGAGCTCACCCTAACACTGCCGCTGCTCAAATGACCTCATCTGCACCTGTCGCATCCTGCATCATTGTGATGATGACACGGATGAGGCCACTGGCCTCTCCCTCGTCCCCCCACCCCTAGACAGAAATACACTTACTTTACAGGCTTGGTGTACAGGATATTGTTGGGCGCTGGGCTGCTTTCATAGCTTGAAGCAAATCCAAACTCTGAGACTGCAGGTTCCAGCCCAAATTCAAGCGCTCCAAATTGCACATTTAGCCCCGGAACGTCAGTCGATCCAGGCATTTCCACCGCAGAAGAAGGGATCTGGAAAAAAAAAATCACATAGCAGATTGTAATCAGGAAGGCCAGCTGGGAAAAGGAACATTTCCTGTTTAATTCATTTATCGTCTGTCATTGGAAAGGATCTGTCAGACCTGCCTCAACTTGGTATTCTGTCTAAATCAGGGGTCCCCAACCTCAGGTCCATGGACCAGCAGCTTTTCCCCCTAATAAAGAACAGGGTATCTTCAAATCATTGTCCCTTTGGGCAACCATTTTTTTTTTGCCGGCTCCAAAGATGGCGGACGCGCTGGGGAGAGCTCCGTAGCCCCCAACGGTAAGGCGTCCCCCCAGGGACTGCCTTACGTACAGTCACCCATGCCCTTGTGACCTCTCGCCTAGACTACTGTAACGCTCTCTACATGGGGCTGCCCTTGAGATCCACTCGGAAGCTTCAACTGGTGCAAAGTGCAGCGGCACGGACACTCTTGGGAGCCTCCCGATACTCCCATATCACACCTCTCCTCCGTGCGCTGCACTGGCTTCCGGTTGCCTTCCGAGTGAAATTCAAGGTGCTAACAATGACATACAAAGCCCTACATGGCATGGGTCCGGACTACCTACGGGAGCACCTTCTGCCAATGTCAGCACCCCACCGTCCTGTGCGCTCCCACAGAGAGGGCCTCCTCAGGGTGCCACCACTCAAGGAATGTCGGCTGGTGGCCCCCAGGGGGAGGGCATTCTCAGTGGGTGCCCCAGCCCTCTGGAACTGCTTGCCAACTGAAATCCGGATGCCCCCCGACCTCCGCACCTTCCGGCGCGACTTAAAAACTTACCTGTTCCAGCAGTCCGGCCTGGCCTGATAGCTCTAATTGGGGTCCCAGTTTGTTTTGACTATTGTTTTTCAGTATTGTTTCAATCTGTATACCTACCTTACTCTGTACACCGCCCCGAGTCCCTCGGGAGAAGGGCGGTTTATAAAAACAAATAAATAAATAAATAAATAAACCTTAGGGACACTCAAGACAATCCAGTAAAATGGGATCGACTGTCAGGCTTGTCTCCACTTGAGTAGTTAGGAAAGAAAAACCCTCGACTCCCATTTTTGAAACGAAAGGTTTACTTTGACAGAAGTCAAGCAGTTACCGCGTAAGCAAACCTGGAACTGAATATTTCCGTGTAAAACCTGCGTTTTCCCCTCTTCCCTGCCCTCCCCCTTGACCAGTCCGTCAGTGTCCAAACGACGTTCAAATTAGATGTTTTGGGAACGTCTTTGAGGTTTGGCACCTCTTTGGGGGAATTCCACATTCCGTCCTCATGGCCCCGCCATCCTCAATCGGCTGGTCTGTGCCAGATTGACATCTCTGGTTCCTGTCACCATGTCATTCCTTCTCCCCTTCCCTCCCCAGTCTCTCCCCTTCCCCTGCATTTTATGTCAGGATGCCAACGAAGTGACGAATGCTGAAGATGGCAGACCTGGCGCCGGCTCTCTTCATTTGTGTCCAGATCAACCACTTCTCAGAAGAAATTCCCTTACTATCTCTTGACCGCTGCAAAATTACTCACTTTTGAAACTGGGGGCGTTCTCCGTTTAGACGGCTTGTTCTGCTTCTGCTGCGTTTGATGGGCTGGCACCCCTTGACTTTCAGGAGAAATGCTGGAGAGGGGCGGGGTTTTGCTGCCAGCCGCAGAGCTGTCCATTGGCAAGGGCTCCCGGCTTTTCTGGGGAGCCAAATATTCCAGTCCGGGTGGTGGGACAGAGGCTGCCGGTGGAGGCGGTGGTTGCTGCTGCCGCTGGGTCAGCTGGCTCAGGACCGGCGACGGCTCAGGCTGGGATTTGAAGTCTGGGCAGGGTTAGCGAGAAAAGGAAAACATGGAAAACCATCAACAACCCTCACTTGAACAGCACCTGAAAGAGGAGCAGGGGTGGGGAACCACGGCCCTTTTGTGACTTGTGGACTTCCAACTCCCAGAATTCCTGAGCCAGCACGGCTCAGCCAAACGTGGCTGGCTCAAGGATTCTGGTAGCTGAAGTCCACAAATCATCAGAGTGACCATCATTCCCCACCCCTGCCTTAAGAGAAACAAAGGCAGTAAGGTGTTTGCAACCTTCTTGCGCATGGCACCTGCACCTAGGACATGGCATAGAAGTGCTGCTTGACCAGAGTCTGCAGGATTCTCTGGGATGCTACACATCCTCTTGACCTGTTTGCCTTGTTACCTGCTTTGTGGTACCTGAAGCAGAACATCCAGATTCAGTCGCAGTTTTGTTCCGTATGGCATCAACCTTGTGAACTCTAAAGCTTCCTCTTTCCACTATATGTTCAAAATGGACAGTGATTAATATTTAGATATTTATATATGTATGGACGAAGGTGTCATGCACCCTTCGGAGCCTGAATCTGCTGAGGAAGATGAGCTGGAACTGGAGCCAAGGAAGATTGGAGATCGAGGGGGAGGTATCGTTGGCTTCGGAGGAATATGGGGAGGAGCAGGCTGAGGTACAGCTTGAAGGCAGGGAGGAACAGGGGCAGGATGAACATGAGAGACAGGCGATGAGCAAGGGCCACCCCGTCCTGATCCTAGAGCAGTGTTGGCGAACCTATGGCACGGGTGCCAGAGGGGGGCACTCGGAGCCCTCTCTGTGGGCACGTGCACCTTGCTCTTTGGCTAAATTTTCGCAGGAAAAAGCCATTTCTCAAGCCCCTTCCTAGCCAAAACAAGCCTTAGGAGCAAGCGCGCTGTTTTCAGCTTTGAATTATATCAAATCTGACACCAGAAACAGACTAAGAGATGACCTGAGTGCTGTATGTGTTGCTCTCAAACTTACAAAGTATAAGCCAAGGTTAGACAAATTATCAGCATGCATACAACAGCAAAAATCCCATTAATTGTTCAAAAGCATGCCAAATGCAAACTTTTATCTTTCAGTAAAAAGTTGTTTGTATCATTGAAAGCTTTGTTATTGTGTTTTTCTTTTAAGACAAAAGGTGTTAATGTACGAATTGTTTTTTCTAAACTAAAACCTCAGTATTCAGATTAAATTGCCGTGTTGGCACTTTGCGATAAATAAGTGGGTTTTGGGTTGCAGTTTGGACACTCGGTCTCTAAAAGGTTCACCATCAATGTCCTAGAGCATGGAGAGTGGAGAGAAGGAGGGAACAACGCAGCCCGCACCACTCCACAAGGGGACTGAGACTTAAGGAGACACTGTGGGGAGGGGCATTTGTCAGGAACAAATGCTGAATTATTGAAGATGTGTGTGTGTGTGTGTGTGTGTGTGTGTGTGTGTGTGTGTGTGTCTTGTTACTTGTTCTGGGACTTGGGGAACATTTGGAGCAATAAAGGGGTGGTTTGAACTGCCAGCTGACTGTGTTGCCTCTGTGTCGTGCCCTGGGTCACCACAAAAGGTGTGTGTGTGTGTATGTATGTAACATATTTATATGTGTATTATGTATGCGTAAGGGTAGATATATCCAGGTAGTCCTCGAATTACAACAGTTCATTTAGTGACCGTTCGACGTTACCATGGCACTGAAGAAAGTGACTTATGACCATTTTTTTTACATTTATGACACTGCAACCATCCTAAATATGAACCAGTTGCCAAGCATCCAAAGGTGAATCGCATGACTGCGATTCACCTTTGGATGCTTGGCAACTGGTTCCTATTTATGACGGGTGAATGGGTCTATTAAATCTGCCACAGGACAACTCATTGCCAGAGAGGGCCTCCTCAGGGTGCCTCCAGTCAGAGAATGTCGGCTGGTGGCCCCCAGGGGGAGGGCCTTCTCTGTGGGCGCCCCGGCTCTGTGGAATCAACTGCCGGTTGAGCTCCGGATGGCACCGGATCTCCGCTCCTTCCGGCGCGGGTTAAAGACCCATTTGTTTGAACAGGCTGGCCTGGCCTGATGGGGAGTTACTTACGGTTTTAATATTTGTATATATTTTTATTGTTTTTACTTTGGGCAATAATTTAATTCTTTTTTAACTTTTGTATTTTTGTAGTTTTATGATATGCCCTGTTCACCGCCCTGAGTCCCTCGGGAGAAGGGCGGTATAAAAATTTAATAAAACCTAAACCTAAACAAAGGTTACGCTAATAGCAAAGAAATGGTGGAATGGAATCATTAAAGAAAGGATGCAAAAGGAGGGACAGAATGAAATGCGAACGGCAAAAATTAAAATAGTTTGTTTTAAATAATTAAATAGAATTGTTAAAAAAATTTCCACGGTGAGTTGTCCCATGCCAAGTAGTCCAGACAGGAGGTGACCAGAGCATGGGTGACTGTGGGAAGGGCATATTAATGCAGGAATGGACCATTACACAAGGGGGGGGACACACAAAATGTTTGCCATCATATTTTTTTTAATCCCATTTATATCCCGCCCTTCTCCGAAGACTCAGGGCGGCTTACAATCTAAGCACAAATCAATGCAGCAGAAGGCAGGACAAGAAGCGATGGATGGAAACCAATCAAGGAGAGAAGCAACCTGGAATTAAAGAGAAATTCATTCCTGACAGTGAGAACAATTAACCAGGGGAATAGCTTGCCTTCAGAAGTTGTTGGGTGCTCCATCACTGGAGGCTTTTAAGAAGAGATTGGGCAGGCACCTGTCAAATGGTATAGGGCAGGGGTAGGCAACCTTGGCTCTTTTATTACTTTTAAAACTTGGAAAATCTATCAAAAAAAGTTGCCAGAACTCCGTTCAGGCGAGTTCTATGACAAAAAAAGCACTGCATATAAATATTAATCACTGTCCATCTTCAATACATAGCAGAAGGAGGAAGCTTGAGAGTTCAGAAGGTGCATACTGTATGGAACAAAACTGTGGATCTGGATGTTCTGCTTTGGATACCATGAAACCTCCTCCCAGAAGACAACAAGGAAAACAGGTCATGAAGAGGGGTCTGTTATTTTTAATGGATTTATTCTATGATCAGTCTTTTAATTTTTTAAAATGTGGTAAGACACGTGGAGTCACCTATGTGTGAATTGGGCAGCCATCTAAATTCAATAATAATAATTAATAATAATAATCAGAGTGGAATAGAAAAAGCCCTAGAGTAGGGCCATGGTGTGATAGGGGACATATACGTATAATAATTATTATCACAACAACAGCAATTCATTATCAGGTGATGCACGGATTGAAGAGAAACAGCTAAAAAAAATAACGAAATATCATGATTTGAAAATTGAAGCTGAGCGATTGTGGAGGAAAGAAATCAAAGGTTGTACCAACAGTGAGATGAGCCCCTGGAGCAACATCCAAAGGGCTGCCTAGATACATGGAAATCCTGCACTTATTGGACCTGTATATTCAGACTTTGCAAAAACCACCCTACTTGAAACTGCCTATATACTCAGACGTTACTTAACAGCTCCTAGGTCCTTGGGTAGGATTTGAACTGTTAAGTTTTTACCAGTCTCAGAATGTGAACCGAATTGAAGATTAACCATTATAAATCACTGTGGGATCTGAAAACCCCCAAAGGAATGCTTCGTCAGACAATGTTACATTATGTTCCAACAAAATGTCTGTTTAAAAAAAAACATTTGGAGCATGAGTGTTCCACTAACTTGCTTTTATAAGACGGAACGCTTACCGAAATGGCTGAGGATCGAAGGCTGTGAAGTCGACGATTTGACATCCCAGGATGAGGTTGGCGTTGTGGACGCTGGAGAGTTTGTATTGAGAGGACCCTGCGAGGTGAACTGGCCCAAACCTGGAGATTTCAGAGGCTCCGAAATCTGAGAACCAGTGGAGTTGGCTAACTTTGAAGAGCTAAGTTCTCTGATTCCAGAACTGAGCACTGAAGACTAGAAAAAAAAGGAATGCAGCAAATGTGAGGCACTGAATAACATCCATACTGCCCGTATTAAGATACTATAGATTAGAATATGGAATGCAGAATAACAGAGTTGGAAGGGACCTCGGAGGTCTTCTAGTCCAACCCACTCTTCAAGCAGGAGAACCTTATACCATTTCAAACAAGCGGTTGCCCAATCTCTTCTTAAAAACCTCCAACGTTGGAGCACCCACAACTTCTGGAGGCAAGTCGTTCCACGGATTGTCTTCCTTACTTCTAGCATTATAGTAATGCATTTTATATTATGAATGAGACATGCATTAGATCTCACCAATAATAATAATAATAAAAATATTTATTAAGCCTAGATTAAACGGCTCAGGAATAGTTGATTTCCACAAAAAGCAGTTAGTTATGTAATTGGAAAGAAACATTTGTAGCAATTATTATGCACAGGGTGTGATTTGTGCTCCTCACCAGAATCACATTAAGTAGCTCACTCCAGCTTCCAGCTGGAAGGAGTCAGTAAGCTGGGCTGTAGCACAGCATCCCTAGAAGGCTGCAGGTACCAAGGTTAGCCATTATGGATGGAAAGGAATATTTGTAGCTCAGGCTTGAACTAAGCGATCCTTAGTGCTTTCTGATCTTGGCTGTTTTCTTGCAGACATTTCATGACCCAACTAGGTAACGTCATCATTGCTAAAAGGGGGTGGGATTTCGAGGAGGACGACAATGACTATGGAGTCCTTAGTACTCTCTGTGCTTGGTTGTTTTCTTGCAGACATTTCACGACCCAACTAGGTAACATCATCACTGCTAGAAGGGAGAGGGGTTTCTGGAGAGGAAGAGGAGGAGGAGGAGGACTGTGGGGTCCTTGGTGCTCCCTGAGCATGGTGGTTTTCTTGCAAATGCTTCATTAACCAACTAGGGCAGGTGTCCCCAACCTCCGGGTGTGGACTGCTATCGGGTCACAGCCCATTGGGAACCAGGCCGCTGAAATAGTGGGCAGGTGTGCGAAACTTCATTTGTGCATGCACAGGATACACAGTGGGGGGCGGGGGAATTATTTGACTCCCTGCTGATTTTGTACATTTACCCACTGACAAAGAAATGATCAGTCTATAACTTTTAATGGTAAGTTTATTTGAACAGTGAGAGACAGAATAATAACAAAAAAATCCAGAAAAACTCATTTCAAAAAGGTTATAAATTGATTTGCATTTTAATGAGTGAAATAAGTATTTGATCCCCTATCAATCAGCAAGATTTCTGGCTCCCAAGTGTCTTTTATACAGGTACCAAGCTGAGATCCTAATCACAGCTTGTTACCTGTATAAAAGACACCTGTCCACAGAAGCAATCATTCAATCAGATTCCAAACTCTCCACCATGGCCAAGACTAAAAAGCTGTCCAAGGATGTCAGGGACAAGATTGTAGATCTACACAAGGCTGCAATGGGCTACAAGACTATTGCCAAGCAGCTTGGTGAGATGGTGACAACAGTTGGTGCGATTATTCACAAATGGAAGAAACACAAAATAACTGTCAATCTCCCTCGGTCAGAGGCTCCATACAAGATCTCACCTCGTGGAGTTTCAATGATCATGAGAACGATGAGGAATCAGCCCAGAACTACATGGGAGGGTCTTGTCAATGATCTCAAGGCATCTGGGACCATAGTCACCAAGAAAACAATTGGTAACACACTACACCATGAAGGACTGAAATCCTGCAGCACCCGCAAGGTCCCCCTGCTCAAGAAAGCACATGTACAGGCCGGTCTGAAGTTTGCCAATGAACATCTGAATGATTCAGAGGAGAACTGGGTGAAAGTGTTGAGGTCAGATGAGACCAAAATTGACCTCTTTGGCATCAACTCAACTCGCCATGTTAGGAGGAGGAGGAATGCTGCCTGTGACCACAAGAACACCATCCCCACCACCAAACATGGAGGTGGAAACATTATACTCTGGGGGTGTTTTTCTGCTAAGGGGACAGGACAACTTCACCACATCAAAGGGACGATGGACGGGGCCATGTGCCGTCAAATCTTGGGTGAGAACCTCCTTCCCTCAGCCAGGGAATTGAAAATGGGTCGTGGATGGGTATTCCAGCATGGCAATGACCCAAAACACACAACCAAGGGAACAAAGAAGTGGTTCATGAAGAAGCACGTTAAGGTCTAGCCAGTCTCCAGACCTTAATCCCATAGAAAATCTGTGGAGCTGCCAAATGTCAGCCTCGAAACCTTAATGACTTGGGAAAGGATCTGCAAAGAGGAGTGGGACAAAATCCCTCCTGAGATATGTGCAAACCTGGTGACCAACTACAAGAAATGTCTGACCTCTGTGATTGCCAACAAGGGTTTTGCCACCAAGTACTAAGTCATGTTTTGCGAAGGGGGTCAAAGAGTTATTTCACTCATTAAAATGCAAATGAATTTATAACTTTTTTGAAATGCATTTTTTCTGGATTTTTTTCATTGTTATTCTATCTCTCGCTGTTAAAATAAAGCTACCATTAAAATTATACTCATCGTTTCTTTGTCAGTGAGCAAACGTACAAAATCAGCAGGGGATCAAATAACTTTTCCCCCCCTACTGTATGTTATGTCTGCAAAACCATTCCCGCCCCCGCTTGCTGCTGAAACCACCTGAAGCAGCCAGTTCCTGGAACCAAAAAGTTGGGGTATGACGTTCCCTAGTCCCCTGAACTAGGAAACATCCATCAGTGCTAAGAGGGAGGGGGGTTTGCAGAGTGGACGAGGAGGAGGGCTGTGAGGTGCTTGCTGCTCTCTTGAGCTTAATGGTTTCCTTGCAGACGTTTTATTATCAACGAAAAGGTAAAGGTAAAGGTTCCCCTGCACATGCGTGCTGGTTTCCGACTTTAGGGGCCGGTGCTCATCTCCATTTCAAAGCCAAAGAGCCAGTGCTTGTCCAAGGACATCTCTGTGGTCATGTGGCCGGCATGACTAGACGCCAAAGGCGCACGGAACGCTGTTACCTTCCCACCGGAGCGGTCCCTGTTTTTCTACTTGCGTTTTTACGTGCTTTCGAACTGCTAGGTTGGCAGAAGCTGGGACGAGTAACAGGCGCTCACTCTGTTACGCAGCACTCGGGATTCGACCCGCCAAACTGCCGACCTTCTGATCAACAAGCTCAGCATCCTAACCCACTGAGCCACTGCATCCCTTTCCTTATTATCAACTACACACGCCCCAAAGCGCACTGATGACCTTACCTCATTTGGTAATGAAACGTCTGCGAGAGAACCACCCAGCTCAGAGCGCGCCAAGAACCTCAGAGAGCACCAAGGACCCACCCCCTCAATTATCCTTTCCAAAAAGCAACTAGAGTTCCCCAACCCCGACGCAGTTCAAAGCCATCCAAATTTTGTTTTTCCAGCTTGTGGAATTTGACTGTGTATTCTGAGCAACCCGAAGGATGGGTGTTACCAGGCTTTGTGCAGAGTAAGTGTTCACAGTGCTTGGATTGCTTGTTCCCAAGGCCGTCTGAGGATTGTGCTGGGAATTGGTGAAGATGAGCGCCTGGCCGAAGGTTTGCTGCTGAGAAGCATCAAAGGAGGTGGCCTCCAGGTCTTGATTCGGGGCACCAGGATTCTGAAGCAGCGTCACCAGGTCAATGCTAGGTATAAAAAAAGAAAGAAGAAAGAAAATTAGAGGATGGGAGAATCCTAAAGGAGGCAAAAAAAAAGACTCCTGGGTACACCCAGGGCGAGACCAAGAGATTAATGGTGAAAGTACTGTACTAGGACTGAAGAATCTGGGTTCAAGCCCACCCCCAGGCACAAGAGCTCCCTAGGTCTGTGGTGGCGAACCTATGGCACACGTGCCACAGGTGGCATGCAGAGCCCTCTCTGTGGGCACGCGTGCCATCCCCCAGTCCTAGGCCTTCATCTGAGTTTTATAAAACCTTTTCGCTTTAGGCCTCTGCCGCCATGTGGGGGGGTGATGTTGGACCAGCCAACCTCTCTCAGCTCAATCTACACCTTAGGTTTGTTGTCCTGGGAAAAAAGGGGGCCGGGTGGGGAGGGGGGAGAGGGATGCTGCCTTGAGCTCTTGGAGAAAAGAAATTTAACAAATAAATAATAAAGCTATAATCTCTACTGTATCACAGTAGTAGTGGCAATGGTTTCACTTATTACAAAATGACTGAGTGCCGGATGGCTTTATTTTTTAAAATGTATTTACTTTGTATCCCACTTTTATTATTTTTACAAACAGCTCAAGGTAGCAAATATATCCAACACACCTACCTCCTGCTATTTTCCCCACAACAACAAAACTGGGAGATGGTTTGGGCTGAGAGAAAGAGGGACTGGGGCTCAAGATCACCCAGCTGGCTTTCATGGCGAAGGTGGGATTGGAACTCAGGGTCTTTCCATTTCTAGCCTAATGCCTTAACCATGAGGCCTAACTGGCTCTGCATATACACGCAGAGTAAAACAACACTTGACTCATAATGTGGTACAATCAGTTATAACGTCAAGATATAAGGAACCTTTAGAGTAAAAAAATCCATTAGAATGCAGTAATATTAACCTTTATACATGCAATGCGAAAGGGGTATTTATTTAGAACACAGGACACCAGAGTTGGAAGGGGCCTTGAAGGTCTTCTAGTCCAACCTCCTGCTAAAGCAAGAGACCCCTGTACATTCTGGACATATGGCTGTCCAATCTCTTCTTAAATTCCTCCAGTGATGGAGCATTCACAGCTTCTGGAGGCAGGTTGTTCCACTGATTAATTATTCTAACTGTCAGGAAATTTCTCCTTAGTTCCAGGTTGCTCCTTTTCTTGATTATTTTCCATCTGTTGCTTCTTGTCCTGCCTTCAGGCGCTTTGGAGAATAAGTTGACCCCTCTTCTTTATGGTATCCCCCTCAAATATTGGAAGACTGACATCATGTCACTCCTTCTTTTCTTTCAACCAGGCATACCCAATTCCAGCAACCATTCTTTATACGTTTTAGCCTCCAGGACACTCATCATCTTTGTAGCTCTTCTCTGCACTCTTTCCAGAGGCTCAACATCTTTTTTTGTTATAATGGGGTGACCAAAACTGGATGCAATATTCCAAGTGTGGTCTTACCAAGGCATTGTAAAGTGGTATTAATAGTTCGCGTGATCTTTGATGTTGAATTTAATTACGGCAGCAAGACTTTTAGTAGGGCAATATTGGAAGAAGGAAGAACTGCCGACTATAGAAGAATGGACTTTAAAAGTTTCCAACCTGGCGGAAATGGCAAAGATCTCAGCGTACTTGAAAGATCATTCGCAACAGAGATATATTGTGGAGTGGGAAAAATGGATTGATTACATTCAGAATAAATATGGGACTAAAAAGTTTCACTTAGCATTTGAATAAGTATTGATGTGATATTTATATTGCTTGTAGTTATCTTATAAGAGTTAAAGTGCGATAGATTTAATAGTTATTGTTGTTTGCATATGGTAGATTATGATTGTTTTTACTGTTATACCTTGTATTTAGCTCTGGGAAGTTGGGGAGGGGGGAGGGGGAGGGAGGGAGGTGTTGGGGAGGGTTGGGAAGAGGGGAGGGGGTTGGGAGGGGTTTTGTTTTGTTTTGTTAAAAATAAAATGTACTGTAAAACTTTTCAATAAAAAAAATAGTTCGCGTGATCTTGATTCTCTGTTAATGCAGCCTAGGACTGCACTGGCTTTTTTGGCGGCTGCAGCACACTGCTGGCTCGTATTTAAGTGACTGTCTACTACTAGGACTCCAAGATCCTTTTCACGGTTACTGCTATTGAGCCAAGGTTCAGCTAATCCGTACTTGCACATTTGGTTTTTCTTGCCTTAGCGTAAAACCTTGCTTTTCTCTACTCTGAAGTGACACCACTACATTTTAATCAACTTCTGTGCTCGCGGGGGCCTTAAAATGAAGGATTTTTGTTGCATTTTCAGTGAGCAGAGCTCCAAGTGCAACTCTGATGGAAGCAGACTCAGAGCAATTCCATCCCCATCTTTCAATTAGGAAAGCTTAAAAAATAAGACAGGCTTGTCAGCTTGAGGTCTATAAAGAGCAAGGTTCTTGAACAGATTATTCAAAAGCACTGCTTGGGAGCACTAGAGAAGAATATAACAATTAGTCAAGCCTGACTGACTTTATCTCCATTTTTTGACAGAGTTACTAGCTTAATAGATTGGGGGAATGCCATGAACATAGTGTACCTTGACCTCGGCAGAGCATCTGACTAAGTGTCTCACAATAGCCTGCTTAATATAATGGTAAATTAAAAGCTAGACGGTTTAACTGCTAGCTGGGTTTATCATTGGCTGAATGACTGCACCTAGTCTGCACCTAGACAGCCAGTCATAAATCACTCCACATCAGCTTGGAGAGCAGCATGAATTGGAGGGACGGGGGCTCTGTCCTGGGCCCTACATAAGCCAACCGTTTTACCATGAGTTGAATGAAATGGTTGTGAGGAAAACTATAAAATTTGTAGATGACGGAGACTTAAGGTAGTAGCCAACCATTTTTGAACACAGAGAGAACATTGACTGAATACCTCACAAAAGGGAATCATACGACCCCTGGACAATGCGACTGTCCTAAATAAGAACCAGGTGTCAAGCATCTGATGTAAATCAAGTGACCATGGGGATGCTTGCAGTGGTTGTAAGCGTGTAAAATGGTCATGTCACTTTTTTTCAGTCTCGTTGTAATTTTGAACGGTCACTAAACAAACTGTTGTAAGTTGAGGAGTACCTCTACGCCAGGGGTAGGCCACCTTGGCTCTTTTATGACTCGTGGACTTCAACTCCCAGAATTCCTGAGCCAGCACGGCTCAGCTTGGAAACCTTTCCCTTTCCCCTCAGCATGGCTGGCTCAGGAATTCTGGGAGTTGAAGTCCAGGAGTCATAAAAGAGCCCAGGTTGCCTTCCCCTGCACTATACCAAGCTGGAGGCTGCAGCAGATCCCTGCTAGGATTATAACTTCCCAAGTTTCACTGCTTCCTGTCTACATGTATATTTGTAAGTGATTATCATACTATTTATGGATAGGGCCAACAATTCCAACTGAGAAAATGGCAGCCACTCGAGATACAACACAGAAAAATACCTACCTTTGGCCCGAAGTGACGTGGTTCTCAGCTGGAACTGATGAAGCCGTGAAGACCTTTGTTTCTGAAAGCTAGGATATTAGAGGAAAGAGCAGAATAATATATTTTGTATAAATTTCCCCCCACCCCCAGGAGACAGCAACAAAAAAATATGCTAGGTGCTTAGAGGATCTAAAGTGCAGAGCAAATTATATCTCGTTTGCAGGCGATAATTTACATAGACATAAGCAAAGAGGGAACAACTAGAAACAGCAATGCATAAATATTTGGGGGAAGGGAAGTATCTGAAAAATATATTGAATGGCTTCATTTTGGTTCCTGGGAAATTTAAAGCTTTCTTGCCATAATTGCAGCCCTCTTCAATATATCAAAGCCTCAACACCACCCCCACCACCCCCACACAAATGAATGTATATCTCAAACCAGAATAAAATTCTTCAGGGCAGATTTGAACCTTTTCTGTACAGGTAGCCCTCAACATACGACCACAAGCGAGCTCAAAATTTCTGTTGCTAAGTACGACATTTGTTGTGAGTTTTGCCCCATTTTATGACCTTACTCGCCTCAGTTATATGAGTGAACCGCTTCAGTTGTTACTTAACAACTGTAACACAGTTGTTAAAGTGAACCCAGCTTCCCCAATGACTCAGAAGATCACAAAAAGGGGATCAAGTGACCCCAGGACACTGCCACCGGCGTAAAAACAATTCGGTTGCCGAGTGTCTGAATTTTTGATCACGTAACCGCGGGGGTGCTGCAACGGTCGTTAAGCATGAAAAATGGTCATGAGTCACTTTTTTCAACGCTGTTCTAACACTGAACGGGTCACTAAGCGAACTGTTGTTAAGTTGAGGAGAAGCAAAAGCTGCCAGATATCCATTACTCTCATCCCAGGCAAGCTGTGTGTATAAAGCTACTTGAACTCAAGTGAAAACTTCACTTTGCATAAATCCCCATCTGCCTGCTTTGTTTGGCAGACACTCAGCAGGATCGAAGCTGAACGCTGAAATATTTTCAGCGAGGAGAGGATTCCAAGGACCGAGTCTGGGATCTTTCCCATGCAAAGAGAGAAGTTTGAGAGCCACTTTGATGTAGTGGTTAAGGAGCATGGCCTGGAAACCAGGAGATTGGCCTTCTAGTTCCAAATTAGGCATGAAAGCCGGCTGGGTGACTTTGGGCCAATCACCAGGAGACGGTGAGTTCTAGTACCACCTTAGGCATGAAAGCTGGCTGGGTGCCTTTGGGCCAATCACCAGGAGACAGTGAGTTCTAGTACCACCTTAGGCATGAAAACCGGCTGGGTGACTTTGGGCCAATCAACAGGAGACAGTGAGTTCTAGTTCCACCTCAGGCATGAAAGCCAGCTGGGTGACTTTAGGCCAATCACCAGGAGACGGTGAGTTCTAGTCCCGCCTTTGGCATGAAAGCTGGCTGGGTGATTTTGGGCCAATCACCAGGAGACGGTGAGTTCTAATTCCACCTTAGTCATGAAAGCTAGCTGGGTGACTTTGGGCCAATCACCAGGAGACAGTGAGTTCTAATCCTGCCTTCGGTATGAAAGCTGGCTGGGTGACTTTGGCCAATCACCAGGAGACAGTGAGTTCTAGTCCCACTTTAGGAATGAAAGCCAGCTGGGTGACTTTAGGCCAATCACCAGGAGACAGTGAGTTCTAGTCCCGCCTTTGGCATGAAAGCTGGCTGAGTGATTTTGGGCCAATCACCAGGAGACAGTGAGTTCTAATCCTGCCTTAGGTATGAAAGCTGGCTGGGTGATTTTGGGCCAATCACCAGGAGACGGTGAGTTCTAGTTCCACCTTAGTCATGAAAGCTAGCTGGGTGACTTTGGGCCAATCACCAAGAGACGGTGAGTTCTAATCCTGCCTTCAGTATGAAAGCTGGCTGGGTGACTTTGCGACAATCACCAGACATCTGTGAATTCTTGTCCTGCCTTAGGCATAATAGTAGCTGGCTGACTTTGGGGGCCAGTCCCTCTCTCTCAGCATAAGCCAACTCGGCAGGAATGGGTGGGGGAGGCTTTTGTTGTGTGGAAAATAGGAGGACGAAAGAGTATTGGGTGTTTCACTATTTTGAGTTATTTATGAAAATAATCAAGGTGAAATAAAAATCCAATAAATAAATAAAGAAGAAGAACCCATCCAGGGTTTCCTGTTTCACAGGAGGCATTTAGTGCATCATTAAGTCAGCCTACCAAGTCAAACTTTGATTATCTAAGGGTGTGTGTGTGTGTGTGTACATAATCAGGACATTATGCGAAACATCCTAGAGATGAATCTTAATTCAAGAAAGCTGATACCAGTTCACATTTGACTTTAAGAATAGTTGGTGTCCACCTCACACAATCAGGTATGTGCTTGGAAAGAAATCTCCACCATAGGTTTCTGGTCTGGAACTACATGACACCGCATGAACATCCTGTGGCCTTTACAAATTGGTCGCTCACATCTGAGTTGCTCACACAAGAAACTCACAACACTTCGTGACTATGGAGATTCTCAGTCACCCAAAAGTTGACCCAAAGGTGCTTTTTTTCCAAAGGCAACTGGACTTTGTCTTTCCTTGAAGATGTTTTGCTTCTTATCCAAGAAGCTTCTTCAATTCGGACTGCATGGTGAAGGGTGAAAGGATTTATATTCCTTGCAATCATCTGCTTGTTAGCACTCTCTCTGAGTTATTGAAGCCACTTGGAGCGTTATCAGTGCTCTCCGGGTCACCTGAATAGTGAATTCCCATTGACCTGAATTCCACCTCCATTTGCACTATTCAAGTAACCCGGTGGGCACAGATAAACCTCCAAGTGGCCTCAACAACTCTCCAAGAGTGTGTGCTAATGGCCAGATGACTGCAAGGCATACAAATCCTTCCATCCGCCACCGTTCATTCAAAACCGAAGAAGCTTCTGGGATGAGACGTGGAACGTCTTCAAGGGGAAACAAAGTCAAGTTGCCTTTGGGAAAGAAAAAGAAAAATGCTTTGAGTCACAAAGCTTCAGCAGCACGGCACAACGTGCCACACCCCATTTTTTTTTTATCAGAACCTCTTTCAAACAGAGGTTTTGTGCTTCCCCTCCTAGTCTCTTACTGGAGACCATTTGACAGCGACGGGGGAAAATCCAGCAAGCATCTGTTCAAGAACGCTTATTTCAAGAGGCCACAAACGTGGCCAATAAAATTGGTAGGTCAAGATGCGATGCAAACTTTGCAAGCAACTCCGAAAGTGAGAGAACGAAAAGCGTCTCTATTCTAAAATAAGTCAGCCTATAACTGTCTTCAGCTTGTGGGTGGGGCTGCTGCTCTGGCCTGTCCGGAAAGGTAAACGGTGGCAGTTATGAGGTCACTTGATCCACACAACAGCTGAAAGGCTTTTGCTTACGCAGAAGCCTGCAAGATTTCTGAGAAGCAATTTAATCTGCTTGTGAGACGCTGGCCAGAATCTAAATGAGGCACAACAACAACAACAACAACAACAAAAAACACACCATACCAAGAATTCCTTCCTGGAAACTGACAATTCCTTGAAACCGGCACCTGGTTAGGTTGGAGTTTTCACTGGAATCAAATGAACAGGCAGCTCCAGACAAACCATGGACAACCATCCCTTAAAATGTATTGCTTATTATTTCTTGGTTATCTGACAAAGTGTTTAGAAGCTTCTCAATTAGACCAATGCAAACCCGTGGCGCTTTCAGCCACCTTCTACACAAGGAACACAGTGCGGGTAGCCTTTGACTCACAAGCACAGTTGAGCTCCAAATTTCCGTCACTAAGCTAGACCACTGTTAAGTGACTTTGGGCCCATTTTACGATTTTTTTTCTTGCCATCGTTGTTAAGCGAGTTAACTGCAGTTGTTAAGTTAGTCACATGTTTGTTAATTGAACCTGGCTTCATTAACTTTGCTTGTCGCAAAAGGGGATCACAGGACCCGGGACGCTGCAGCCGTCATAAATAGGAGTCAGTTGTTAAGCATCCGAATGTAAATCATGTGGTCATAGAGACGACAACAACAACAACAGAGTTGGAAGGGACCTCGGAGGTCATCTAATCCAAACCCCTGCTCAGGCAAGAAACCCTGTACCATTTCAGACAATTGGCTGTCCTGTCTCTTCTTAAATTCCTACAGTGATGGAGTACCCACAACTTCTGAAGGGAAGCCGTTCCACTGGTTAATTGTTCTAACTCTCAGGAAGTTTCTCCTTAGTTCCAGGCTGCTTCTCTCCTTGACTAGTTTCCATCCATTGCTTCTTGTCCTGCCTTCAGGTGCTTTGGAAAATAGCTTGGCTGCCTCTTCTTTGGAGCAGCCTCTGAGATATTGGAAGGCTGCTATCATGTCACCCCTCGTCCTTCTCTTCATGAAACTAGACACACCCATCTCCAGCAACCATTTTTTATTTGTTTTAGCCTCCAGCCCTCTAATCATCTTTGTTGCTCTTTGTACTCTTTCTAGAGCAGGCATGTCAAACTCGCGACGTCACATGACGTCGCAGGACGTATCACAACTTTTTTCCATTGCCGGCAATAGGGTGGGCGCGGTTTTAATATGATGCATCCAGCCCGCGGGCCAGCAGTTTGACATGCCTGTTCTAGTGTCTCAACATCTTTTTTACATCATGGTGACCAAAACTGGATGTAGTATTCCAAGTAGGCCTTACCAAGGCATTGTAAAGTGGCATTAATACTTCACGTAACCTTGATTCTATCCCTCTGTTAATGCACCCTAGCACTGTGTTGGCTTTTTTGGCAGCTGCAGCACACTAGGACTCCTAGATCCCTCTCACAGTTACTACTACTGAGCAAGGTAGCCCCTATACTATACCCATGTGTTTGATTTTTCTTGCCTACTTTTTTCACCACTGAATTTCATTTTGTTAGATAGCGCCCAGTGTTCAGTCCTGTCTGATCCTTCTGTATCTTAAGCCCTTCTGGAGCATTGGCTATTCCTGCCAGCTTGGCTTTGTCTGTAAATTTGATGAGTTCCCCCTCTATCCTCTCGTCCAAATCGTTGATGAAGATGTTGAAGAGATGCTCTGTCATAAATATGAACCAGCTGCCAAGCATCCACATTTTGATCATGTGACCATGGGAATGCTTGCAATGGTTGTTAAGTGTGAAAAATGTTCATAAGCCACTTTTTTCACTGCTGTTGTAACTTTGAACAGTCACTAAATGAACTGTTGTAAATTGAGGACTACCCACAGCTGTCTTTTCCATACAAGCATGTGAAAAGTGCAGATTTTCAGAAATTTGTGACAGCCTAAGTTGTAGGAGATCTCTCTAGCCTCTGCGTAAGTTCTCGGAAAAAATATATTTGAAAAATAGCCCAGGATTAAAGTTAGCCAAATAACATTCAAGAAATTGAAAGTGTTTAAAAGTCAGGCAATGTATTCCGCCACACTCTTTTCAAAGAGAATTGCCACTGCTTAAGAACAAAACTAACAAAACCTAGACTTACATCTTCGTTCCAGTCTTCGGCCGTCCATTCTTCTACCGAATTCTTCCATGTTCCTGTAGAACAAAAGGCTGATCAGAAAACTGGCTCATTTCTTAAGGAAACCAGTACCTTGTTCAAATTACAATTCCCAAGCAGCCGAAAATGGACAATGGTTAGGGATGTTAGGGGTTGTAGTTGAGGGCCATAAATTTTCCACGTTTTGGATTACAGATGTAATTACCGTACTTTTCGGACCATAAGACGCACTTTTTCCCCCCAAAGTGGGGGGGAAAACAAGGGTGCGTCTTATGGTCCGAAGGTGATCCGTATGGCCAGCCCCAACCTCCGCAAGTGAAAGCAAGGGAGATTGCAATTGGCTCCTGCAATCTCCCTGCGGCCCGGCTTTCTCTTGCAGAAGGCAGGCTGAAACGGAGCAAGGAATGCGAATCGCCCGATCTCGCGCTCCTGCGATCTCCTCTGCAAGGGAGATTCCCTCGCTCCGTTTCAGCCTGCTTTGTCTTGTAGCAAGAGAAACTGAAACCGAGCAGAGGAGATCGCAGAAGCGCAAGATCGGGCGATTCGCATTCCTTGCTCCGTTTCAGCCTGCCTTCTGCAAGAGAAAGCCGGGCCGCAGGGCTGCCTCCGTAGGTACTGCTCTAACGCGGAGAGGGAAGGACAAAGAGGGAGGGAAGGAAGAAAGAAGGAAGGAAGGAAAGAAGGAAGGGACAATGGGAGAGGGAGGGAGAGAGAGAGAGAGAGAGAGAGAGGGAGGGAGAAAGAGAAAAATAGAGAGAGAGAAAGGGAGAGAGAGAAGGAGAAAGAAAGAGGGAGGGAAACAGAGGAAGAGGGAGAAATAGAGGGAAAGAGAAAAATAGAGAGGGAGAGAAAGAGGGAGAGAGAGAAGGAGAAAGAAAGGGAGGGAAATAGAGGGAGAGAGAGAAAGAGGGAGAGAAAGAAGGAGAGAGAGACAAGGAGAAAGAAAGAGGGAGGGAAATAGAGGAAGAGGGAGAAATAGAGGGAAAGAGAAAAATAGAGAGGGAGAAGGAGAAAGAAAGGGAGGGAAACAGGGAGAGAGAGAAAGAGGGAGAAATAGAGGGAAAGAGAAAAATAGGGAAAGAAGGAAAGGGAGAGAAAGAAGGAGAGGAGAAAGAAAGAGGGAGGGGGAGACAGGGAGAGAAAGAGAAGGAGAGAGAGAAATTAAATTAGTAACATGATTGTTAAGTGAATCTGGTTTCCCCACTAACTTTGCTTGTCAGAAGGTTGCAAAAGGCAATCACATGATCCTGGAACAATGTGACCATCACAAATATGAATCGATTGCCAAGCATCCGAATGTAAATCACATGACCCTGGGGATGCTGCAACGGTCATAAGTGTGAAAAATGGTCATAAGTCACTTTTTTCAGTGTCGTAACTGAACGGTCACTAAGTGAATCATTGTAAGTCGAGGACTACCTGTACTTTATCATTTTTTTCCTTTTTTAGGGGGGGGTCAAGTTTTTGACACGTTGCTGGGTGACTGGTGGTACTCGGACATTGCCTTGTCCTAAAAGTGGTACAATGGATGAAAAGGTTGAAAAGCCCTGTTTTAGTATACTGGTGCTATTTGGTTCAGAATATTTTTTTCTTGTTTTCTTGCTCTAAAAACTGGGTGCGTCTTATGGTCAGGTGCGTCTTATGGTCTGAAAAATACGGTACATCTGGCAGATGAAAATCATGTAGGATTAAAGGTATTGGGCAACCAATCAATATTACTGCAAGTTATCAGACATTGCCCAAAGAAGGTAAAAATGATTCTGCCGTCACTGAAATCAAAAATCCAAACTTTGCTTTTGGACAAAGTCTTATCTGCAGAAGAAGGCCAGACCTGCCTGCAAACCTGTCCTGCCCACCACAGAGATGTAGCTGGGAAATCTGAGATTAAGAAGGAACATCTGTTTCTCAGGTCATTTGAAAAGTTTTATGCTCTGCTTCAGGAGGTACTCATTATAGCAAATTATCAAACTATTAAAAATAATAAAAACTTACGAAAGAACAGAAAGAGAATGCATTGAACCACACCGTTCAAAAGAGACAGTTTTGTCTAGTGGTTAAGACATCAGGCTAGATACTGGGAGGACTTGAGTTCTAGTCCCACCTTAGGCAGGAAAGCCAGCTTGGTGAGTTTGGGCCAATCACCAGGAGACGGCGAGTTCTAGTCCAGTCTCAGGCATGAAAGCCAGCTGGGTGACTTTGGGCCAGTCCCTCTCTCAGCCCAATTTAGCTTGCAGGGTTGATATTGTGAGGAAAAAAAGAGGAGGAAAGCGTACAGATAGTCCTCGACTTACAACAGTTTGTTTAGTGACCGAAGTTACAACGGCACTAAAAAGAGTGAGGACCTTTTTTTTCACTTGTGGCCATTGCAGCATCCCCATGGTCATGTGATTTACACTCAGATGATTGGCAACTGACTCATATTTATGACCGTTGCAGTGTCCCGGGGTGTGTGTGTGTGTGTGTGTCACAGGATCCCCTTTTGTGACCTTCTGAAACGCAAAATCAATGGGGAAGCCAGATTCACTTAACCACCATGCGACTAACTTAACAGCTGCTCTGTGATTCACTTCACAAAAGGTGGTACGAAAAGTCATATAATGAGGCAAAACTCACTTAGGAAATTCCTCACTTAGCAGCATAAATTTTGGGCTCAACTGTGGTCGTCCGTTGAGGACCACCTGTATTAGGTACTTTCACCATCTTGAATTGTTTATTTAAAAAATAATAATTATTATTAATAATAATAATAATAATAATAATAATAATAATAATAATAATAATAATAATAAAAGCAGGACAGAAACTAGTATATCGTCTAAACTTTGGTTCAGGCCATCTTTACGAAAGCTGCTATCTAGCCCGCACTGCCAACATCTTAAAACAGCCCTCCCAGCCTGCTGGGAGGACCCAGATTGTTGGGGGCAATAAGCTGACTTTGTAATAATGCCGCTTGGGGGGGGGGGGGGGCGAAAGCCCTAATAAGCAGGCATATACATAGAATGAAGGCTATTGCTAAGCACATTGATTTGTGCTTTAAATTGTAAGCCGCCCTGAGTCTTCGGAGAAGGGCAGGATATAAATGGGATTAAAATTAAAATAATAATAATAATAATGATAAATCACGTTTAAACTATCCACATTAACAGAAACATGGCAGAAACAGAAAGGCCAAGAGGACACCCTAGTTCTGGGTTACTGGGGGAAAAGTCCGCAGCAGTCAAAATTATTTTTTTTTCCAGCCCAAATCAAAACACAATTGTTTTTATAAATCATTTCACAGCTGGCTATTGATTTTGTTTGTGTTTGTGCGCGTGTGTTCGCTAGGTTTTCCGAAAATGTTTTTTAGTTTGTTTTATTTTATTACTTGGGAGTCATGATACATTTACAAACTGTTTCAGGCAGTGAGGATTGTAGTCATGCAAAGACTGAAACAGGTTTCAATAAAGGTGTTTTAAAGTTACTTAGGCAGATTTTATACAGCATGGAAAATTGGGATGCTGAGGATATTAAGATGTTTTACTAAAAGAGGAATATTCCCATCCAAGTGAAATATGAACTATGGATTCCCAAAAACAAAAGGTTGGGGTTTTTTTTTCCTTCAGTGCTCCCAAACCACTGGCAATTTTTCCAGCACTCATATAAGAATTCAAAAATAATAACAAAAAATGTAAATGACATTTATGTATTGGTGAGTTTCTTGGGAGCTATTCTGGGAAAGAGACCCCAAGCCATCTTAAACTTAAAAAAAAGAAAAGCAACCTGGCATGCCTCAAGCCAGGAAATCTTGACTATAAAGCTGTCATAAAAACATCTCTTGGCATCTGTCCCGCAAATATGTTAAGACTGTATTTGTTTTGCATTCCTGAGTATCTCCTCCGTTCTAAATTTAGACTAAATAATTTAACAGAGGAAAGAGATTTTGAAAAATGGGTAAGAGAGCTGGGGTAGCATGTGGAAAATTTCAAACAAGCCAGTCTTCCAAGGTCGCCACAAAGAAGAGGGAGTCAAGCTATTCTCCAAAGCACCTGAAGGCAGGACAAGAAGCAAAGGATGGAAACTAATAAAAGACAGAACCAACCTAGAAATAAGGAGAAATTTCCTGACAGTGAGAACAATTAATCAATGGAACAACTCTGCCTCCAGACGTTGTGGGTGTTAGGCATATGGTGTTAGCCTACAATGTTGGGTTGAAAATATATTAACCATAATGCTATGGCTTTAAGAAGTTAATTGGCCAATGGGTGTGTAAGTGTTCTCATGGCCATAAGAGGAAGCTAGGAACGTAGCTTCTTTCTCTCTCTGAATTCACTGATCTCTACTATTACTGTTTTTGCTCTGCTGTTGGTTTACTACTGTTGTAAACCTGAACTGTGTATTGACCTCTGGACCGGTAAGAAGACTTTGCAGTTTGGATTACTCCTTGGACTGTTGCTATTGTGTATGACTTGGACTGTTTATTTTTGACTGTGCATTTTTGTTCTTACACCACCTCAAAGTAAAATACTTTTTGCCTTTAGAACTCAGTGTATTTCTGTGTGTGACTTTTACTGCTCTCAGTGCCCTTCCTTGTCTGTGCAACTCTTTGGTAGCACAAGGAGACCTCTGCACAACAAATTCTTTAACACTGGTTATGGGCCCAGGCCTGTACTGAGAGTTAGTACACACAGTATTCCTAGCTGAGTTTGTATTTGGTGTAAAATGGCACAGGAACTGTTGTCAGGCATCTCCTGGATAACCCGGTTGGATGGGACAAACTATGTTTCCTGGTCCACGAAATGCTGCTTGCTTTTGCGCAAGGAAGGACTATGGGCTGTTGTAAATAACCCACCAGATACTACTGCTTGGGATCCAGATGACGAAGAGGATGCAAAGAAGTTAGACAACTTTAAACGTAGCAATGAGAAAGCTCTTTGCATTATTGGACTAACACTGAATGACCAGCAGCTTGTCCATATTCGTGGTGAGGAGTCTGCTGCAAGGTGTTGGGATGTTTTGCGAAGGCTTTATGTTCGTGACAGTGTGGGTGCACATATACACCTTACACGTAAGCTGTTTAGGGCTCGTCTGCAGAAGAATGGAGATATGCTGACCCATTTAAATTACATGAAGGCAACTTTTCAAGAGCTTCATGAAAAGGAGCTGATTTTTTCAGAGTTGCATCAGGTCTACATTATTCTGTCATCTTTGGATGAGAGTTATGATGGGTATGTTTCTTCTTTGGAAGTCCTGACCAGAGAGGAACTGACATTGACTAACATTACTGGGAGACTGCTGGAAGAGTCCAGAAGGAGGCGTGACAGAGACCAGCTGAGAGAGACACAGCCACAAGAGGAGCAGCAATTCACCACTGCTTACAACGTCAAGAAATGTTATTCTTGTGGGGCTAGAGGGCATATAGCCAAATTCTGTAGAAAGGGTAGAAAACAGAATGTAAATAGCAGTGGGAAGGCTAAAAAGAGCATTGGTTTGGCTATTTCTGGTGAACCAACATCCAGAAACAATGAATTGTGGGTTGTTGATAGTGGGGCTTCACAATGCATTACCAAAGTGAAAGAGAGGTTTGTTAATATGAAAAACAGCAACCAATATGTTTCACTGGCCAATGGTTGGAGGATGAAGGCCTCTGGTGAAGGTAATTCCTATTGTCCATGCATTGATGAACAGTTACCTATGTTATATATACCTAAGCTAAGATTCAACCTGTTATCTGTAAGGGAATTGGTTAAGGTTGGGTTTGTGGTAACATTCAGAGGGGAGCAATGCACTATTGAGAGGAATGGAACCTGTGTAACTGCAAATTTGAAAAATGGTTTATTCGTTCTCACAAGTAACCAGGTTAGTACAGTTAAAGCTAACTCGATATGTGAGAACAAGAAGCCACATGATGAATGTATACATTTATTGCATAGGCGGTTAGGGCATGTAAACTTTAACTCACTACGTAAAACAGTGGAATTAGTAGAGGGAGTTAAACTGAAGCCATGTAGTAAGTATTTGAATTGCAATGCCTGTAATCAGGAAAAGAGTAAGGCAACTCCTGCAAACAGGATAAACAGCTTCAAAACAACTGTACCTTTGGAAGTTGTGTTTGCTGATTTAATTGGACCCATGAAACCAAGTTTAGGAGGATCCTGTTATATTTTAAGTATATTGGACCACTACTCTAGATATGGTTTTTGTTATCTGCTTAAGTCAAAGGCAGACACTTTCCAACAATTTGCAAACTGGCTGAGGTTTGTGGAGAGAAAAACAAAGAGAAAGGTTCAGTGCATAATTACTGATAATGGTACTGAATTTACAAACAAGCGCTTTGTTGATATGCTACAATCAGCTGGCATTGAGCATAAACATTCAGCCCCTTATAGGCCTCAACATAATGCTTTTGTTGAGAGACGTGGGCAAACGTTACAAGCCATGATGAGAACTATGTTAAGAGATTCAGGCTTAACAGATAGACTGTGGGGGGAGGCAGCAAAATGTGCAAACCATGTTCTGAATATAGTTGTTAATACTTCTACTGGTAAAATACCATATACTATATGGCATGGTAAAAAACCAAACCTTGATTACCTGCACACGTTTGGCACCCCAGCTTGGGTCCACATTCCTGCACAACTCAGGAGTAAAGGCCAACATAGGGCTAGGCAATTATACTTCGTAGGTTACGAAGCTAACCATAGATCCTATCGTTTCTGGGAACGAGGCACAACTAATGTATATAACAGTGCGAGTGCAAAATTCCTTGAGCACGTTGGTTGGGATAGGTTAGAGCAAGAAACTGTTAATACTGATCCTCTAGTGTTTGAGGACTCCTCTGATAACGTAACTAGTAATGATAATACATCTCCTGTAAATATAAAAGATGAAGAGGAGATAGGGGAGATAATAGATGAATCAGAGGAAGGAAAGGAGTCAGAAACTCAAAACCCTGTAATTCCTTGGCGTTCAACGCGCATCAGACATCCACCTGATCGCTATGAAGCCAGTGTAATATGTCAAGTTAGTTCAGTACCTTTTAACTATGATGAGATCAGGATGTATCCTGAAAAGGAACAGGCATCATGGAAAGCTGCAATGAACAGGGAGTTGAAGTCTTTGCAGAATCTTAAGGTTTATCAGAAAGCAAAACTGCCACCTGGTGAGCAAGCTATAGGTTGTAAATGGATATATAAAATAAAGAAGGGAGTAGATGGAACTATAACCCATAAGGCACGTTTGGTTGCACAAGGTTTTGCCCAAACTACTGAGGATTATGACGAGGTGTTTGCACCCAGTCTAAGGGCAACTACTTTAAGAGCAGCTTTAGTATGGGCGGCTAAAAACCAACATATGGTTACCCATGTAGATGTTGAAACTGCATATCTACATGCTCCATTGCAACATACTATTTATTTAAGAATACCACCAGGATTGACCAGTGATAGAGACCATGATTGTTGGGAATTAAAGAAAAGCCTCTATGGATTGAAACAATCAGGCTATGAGTGTAATACATGTTTAGTTAATGAGTTAAGTGCAATAGGTTTTGTAGCCAGTAATGCTGATCCTTGTTTGTTTAGAAGGGAACACAACGGAGCATTATCTTTTCTCTTATTATTCACAGATGATATTGCAATAATAACAAAAAATGAGTTAGAAGCACAAACTATCATTTCAAGATTGCAAAATAAATTCACAATTAGAAATCTTGGGAAAATAAGCCACTATTTGGGGTTAGATATTGTGAAAACAAATAGGGGTTTTAAGGTGTCGCAAGCCAGTAAGATATCTCAGTTATTAAAGAGATACAACATGGAAATGTGTAAACCAGCAAAAACTCCGATGGCTATGGATTTTAAGGACACTAATGTGGAGAGTCCTGTATTTGATAAGACTATGTACCAATCTTTGATAGGAAGTCTTATGTATCTGAGTAATTGGACTAGACCTGATATTTCTTACTGTGTAAATCAATTAGCTAGGTACAACAATAATCCAACTGTTAGACACTGGCAATCAGCTAAACGGGTATTAAGGTATTTGAAACAGACTATTCACTACTCGTTATATCTAGAGCCAAATCGTGAGTTAATCCTTACTGCATATGCAGATGCGAGTTTTGCCTCTGATACAAACACTCGTAAATCTACCTCAGGGTTGGCTATAATGTTGGGTGATTCTTTGATTGGATGGAAGTCCATTAGGCAAAAACACATAAGCTTGTCTACAATGGAGGCTGAATTTTCATGTCTATCAGTGTTATGTACAGAACTGCTAGTGTACAAACAACTATTGTTAGATATGGGTTTAAATGTAAATGATCCATTTATTGTGTATGAGGACAATCAAGCTGCGATAAAGATGGCTAATAATGCTGCAGTAAGAACAAGATCTAAACATACTGATCTTCGTTATTTAAATGTCAGACAATGTGTCAAAGATAAATTAATACAGTTAGAGTATTGTCCATCTGATGTAAATATTGCAGACCATTTTACGAAGGTACAAAGTGCTGTGAAACACAATGCTAATTGTGAAAGAATGTGCATAAGATTGTAAGAGTTATATATTATTCTACCCAAAGGGGAGAATGTTAGGCATATGGTGTTAGCCTACAATGTTGGGTTGAAAATATATTAACCATAATGCTATGGCTTTAAGAAGTTAATTGGCCAATGGGTGTGTAAGTGTTCTCATGGCCATAAGAGGAAGCTAGGAACGTAGCTTCTTTCTCTCTCTGAATTCACTGATCTCTACTATTACTGTTTTTGCTCTGCTGTTGGTTTACTACTGTTGTAAACCTGAACTGTGTATTGACCTCTGGACCGGTAAGAAGACTTTGCAGTTTGGATTACTCCTTGGACTGTTGCTATTGTGTATGACTTGGACTGTTTATTTTTGACTGTGCATTTTTGTTCTTACACCACCTCAAAGTAAAATACTTTTTGCCTTTAGAACTCAGTGTATTTCTGTGTGTGACTTTTACTGCTCTCAGTGCCCTTCCTTGTCTGTGCAACTCTTTGGTAGCACAAGGAGACCTCTGCACAACAAATTCTTTAACAGTGGGTCCTCCAACACTGGAAGCTTTTAAGAGCTTTCCTTTGTCTGAAATGGTATAGCGTTTCCTGCCTGAGAATTGGGTTGGACTAGTAGACCTCCAAGGCCCCACCCAGATCTATCGTTCTGTCTCTTCCTTGTGGCACAGATCAGAGTAAAAAGAAGTGTTCACAAGCAGCTTCGACAGAAAAGATCAAAGAAGTGGCGAGTTTGGTATAAAGTGGGTGCAATGACCTTTCCCCTTTGTGGGGAGAGGTCAGGAGAAGTGTTGGGTAGAAAACCAAGGCTTTTGTAGTTCTTAGTTCCACATTATTCTCATTCTTTCTCTCTTTCTCACACACACACACACACAAGCAAAAGTGCCAATGGAAAACTGTTTTGAGTACTCTCTGAGCTGGCTTCTTTTCTTGCAGATGTTTCGTGACCCAGACTAGGTTAACATCAGATGTTACCTAGTATGGTCATAAAACATCTGTAAGAAAACAAGCAAGCTCAGAGAGCAGCAGGGACCCCTCATTTCAACCCTGAGCCCCAAATATTCCCCTTTACTGAAAAGTGCTTTGCAGGTAAGATTACAGACAGCGTGGACACCCTAACCATCAATTATTCTTAGAGGAAAAAACGCACATTTTTTTCTGCATCAGGAAACACAACAGTTGATCCATCACCTGCTATTGGCAATTTGGGACAGGCTTGTAATCTGCAACCTTCTCCGTTCCCTCACCTGTTCCATCAGCTGCATCATTTTCTCCCAGTTCCCAAGACTCCTGTTTTGCTCCAAAGCCATCGGTGGCAGAGGAATCAGTGTAATCTGCAGGGTTAAATGTCCTACAGGTCAAGAAGAGGTGGAGAAAGTCAGAACTCTTTGAAGAGAAAGCAAGGGTTCAGTAATTGTCTGGTCAGCCTAGCCCAGCATTTTCCCTTCCAATCTAGAAAGGCCACAGAGGTCACTCTGAGTGGCCTTTGGTGCTCTCAGAGCTAGAATGTTTCCTCGCAGACATTGTACTACCCAACTAGGTAACATCATCAGTTCTACAAGGGAGTTGGTTTTGGGACAAGGGGGAGGACGACGACGACTCTGGGGTCCTTGGTGCTCTCCGAGCCGTTGTTTTCTTGCCAATGTTTTACTACCCAACTAGGTAACATCATCAGTGCTAGAAGGGGGTTGGGGTTTACTCTCAATTTATATTGCCCTGTCAATCCTGGTGGGAGTGGTCTTGTTGGTTGGGCTGGATTCCTAGGAGTTGAAGTCCATGAGTCATAAAAGAGCCGAGGTTGCCTATCCCTAGTCTAGGGCTAGGTGCTATTGCTATTGCAATGAGGTTTTATTGATCAGTCAGCTTATCAAAGGGGTCTGAGAGGGAATGGATGTCTAAGGTCATCCAGCTGTTTCCATGCCTAAGAAAGAATTAAAATCTGACTTCCCGGATTTCTGATTTAGATTGCTTTTGTCCTTTTATCAAGTTCCTTTGCTAAGAGGAATAAAGGAGACAGAAGGTCCTGCTCAACAAAATCTGCAGAGTTTCCAACCGTGTACAGCGGTTAAGCAGTATTGTTTGGTCCACATTTAGTTAAAATACAAGCTGTTATTAAAAACCTACCCCATGCCTTGGGCTGAAAATCTCCCAGTTCCTCTTCCTCTGGCTCGTCCAAATCCTACAGAAAAAGGAAGAACTTAGTTTCAAAGGGCAAAGTGGATAAACGGAATTTCGAGAGGAAAACAAGGAAAGGGGGGGAAGCACTTTTTTTTTCTCCTTCTAAGAATAAAAGGCATCTTGGACAAGGAAGCAGAACCAGATTTAGGACTGAGATAACTTGGTAGAACTAATATTTATAAGGAAGATAGAGGAAGAATTGTTGTCCTGCGAGAATCTGGTTTTTCCAAGATGTGGGAATGCAGGATCAAATTTGTCAAGGGTCAGTTTTAAAAAAGCCACAAGACCAATAAAAAAAGAAGAGATTATTTGAAGCTGAAGTTGGAACTGTTGGATTCCTTGGTGCTCTCTGTGCTGAGTTGTTTTCTTGTAACCCAGTTTCATGACCCAACTGGGTAACAACGTCAATGCTAGAAGGAAGTGGGTTTTGCTCTTTGTTGTTAAGTAAATCACTGCAGTTGTTAAGTTAGTAACCTGGTTCTTAAGTGAAGCTGGCTTCCCCACTGACTTTGCTTCTCAGAAGGTTGCAAAAGGCGATCACATAACTTTGGGACACAGCAACACTCATAAGTGTGAACCAATTCGCCCTCGTCGGTTCTGAATATCTCAAGGCTCAGTACTGGGCCACAGCCTACGGCAGGGGTAGACAACCTCGGCTCTTTTATGACTCATGGACTTCAACTTCCAGAATTCCTGAGTCAGCATAGCTAACTCAGGAATTCTGGAAGTTGAAGTCCATGAGTCATAAAAGAGCCGAGGTTGCCTACCCCTGGCCTAGGGGGTTGGGGACCCATGCTTTCAAATATTCTTCTGTTCTAAATCCCTCCATTCACCATCATTTGGTCAGAACTGAGGAAGTTTCTTGGATGGCAAGCGAAACGTTTTCAAAGGGGGGGGAGTCCAAATTGCCTTTTGAAAAGCACCTTTTAGGACAACCATGACCTGGATGATTGAGAATCTCCACTGACAATGTTGACAAAGACGCCTACTTGGGCCTGCCAAGTTCTCTGCCAGGAGGTCAAGTCCAGCAGCCCAGGGACTCTGCCAGAATTGGCATTCCCAGCTGTGCTTCTGGACCCCAGGGTCGACAGGCAGCTGGCAGGGGACCACCAGGCCAGTTGCTCTGCTGAGAAACGGGCCTTTTGTGGCTCACTCAGCGAAAAAGCACAGAGATGATATCCTCCCGCTTCTTCCTGGGATTAAGTCTTCATTGCAGAAAATAAAGGCATCGTGAAACTGAGTTTCTCACAGTAGATTAGTCTTATGGTGCCAGTCCATATTGTAATCCTGCATTGATTAGAAGTTAAAAATATGGAAGGACTTTTGCTTTTAGTATCAAGAGATCAGCATTCTGGGCAGCAAAGGCTGCTTTCAATGCCTGGCCATCCCAAGGATTTTATTTTACATTCACTATGGGAGAAGAAAATAAGTTTATTTATTAATTTATTTATTATTTATTAATTTAATTTCTATACCGCCCTTCTCCCGAAGGACTCAGGGCAATAAATACAGGGCAATAAATACAATAAAAATACAATTTACAAACGTTAAGATGAGAATTAAATAAAAAGCCCAATTACAATAAAAATTGATTAAAATTAATATTAAAATACCCCAAACCCATCAGACCAGGCCGGCTTGTTCAAATAAATAAGTTTTCAGGTCACGGTGGAAAGAGTGAAGGTCAGGAGCTGTCCGGAGCTCAACCGGTAAACGATTCCAAAGGTCTGGCGCGCCCACAGAGAACGCCCTCCCCCGGGGGTCGCCAGCCGACACTCTCTGACCAACGGCACCCTGAGGAGGCCCTCTCTGTGGGAGCGCACTGGACGAAGGGAAGTTGATGCCGGCAGCAGGTGCTCCCGTAAGTAATCCGGACCCATGCCATTTAGGGCTTTATAGGTCATTACCAGCACCTTGAATCTCACCCGGAGGGCAACTGGAAGCCAATGCAGCTCGCGGAGCAGAGGTGTTACATGGGAGTATCGGGAGACCCCCATCACAACTCGCGCGGCTGCATTCTGCACCAGCTGAAGCCTCCGAGTGGTCCTCAAGGGCAGCCCCATGTAGAGAGCATTGCAGCAGTCTAAACGAGAGGTCACGAGCGCATGAGTGACTGTACGCAAGGCATCCCGGTCCAGATAGGGCCGCAACTGGCGCACCAGACGAACCTGGGCAAAGGCCCCTCTAGTCACCGCTCCTATATGATCTTCCAGGGAGAGCTGTGAATCTAGGAGGACACCCAAGTTGCGAGCCCTATCTACGGGGGGTAATACCTCACCCCCCATGGTTAAAGATGGAATGACCTGAATTTCCCGAGATGCCGGCACGTACAACCGCTCAGTCTTGTCGGGATTGAGCCGAAGCCTCTTCCTCCCCATCCTCCCCATATTTATTCAGGGGCAGTTTCCCAGGCACTTTTATTGACAAACCTCCATCATCTTCTACATAGTCCATCTGATTTGAGGTTTAAGTACAGGTAGTTCTTTGTCTTAGTGACAGTTTGAAGTTACAACGGCTCTAAAGAAAAAGTAACTTATGACCGTTTTTCACACTTACGACCGTTGAAGCATCCCCACCATCACATGATCAAAATTCAGACCCTTGGCATCTGACTCATATTTATGACGGTTGCAGGGTCCCGGGGTCATATGATCCCCTTTTGCGACCTTCTGTCAAACAAAGTCAATGGGGGAAGCCAGAGTCAGTTAACAACTGTGTTACTAAGTTATCAACTGCAGTGATTCACTTAACAACCCTGGCAAAGAAGGTCTTAAAATTGGGCAAAACTCTCTTAGCAACAGAAATTTTGGGCTCAATTGTGGCTATAAATTGAGGATTACCTGTACAGTTTTAGTCTGCACTCCTCTGTGGTTATCTGAGAAAGGGGAAATTCTGTCAGTTGAAGCCACTTTGATGCATGTCAGGCAATGCTTTTGATTATTTTTAAGATGTCCCTCTTGGCCACAACATACCTTAAACACAACATAAATTCCCAAACACGCAAGCGAAAAAACTCCCGCAGACCTTCCGTCCAAGAAAGCTGCAGAAAATGCATGGTGGAAGCTTTTTGCCCAAACTGTTCCTTTTGAGGTGGATTTCTTTTTTTAAAAAAAATTATAAAAGGTGGCTTAACACCCCCCCCCCCGGAACACGAGCAGTTAAGGCATATAAATACCGGTACTTTACCTCTCCCTTTGCCACGTTTCCCACGATCGGAAGGCCGTTCGCCAGGTGGCGTTTCTACTCCATTTTCTTCGGCTCTAACTAGATAGGAGAGAAATACAGAAATATAATCTCAGAACATACATTTCATTTTTAGATAGTTTAATCAGATATTTTCAACCGTACACAAACATGAGCAAGATACCAGGAGGGGAAGGAGCAAGGCTGCAAGAATTGGAGGCAAACGTGACTACTCCCACTGTCTTTGTCCTAAGATCAATTTGGTTAAGCCTGGGGTAATCAGCACTTGTTTAATAGCACGTCATTTTTCCACCAACTTGCAACTTGTAGTCTCTTTCCATTCATCTAGTTACACATTTTCATGCTTTCATTTACCTAAATGATTTAGGGCTGGGACTTTTCTGTATCTGATAGAAGAGAGTATTTGCAGATCAGGGTTGAACTGTGGGGTCTTTGGTGGTCTCTGAGCTTGGTAGTTTTCTTGCAGACGTTCGTGAACCAATTAGGGAACATTATCAATGCATGGAAGGAGTGGGGTTTGCAGAGAGGAGGAGGAGGACAACAATGAGGACTGTGGAGTCCTTGGTGCTGAGATTGGTGGTTTTCTTGCAGATGTTTCATAACCCAAACTGGATAATATCATCAGTGCTAGAAGGGAGTGGGATGTGGGGGGGGGGGGAGGAGGAGGAGGAGGAGGAGGACGACGACTGTGGGGCCCTTGGTGCTCTCTGAGCTTGGTGGTTTTCTTGCAGACATTTCATGACCCAACTAGGGAACGTATCAGTGCATGGAAGGAGTGGGATTTGCAGAGTGGAGGAGGAGGAGGAGGAGGACTGTGGGATCCTTGGGGGTCTCTGAGCTTGGTGGTTTTCTTCCAGACATTTCATAACCCAGCTAGATCACATCATAAGTTCAGACCGAGTGTGGGGTTTGCTCCGTAGCTTGCCCTGCCAGTACTGGTGGGGGTAGTTCCTCAGTTAGGGGAGGGGTCTCCAACCTTTCTGGCTAGGCGGACTGACAAGAGGCGGCAGCAGCAGCAGAGCAGGAGGGAAGAGGGGATAGTTTCACACACATATTCTCCTTTCACAAATGCAGCATTGCACACACGCCCAGCACTTCCATAGACAAATTCTGAACAGGCTGCCACCCAGCACTGGGCCGCGGACCAGGAGTTGGGGACCTCTGAGTTAGGGTACTACTTTTTGCTTATTTGTCTAGTATTAATCCCTGCTTATCTTGGAGTAGGTTTCGGGAGAGGGTGTGTTCTGGGACCAAAACAACAAAAAAAAAAAAAAAACCCAGGCCGCAAAAGCCACCCTCACTAGCACTGATTTATTTATTTAATTAAATTTCTATACCGCCCTATTCCCGAAGGACTCAGGGTGGTTTACAGGGCAGCATAAAATACAATATAAAAATAATATAGAATTAAAATACATTAATTTAATTAAGCCCAATTAAAACAACATTTAAAAAAGCTAAAACCCCTTCAGTCCAGGCCTGATAGATCGAAAAACCAGGTTTTCAGGTTTTCATGATGTTACCCAGTTGAGTAATGAAACACCTGCAAGAAAATAACCAAGCTCAGAAGCACCAAGAACCCCACAGTTTCCCCGGGTTTTTTTTTATTGATTGTTTGTTTGTTTACATTGCACAATTGTTTTACTCGGTGTGACAGGGCCCTTATACAGTTTTGAAAGGTGTCCCAAGCCTTCTTCGAAGAACTGAAATGAAGGCCGTTCAGGCCCCACAGTGTAAAATACAATAACAGAGTCGGAAGGGGCCTTGGAGGTCTTCTAGTCCAACCCCCTGCTCAGGTGGGAAACCCTGTGCCAATTCAGACAAGTGACCGATCAGTCTCTTTTTTTAAAAAAAACTCCCGTGTTGGAGCATTCAGTTAAGGAGTTTGTAGGGTGCCTTTCACACATTCTTCATCACGGTCTCAAAATCACCCCAGTGTTCTCACAGAGAGGAATCGAGGACAGCAAAAGCCAGTCAGGATCAAGCTTCTTCCCAGGGTAGTTTTGTGTGTGTGTGTGTGTGTGTGTGTGTGTGTGTGTGTGTTTCCCATCAGCCTCTACTGCAAACATACAGCAAGGCAGCTCAATCCTAAAGTGCTCCTAGTAAACTGCGAGCAACTACAGGCCGGGATGCGCCTAGCAATCCAAAGTTTGGGCTTACACTCTCGCCCGCGGCTGCCCCCTCCTCTTCCTCGTCTGCTGGAAGTTCCCCATCCACGGCTCACTTCTCTGTCCCCTCGCTTTTCTCTGTTCTCTTTGTTTTCTGAGCTCTCTTTTCCAAGGCTTTTCTTCTTGCCTCCTACCGTCTCCCACGAAGTCTAGTTAGGCGGAGAGGGAAAACAGAGAACAACAATTCAAAAGGGATTTAAAGATGGCCTTACAGAGCAGCCCAACCACAATCCCCAAAACTTCACAGGGAACATTTTGGGACCCTTCCAACGCACCAGGGACATCCAAGACCCACAGAATCTAGAAATCGACCACGCTGGAGCAGTGTCCTTACAAAGGGATGTACAGGTAGTCCTCGACTTACGACCACAACCGAGCCTAACATTTCTGTTGGTGAGCGAGATAGTTGTGAAGTGAGCGTTGCCCCATTTTAGGACCTTTCTAGCCTCGGCTGTTAAGTTAGTAGCACGGTGGTTAAGTGAATCTGGGTTTCCCATTGACTTTGCTTGCCGGAAGCTCGCAAAATGGGATCACGTGATCCCAGCACACGGCAACCGTCATAAATATGAGCCATTTGTCAAGCGCCTTAATTTTGATCATGCGACCACAGGGAGGCTGCAACGGTCGTTAAGTGTGAAACACAGATAATAGAGTCACTTTTTTCGGGGCTGCCGTAACATCGAAAGGTCACCAAATGAAGTGCTGCAAGGACTTCCTGTATTGTTTTATGTCTTTTTAACTGGCAGGTGATCTTCAAAGCATCAGGCCACTACTACGTGAGCTGCACAGGTTGCTGGTGCAGTTCAAGATGCTACGTGACTTGGGACCAGATCACTTGAAATATCCTTTTTTTTCAAGAGTTTTTAATCTCCCCAACTAGATCCAACAGATTGGATGCTACGGGTTCCCGTCAGCCGAAGAGTGCTGATGGGCGGGAACGCGAAGATGGGCCTTCTCTGACATAGTCCCTGCTCCCTGGAATATCCTCCCCGTTGGCTTTTTCCAAGGCTTTAAAATACCTGGTTCTGTACCCGGGCCTGGTACTCAGAACATGTGAAGGGCCCCGTTACTTGGCCTTATTATTAGTGGATTAATCATCGTGCTGCTGTTTGCATTGGTTTATTTTGCAGATGTTTTTATTCTTTTCATGTTTTAAATTGTTTTTAAGCCGCCCAGAGTCATTTGGTTGAATTGGATGGCTGTAGAAAATGGATGGATGGACGGACGGACAGATACTACTTCCGATATTATGTGCATTTTTAGTCCCAGGAAGGGATGGACAAAAACAGGATATTGGGAAAAGGGGTTGTTTGTTCGTTCATTCATTGATTCATACATTTAATTTCTACAGTGCCCATTTCTGTCAATGACTCTGAGTGGCTTACAGTTAAAAAAAATGCTTTACAATGAATAATAATCGGAATAGAGCTGGAAGGGACCATGGAGGTCTTCTAGTCCAGCCCCCAGCTCAAGCTTGAGTCCTTATAACATTTCAGACAAGTGGCTTTCCAGTCTCTTCTTAAAAACCTCGAGTGATGAAGCACCCACAACGTCTGAAGGCAAGCTGTTCCACTGGCTAACTGTCCTGTTAAGAAATTTGTCCTTAATTCCAGGTTGCTTCTCTCCTTGATTAGTTTCTATCCATTGTTTCTTATCTTGCTTTCTGGTGCTTTGGGAAATAAGTTGACCCCCTCCCTCCTCCTTGTGGCAGCCTCTCAAATAGTGGAATACTGCTATCATGTCTCCCTTAGTTCTTCTTTTCTCTAGCCTGGCCATTCCTAATCTAAAAATAGTAGTGTTCCCCTCTTCACACTTTAGTCCTAATGGAATTCTTTTTTTTTCCCCTCCAGCCAGCCATTCGGAACCCTCTCTAGCCTTGCTGGGCTCTCCAAGATACCGTACTTAGTTTAAAATAAAATAAAATAAAATAATAAAATAAAATAATAAAATAAAATAATAAAATAAAATAAAATAATAAAATAAAATTTAAATAAATAAATAAATAAATAAATAAATAAATAAATAAATAAATAAATAAATAAGAAAGCCAAAACACTAAAGACATTTGCATGTTTTTTGCTCTACGCGTGAAACTAGGGAGACACTGCACTTATTCCTCCTTTGTAAGACCACAGATGAGGGGGATAGTACAGGTTTTTACGTTTGGGTCTTCCATGCAAAAATATTAAGGTACTGCCTGTGCTCGTATGTACAGGAGGAGGAGGAGGAAGATAATCCAGCCCACGCAATATAGCTCGTCTGTCAGTGCTTAAAAGTGCCAAGTGGCTAGACAAGAGCTACATAAGTGGGGAACAAAAAAGGGTCACTGGCTTGTGCAATCCGAAATTGCATTTTATCCAACTGTCCACTCACAATGCAGTGCGCACAATGCATTCCCTGAGCCAAGTGACTGGCTAATCCTGGAAGGAAAGCAGAGTTGTCCGACTCAAGCCAAACCGTACTCAACGAGTAGTCAACAGCACGACATCCACATGGAGGGAAGTAAGCAGTGGGGTACCGTAAGGCTCCATCTTAGGCCCAGTACTCTATGACTTAGATGAGGGAATTGAAGGGGGGATTCATCAGATTTGCAGATGGCACCAAACTGACAAGAGTAGCCAATATCCCAGAAGACAAACTCAGGATCCAAAAAGATCTTGACGAACTTGAACAATGGGCCCTCCTATCCAACAAAATAAGTTTCGATGTGGAGAAAAGCAGTCTTGCATTTAGGCAGGGAAAAAAAATCAAAGGTATTAAGTACGGATTGGGCAAGACCTGGCTCAAAAACAGTTAACTGGGAGAGGGACCTTGGAGTCCTAGTGGACGATCCCTTGACCATGGGGCAGCAGTGTGCGGCAGCAGCCAAAAAAGCTAATACAATCCTGGGTTGTATAAACAGAGGCATAGTATCAAGATCACATGAAGTACCGTATTACTAAAAAGGTAAAAGGTAAAGGTTCCCCGGCACATGCGTGCTAGTCGTTTCCGACTCTAGGGGCCGGTGCTCATCTCCGTTTCAAAGCCGAAGAGCCAGCGCTTGTCCGAGGACGTCTCCGTGGTCATGTGGCCGGCATGACTAGACGCCAAAGGTGCACGGAACGCTGTTACCTTCCCACCGTAGTGGTCCCTATTTTTCTACTTGCATTTTTACGTGCTTTCGAACTACTAGGTTGGCAGAAGCTGGGACGAGTAACAGGTGCTCACTCTGTTACGCAGCACTCGAGATTCGACCCGCCAAACTGCCGACCTTCTGATCGACAAGCTCAGCGTCGTAACCCACTGAGCTTTATAAAACCCTAGTAAGACCGCACCTCGAATACTGCAGCCAATTTTGGTCACCATATCACAAAAAAAAGATGTTGAGAGTTTGGAAAAAATTCAGAGAAGAGCAACTAAGATGATCAAAGGCCTGGAGACTAAAGCATATGAAGAACGGCTGCGGGACTTGGGTTTGGCTGGTCTAAAGAAAATAAGAACTAGGGGAGACATGATAGCAGTGTTCCAGGATCTGAGGGGCTGCCACAAGACAGAAGGGGACAGGTTGTTCACCAACGCACCAGAGGGAAGGACGAGAAACAATGGTTGGAAACTGATCAAAGAGAGAAGCAACCTGGAATTAAGTAGAAACTTCCTGACAGTGAGGACAATTAACCAGTGGAACAGCTTCCCTCCAGAAATCGTGGCCGTTCCATCACTGGAGACTTTAAAGAAAAGACTAGATATTTACCTGTCTGAGACAGTATAGGTTCTCCTGTTTGAACAGTGGGCTAGACTAGAAGACCTCCAAGGTCCCTTCCAGCTCCATTCTAATTCTATTCTAATTCTAATCTATTCTATTTCCAGGAACATCCAATGGTCCTTGAATCATAGCCCCGAAAATAGGCAAAGGGAGATAAATACCCCACCATAATTTTTTCTAGGAAGTGTCCATTCAGGAGGAATTCCACCCCATATGCACTACCATTATGACTCCAGCTTATAACCGGTAAACCCCAATAACCAATGTGATCACTAATAAACCCACAATGTTCTCAAACTGGGATGTTTCTAAGCCTTCAAAGGAGGAAAATTCTCTCGGAATGCTACTAAGTAGAGAATCAAGATGGAAACAGATGCAGAGGTGTAAATTCCAGCCTCCCATCAGGGTCGTTGTAGGTTTGGGACAAGACAGGAAGTGGAACTGCTGCCTTTAGCATTCCTGGAGAACATTCCAGCCTAGGAGGTTCTGATCTGAAATAGTCACATCTTCCTGACCCACCAGAATTGGGAGGAATGCTATAGGACTCCGCTCCCAAGGAAGTCCATCTGATGGGACCTAGAAGAAGGGCCTTCTCCGTGGTGGCTCAATCTGTTATTTGAAGAACCCTCACTTCCTAGTCATCTCTAACCAACCCACCAGAGTGGGGAGGGAGGGGATGTTACAGCTGCCTTCTCTTAAGGAGATCCATCTAGTGGGACCAAGAAGGGCCTTCTCTGTGGGGGCTCCTACCCTGTGGAACATCATCCCTATGGAGATAAGATTGGTCCCCCACCTTGACATTCTTTTAAATGGCCCTCAAGACTTGGTTTTGCCCATGCGTCTGAGGAACCCAGGGTGACATGGAGCCCATCAAGTGGTTTGTTTGATTGTAGTCACCAGAGAGGGAGGGGGGGATTTACTGCGGTTTTTTATTTGGGGTTGTGTTCTATAGGCCAGGGCTTTTCAACCTTTTTACCCATTGTACCACTTTTAGGATATTGCAACATCTGAGTACCACCAGTTGCCTAGCAAGGTGTCAAAAACTTGATGACCCCCCCAAAAAGGGAAAAAGTGATGAAGTACAGGTAGTCCTCGACTTACAACAATTAGCTTAGTGACTGTTCGAATTTACAATGGCACTGAAAAAGTGGCCCCCAAGTCACAGCTGAGCAAGACACCTGCCTGCCCGCCCGGCGGCGCTCTTCCTCCCGTCCGAGGTTTTCATTGTTGTAAGCATTTCTGTTGAGGATTGGCAGCGGGGGTGGGGTGGGGTGGTATTTGGTTTTTATTCCCCCCGTCTGCTGGGTGGTTGCAGCAGGTTTTGGTCACTTCACATGACCCTGGGACCGTCATAAATATGAATCAGTTGCCAAGCATCTGAATGTAAATCACAAGACAGTCTGCAACAGTCCAGCTGATTGGCACTTCTTCTGGGCTCAGCAGAAGTGCCAGGATTTATTTATTTTTTATTTATTTTAATTCCATTTATATCCCGCCCTTCTCCAAAGACTCAGGGCGGCTTACAAGCTTAGCAGTAGCCTTCATTCTATGTATATGCCTGCTTATTAGGGCTTTCACACACACCCCAAGCGGCATTATTACAAAGTCAGCTTAATTGCCCCCAACAATCTGGGTCCTCAGCTCCAGCTGGAGCCTGGCGCTGATCCTGGCGCTTTCGCTGAGCCCTGACAGCCCTGCAGCTCCAGCCGTCTCTCGCTCAGGCTTGTGCGGTGCTGCCACCGGTTCAGCTCATTCCCCTCCCCCGCTACCACTTTTCTAGGATGGTCGTGTACCACCTGCCAGGTGCCAATGTACCACAGGTGGTACCCGTACCACTGGTTGAAAAGCCCTGCTATAGGCCACCTAGACTCATAGTTGGGCAGTCATATAAATTTTCCAAATACACCAGAAAACAAGGAAAAAGACCCGTTATCCTGTTGCCAGCGTTGTCTCGGCTGTCTTAAGTAAGAAAGCAAACTGAGCATTAAGGAGGCTGTTCTTAACTGAACAAAGAGCAAGGGTTTTGCCTTTCATTACCTTAATGAGGAAGGAAACTGTCCTTCCTTATTTCGTGCATACTAGACCATAAACGGGAGGAGGAAGCCACACGGATGGCACAGTTCCACGGAGGAGGGAAACAGGACAAAGTAGAAGGCACTGAGCAGATAATTAAATAATGTAAAAATATATGCTTTTTTTTAAAAAGCAAGCTCTTTGTCCTTAGTCGGGGTCAGGTATGCTTGAATGTGCGTGGGTTACCCTTGCTGAAATTTCAGAACCCAGAAAGATGAGAAAGTCAATGTGGAGTTGGGTGTTTCAGTTTCCTGCACGGTTCATCGTGTTGTTTTAAAATTTTGCTTTCTTGAAGAATAAGCAAAAGTTTAAAAAGCACATCAAACCCGGACCAGGAGGACACAACTAATCTTAATATTTGCAGAAATGTGATGGGGGGAAAAATAAATATTATTCAACATTTCTGAGCTCTTTAGCTGTGCCAGATTTGTCCTAAAAAGGTTAATATTTTTTTAGCCTTCACATTTCTCACTAAAAGCAGGAAGTCTTCCTCACAAGTAATCTTGTAGAAAAGGCAACTTTTTAAAGAACCTAAAAAGGCTCTAAATTGAGCACTTACCGTATCTGAGCTTCCTTCCAGCAAGAGGTTGATTGCTCTGTTCGCGTCACCGTTACAATCGTGCAGAGCTACGATGCAGTCATCCTGGTTCTTCCCTGTCACTTCCATTAACTAAAAAATAAAAATAAAAACCCACATGCACACACACATATTAAAAAGCAGCTCGGAATAACCCAAGGTAAGTTTATACAGGAAACAGAAATAAAGTACGTCAATGAATGTGTCTCTGTAGGTGGGGATCTAATTAATATAAAAATGATAACTGCTCAGATAGGTTACAGTCTGCAGCAAGTTACAGATTAGCTCAGAATCACTGCTACTAGCTTTAGAATTTATTTATAGATTTAATTCAGTTTGGCTAGTAATAATAATAATAAACCTTTATTGTCAAAGTACAACATGTGTACATTGAGATTAGCTGAGCCTCCCCCCGTGCTCTCTCCCAACACACAGTGACAACAAACCCTCCATCCTACCACACCATGTGAAGCAACTACACCACACGCCGGCCTCCCAAGTCAATTCTGCATAAGATTGTGTCCCATTTAAAAGCCTGATTCTAACCAATACTTCAATCCCCAAATAATGTTAAAAAAAATACAAATCAAAACCAAGATTTCTATCTGGGATAGAAAACCAAAATAATGAACACATCCAAGGAGCTCCATCTATCTCACTCCAAGTTCTGGGAGAACAGTCTAGTCCAGGGGTCAGCAACCTAAAACAGTGAAAGAGCCACTCGGAACCGGTTCCCTCACAAAAGGAAAAACTGGGAGCCGCAAAAAATGTGTGCGCATGTGCGTAGATGCGCGCATGTGCAGAAAAGGGTTTGACTGAAGAGTGGAGCCAAGGCAAGATATGCACCTACCCTGCATATTTGAATTGATCGGTTGAACTTTTTTAGTCCCACTTTTTTTTGGGGGGATTGCACATGGCAGAGGACTGGGAGCCACAGGAGACGTCTGAAAGAGCCGCATGTGGCTCCGGAGCCGTGGGTTGCAGACCTGTGGTCTAGTCCCCCAATACAGCTTTAATTTCTTCAAAACAATGTAGCCAAAGGCTTGGGCTCAACTTCGAGCGTAAAAGACTGTGGGGTTTCTGGTGCTCTCCGAACTTGGTAGTTTTCTTGCAGATGTTTCGTTACCAAACTAGACACCTTCAGTGCTAGGTGGGAGTGGGGTTTACAGAGAGGAGGAGGAGGTGAGATGGAGGAGGAAGAGGAGCAGGAGGAAGACTGTGGGGTCCTTGGTACTCTCTGAAATTGGTAGTTTTCTTGCAGATGTTTCATGACCAAAGTAGGTAATATCAATCATCATGATGTGACCTAGTTTGGTCATGAAACATCTACAAGAAAACAGCCAAGCTCAAGAGAGCACCAAGGACCCCACAGTTTAACCCCGAGCTACAAATTATCTTCCATTGGTACATAAAGGACTTTACAATCTGTACAATTCCAGGTCAAACTACTACCCTAACTGGGAGCCATCCAGGGGTAGGCTGAAAGACGGGTGGCTATATCAATGTTATTTATTTATTTACGTCAATTCAATCTGAGGATTCAATTGATTCAGTTTGCCCATTCTACACCACCACCACCACCACCCTCTTTTCCCCCAACACACATAAACAAAAACTGCCTATCCAGGAGGGATTGGTTTCACCTCCAAGCCATGTTTCAATGTCTCTGCTTGCTTCACAAGGCGTGAGGCTTGGAGCCAGGAGAGGTTTTAGGGAAGGGATTAAGGTTTCCTGCATGCGCAGAGCGCAGACAGGAGCTCATCGCTATTTCATGCTTGCGCTGGTGAAGTGGGGGAAAGAGATAAAAACATCTGTGCAGGTCGAAGCAAAGCCTCTGCCTCTCGGGGAGTCAGTGCCAGGAAGACAAATCTCAAGTGAGGGAAAATGAAATCCCTCTCAACAGAAAAGATCCCCACAGAGCATAATTTAACAGTTAGAACAATTAACCAGTGGAACAACCTGCCTCCAGAAGTGGTGAACGCTCCAACACTGGAAGTTTTTAAGAAGAGACTGGACAGCCGTTTGTCTGAAATGGTATAGGGTTTCCTACCTGAGCAGGGGGTTGGACTAGATGACCTCCAAGGTCCCTTCCAACTTATATGGGTAGTCCTCGACTTACAACCGTTCTTTTAGTGACCATCCGAAGTTACAACGGCACTGGGGAAAGTGGCTTAGAACCATCTGTCACACTTACGACCCTTGCCAGCATTCCCCCATGGTCACGTGATCAAAATTAGGATGCTTAGAAACTGGCTCATATTTATGACGGTCGCCGCCTCCCCGGGTCATGTGATCCCCTTTTGCGACCTTCTGACAAGCAAAGTCGATGGGGGAGGCCAGATTCACCTAACGACCGTGTGACTAACTTCAGTGATTCACTTAACAACTGTGCCGAGAAAGGTCATAAAAGTGGGGCAAAACTCCCAATAACCATTTTGCTTGATTAGCAAGGGTAAGGTTGGGCTCAATTCTGGCCGTAAGTTGAGGACTCCCCTATATCTTGCTCTGACTTTTCCACAAACCAACCCCGCTGACTTTTTCTTGAAAAGATACAGTGAGTCCTTGGCTGACGACAACGATTAGGGCTAGAATTTCTGTGGCTAAGCTGGGCCGCTGTTAAGTGAGTCACACCCAGTTTGGTAATGGTTCCAGCTGCATCACTGCAGTTGTTCAGTGAACCATGAGGTCATTAAGCAAATCTACCTTCCCCCATTGAAGCTTGGGAAGGTGGCCGATGGCTTTAGAATATACAGGTAGTCCTCAACGTACGACCATAATCGAGCCCAAAATTTTCATCGCTAAGTGAGTCATTGGTTAAGTGAGATAATAATAATAATAATAATAATAATAATAATAATAATAATAATAATAATAATAATAATAAATAACAACAATAATAAAGTTGGAAGGGACCTTTTGAAGGTCATCTATCCCAACCCCCTGCTCAGGCAGGAAACCCTATACCAGGGATCAGCAACCTGAAACAGTGAAAGAGCCACTCGGAACCGGTTCCCTCACAAAAGGAAAAACTGGGAGCTGCAAAAAATGTGCGCATGCACGTACATGTACGCATGCGCAGAACAGGGTTTGACTGAAGAGTGGAGCCAAGGCGAGATATGCACCTACCCTGCATATTTGAATTAATTGGTTGAAATTTTTTAGTCCCACTTTTTTTTTTTGGGACTGCACATGGCAGAGGACTGAAAGAGCTGCATGCGGCTCCGGAGCCGCGGGTTGCAGACCTGTGCCCTATACCATTTAAGACAAATGGCAGTCCAGTCTCTTCTTAAAAACTTCTGGTGTTGGAGCATTCACCGCTTCTGGAGGCAGGTTGTTCCACTGGTTAATTGTTCTAACTGTCAGGGAATTTTTCCTTAGTTCTAGGTTGCTTCTCTCCTTGACTAGTTTCCATCCGTTGCTTCTTGTCCTGCCTTCAGGTTCTTTGGAGAATAGCTTGACTCCCTCTTCTTTGGGGCAGCCCCTGAGATACTGGAATGCTGCTATCATGTCCCCCCTTGTCCTTCTCTTCGTTAAACTAGACATACCCAATTCCAGCAACCGTTCCTTGTATATTTTAGCCTCCAGTCCCCTGATCATCTTTGTTGCTCTTCTCTGCACTCTTTCTAGTCTCAACATTTTTTAAAAAATGGTTTTGCCCCATTTTACCACCTTTCCTCTCACAGCTGTTAAGTGAGTCACTGCAGCTTGTTAAGTTAGTAACATGGTTGTTAAATGAATCTGGTTCCCCTGTTGAGTTTGTCAGAAGGTTGCAGAAAGGGATCGCCTGACCCCGGGACATCCCAGTAACCGTCATAAATATGAGTCAGTTGCCAAGTGTCTGAATTTTGATCACATGACCATGGGTGATGCTGCAACAGTCATAAGTGTGAAAAATGGTCATTAGTCATTTTTTGCCCACTCAACTACGTGCCATAGCAATAATCTTCTCCTTCTCTCTCTCTCTCTCTCCCTCCCTCCAGCAAAGGTGGGGTGGAAACTTACTTGTTTCACTTTATCCTCAAAGTCTCTGTCGTTCTTATCATATATCATTTGGGCCAGGCGAATCTGCTCTGCTGTGGCCTGAAAAATGCAAAAGCACCCATGAAATATAAGACACAAATCTGCATTCAAAATTAGTATACTGTACAGAGTCCTTGACTTACGACCAAAATGGAGCACAAAGTCTATGTTGCTAAGTGAAGAGCTTTTGCCCCCATTTTATGAGGCAAAACTTGTTAAGTTTTTTGTTTTTGCAACACTTGTTTAAGTGAATCACTGCAGTTGTTGAGTTAGTCACCCGGCTGTTAAGTGAATCTGGATTCCCCACTGCTTGTCCGATTGCAAAATGGGATCACATGACCCCCCAGGCCATTGAAACCGTCATAAATATGAGTCGGTTGCTAAGCATCTGAATTTCGATCACATATCCGTGGGGATGCTGCAATGGTCGTTAGGTGTGAAAAATTTTCATAAGACACTTTTTTCAGTGCCATTGTAACTTTGGACGCTCACTAAATGAACTGTTGTTAAGTCGAAGACTACCTATATTCCCCCCATGGCTCACTCTCCAGCAACTTACTCTTCTATTTTTAATTCGGGGGGTGGGGGAGGAGACCTTTTCTGTGGTTTTTTCCTGTCCAGCAACTCCATTCCAGGTTATAAGCAAGCGTTTAAAAAAAATAAACAACCCCTAACAACAGCCCAGCAGAAGAGTTCTCAGGATACAGGATTTAACACGGCACAGTAAAAGGGACCGCTAACATTTTACCAAATGAAATATATTTCAAAGTTACTGGATTAGGAGCCACAATCAACACTCCAAACCACAGTTCAAAGGCCTTAAGAGCTTTTGTGCTTGAGGGTGGGGAGAGGAGGGTTTGTCTAAATCTGTGAGTTCTTATAATGGCTTTAAGCACATCACATTAAGGATGGTCCATTGAATAACACTTGGCTGAACAACAACAGTAACCTGGCCTGGGCTTAACACTAAATCTTCTCTCCCTTTAGGCAGAGGCAATTATAATTATGTTAGAAAGCAAAATAAGAAGTTATTGGAGGTGTAGAATCTCAGATTAGCATGGCTGGCCCTTAGATAACCTCCTGTGTTGGCTTTCAGGTCCAACTGGTTAAAAATAAAATAAAATAAAATAAAATAAAATAAAATAATAAAATAATAAAATAAAATAAAATAAAATAAAATAAATAAAATAAAATAAAATAAAATAAAATAAAATAATAAAATAAAATAAAATAAAATAAAATAATAAAATAAAATAATAAAATAAAATAATAAAATAATAAAGTAAAATAAAATAAAATAATAAAATAAAATAAAATAAAATAAAATAAATAAAATAAAATAAAATAAATAGCCTTGGTGGCGCACTGGGCTAATGCCTCCTTAAGTAACACCAGCTGCCTGCAATTAGTGCAGGTTCGAGTCCCACCAGGCTCAAGGTTGACTCAGCCTTCCATCCTTCCGAGGTAGGTAAAATGAGGACCCAGATTGTTGGGGGCAATTAAGCTGACTTTGTAATAATGCTGCTTGGGGGGGGCCCCAAAAGCCCTAATAAGCAGGCATATACATAGAATGAAGGCTATTGCTAAGCACATTGGTTTGTGCTTAAATTGTAAGCCGCCCTGAGTCTTCGGAGAAGGGCGGGATATAAATGGGATTAAAATAAAATAAAAAATAAAAAATAAATCATCATAAAAAGAATGGGAAGCTGCTCTGCTGTAAAACAATCCAATCTTCAGAATCATTATCCAGATGCCTCTGGATCTTATGAGCTTTTATTTAGAAAATAATGGTGGCTGGCTGTAAGTTATTGCTTTTTTGGGATGGTATAGAAATTGTAGCAAGACTACACGTTATGCCAGCTGGGGATAATAGCTTAGAATTCTATGGCGTGGACAAGAAGCTTGCAAACATACTGGTAGTAAAACAAAGCTGAAATTTCTTTGTCCTGGTTTGTTACTTTTTGATTAGCCCAAAACTCGGGGGGGGGGGGGGATAAAAAGCACAAACTGAGGAAGCATTTAGGGAAAAACAACAAGCCATTTCTAAGCTTGAAATCTGAAGGACAATCCATCAGCGGCATCTGAAGAAGGGTTTCAGTTACTGCTCTAATTGGAGGCCTCATTTTTGCTGTGCTAAGCAGCTCTTGAGGTCATCCAGTTGCCAGAAAAATTAAAATAGCAAGAGAAAGGACAGGATGCTGGGTTCCATGACGTTTCATTATAGCTTTTCCTCACTGCCACAAGTTGAGAGAGTACAGATAGTCCTCGACTTACGAGCACAACAGAGCCCCAAATTTTTGTTGCCGAGCGAGGGACTTGTTAAGGTGAATTTTGCCCCATTTGACAACCTTTCCTGCCACAATTGTTAAGGGAATCAATGCAGCTGTTAACTTAGTGACACGGTTGTTAAGTAAATCTGGCTTTTCCCATTCACTTTGCGTGTCAGAAGGTTGCAAAAAAGGGATCATGTAACTGAGGACACTGCAACCGTCTGAATTTTGATCACACGATCATGGGGATGCTGCAGCAGTCCCAAGTGTGAAAAATGGTCGTAACTCACATTTTTCAGTACAGCTGTAACTTTGAATGGTTGCTACTTGAACTGTTGTAAGTCGAGGACTACCTGTCTTTTACCAATGTTCACAAGTTCCTGTCCACAGCATCTTCCTGCATAGAGTGTTCTGTGGGTAGAATTCACTCTCTGGGCCATATTTAAGTGTATCAGGATGAAATCTCCCATACACACAGTGCATCACAAACACTGCTCGCTTGCATGTGCTCCTCTGGAGTAACTTGGCCTTTTCTGCTTACCCAGCTGGTCTTTGGGATGCAAACACATCACGACAGCCAACTTGTCAGGCAGTAAATCAGGCCCACTTTGGCTAGGAGGCTGATTAAAAGATTGTATAATCAGGGGTAGGCAACTTCGGCTCTTTTATGACTCATGGACTTCAACTCCCAGAAGCTATGCTGACTCAGGAATTCTGGGAGTTGAAGTCCATGAGTCATAAAAGAGCTGAGGTTGCCTACCCCACAGTCCTCAACTTACCACAGTTCATTTAGGAACCCTTCAAAGTTACAACAGCACTGAGAAAAGCAACTTAGGACCATTTTTCACACTTACGACCCTTGCAGCATCCCCTTGGTCACATGATCAAAATGCGGACGCTTGGCGACTACTTCACATTTGCAGTGCCCCAGGGTCGCGAGATCCCCTTTTGCGACTTCCTAATCGGCAAAGTCAATGGGGAAGCCAGTTTCCCTTAACAACAACGTTACTCACTTAACATCTCCGATGATTCACTTCACAACAGTGGCAAGGAAGGCCGTAAAATGGGGCAAAACCCCGCCTAGATTTGAAGCTGGTGGTGATCTGTTCACGAGGGCTACACCCTGCCCTGATTCTCAAAGACTTTTAGGAGCCGTCAAAGTCTCTTTCCAGAACTGGAGTCAGAAGTTTCTAGTCTGAGTGACCTTTCTAGCCACAGTTGTTCAAGTGAATCACGGCAGTTGTTAAGTTAGTCACATGGCTGTTAAGTGAATCTGGCTTCCCCATTGACTTTGCTTGTCAGAAGGTCACAAAAAGGGATCACGTGTCCCCCGGGATGTTGCAGCCATCATAAACATCATTATTATTATTATTATTATTATTATTATTATTATTATTATTATTATTATTATTATTATTATTAATTTTATTTGTATACCGCCCTTCTCCCGAAGGACTCAGGGCGGTGAACAGGGCAGTATATGTTAAAAGACAAAATACAAAAATTAAAAAAGATTAAACAAAATGCCCACAACTCTTACAAGAAGTTAAAACACATTTAAAAAGTAGGTTAAAACACATTAATAAAACCCAACCCCATCCCATCAGGCCAGGCCAGCTTGTTCGAAGAGGTAAGTTTTTAGATCGCGCCGGAAGGAGCGGAGGTCAGGCGCCATCCGGAGCTCAACCGGAAGATGGTTCCATAAATATGAGTTTCCAAGCGTCTGAACTTTGATCATGTGACCACGGGGATGCTGCAACGGTTGAAAGTGTGAGAAATGGTCACAATGGCCATTTTTTCTCAGTGCTGTTTTAGCTTCGAACAGTCACTATATGAACTGTAACTGCTGCAAGTCAAGGACTTACCTGTATAGGCACACTGAAAAACACAACAAGAAATAGTCTTCAAACTTTGCTGCTGGCTTTGGGGGCACCCACACCTCAAATCTACGGAAAATGTAATTGTGCACTTCACAAAAGGGTGACAATTCTTGCTTGTCCATTAACATTTATAGGTTAAGGACGTGGAGTCAGTGTTGCCAAATACCTACCTGGACTACTGGTTTCTGGGGTTGTGTCAGTTGCGTGGCTGAAATCTGTGTTTTTTCTCGAGTGCCCCGAGTACGTTCACTGCCCACCGAAGTCATCATATACAGTATATACAAATCAATGTATGTACAAAATAGAAAATCTGAAAGGAGAAAGAAACAAACACTCAGGCGCGACTTTCAAGACAAAAATGCAGATGACAGTCCAGGATGAAGAGAAAAGGGATTGAGCCGCGTTTGCATGTGAAATAAAACCATGAGCAGCCCACCCACCCACCCCTTTGTTTTTTCCCTAAATGAAGGGACAGAACTAGAAATCCACCAGTTCCCAGTCAGCTTCTGGGTACAACTGAAAGAGCCATCTACCACCCGTAAAGCACTTCGTGGAAAGAGACAGGCTATCCTCGACTTACAATCACAATTGAGCTCAAAATTTCCATTGCTACGCAAGACCGTTGTTAAATCAGGTAAGCCCCATTTTACAACCTTGCTTGCCACAGTTGTTAAGTGAATCACTGCAGTTGTCAAGTCAGTGACAGGGGCTGTTAAGTGAATCTGGCTGATTTTGCTTGGCAGAAGGTCGCAAAAGGGGGAATCATGTGACCCCAGGACACTGCAACCCGTCATAAATATGAGTCAGTTGCCGGGGGGCTGGATTTTGATCGCATGACCTTAGGGATACTGCAATGGTCCTAAGTGTGAAAAACGGTTATTAAGTCACTTTTTTTTCCAAGTGCCATTGTTAACTTCAATCACTAAGCGAATGGTTGTAATTTGAGGACTATCTGTATTTCTCATGCCACCAATCTCTGACTATTTCTACCCATCCTTTAAGGTCCGGGAATGTTCCAAGTCTCTCTTATTAAACGATGTCATCAGATAGGACTGAGGAGCCGTGCCTCATTTGTCACGAAGCCTCTGCTCTGTGAAGCAGCCTGCCCCCACCTGAATTGTGAAGCCCCCAACCCTGTTGGTGTTTTGTAAAGCTTTGAAAATGTGCCATTTCCCTTGGGTCCTGGGCCTGGGCCTAAGTAAGCCCATCTTTAGGGTTATTGGGTTGAAGATTGGCCTTGATACACTGTGTTTTATTTCCGTTGGGGGGGGATACTTCTTGATTGTTGTTTTAAGTCAATGTTGGTTGCTGAAAATCACATTGTGTGAGAGTGAGAGAGGAAAGGAGGGAGAGAGGAAGAGAAGTGGAGGGGAGGGGAGGGAGGGAGGAAGGAAAGAAGGAGCTCGAATGATTAAAATGATTCTAAAATAACATTTAAAGTTTCTGGAGAGTGTGGAATGTGGGAGGGATAATTTTGCACAGGATGTGGTTTTCTAAGAAGCAGGGAAGGCTGGTATTGAGAAGCCACCAAATTCTGCATAACTAATGTTTGTCTTCCTGCACAATTAAAATAATTACATAAAAAAAATCAAAAGACAACGAAAATAATCGCATAAAAGATAAAAAGCGGTGGATTCTTTAGACAGCTGATTTTTTTTTACATCACCTGTGTGCGCTTAATTTACATCTTAAAGGGGAAAAAAGACGTCAAAAGAATCCACAGAGCTTACTCAGCAGAAAGGAAAGAGATGGCAGAGCTGTCATTTCTGAATATTGGTAAATATGAAATATGAAAGTGCTAGCTATCACCTATAAACCAATACACACACACACACACACACACACACACACACACACACACCTATACGGTGTAGCGCATATTAGAGACTATCTTTCCATGCATGAGTCTGCTCATCTGATCCAAACATCGAGAAGCCTTGCTAAACACACACACACACACACACACACACACACACACACACACACACAAAAACACTTGAAGTACACATGCTCCTCACTTAACGGCCATTTATTCAATGACACCTTAAGAGATGACAGCAAAAATATGTCACATCTGAAGATATGACAGGCAAAAACAATAGAGAAGATAGATTCACCCTATAACTGGTGTGATTCACTGAACAACCGTGGCAAGAAAGCTCTTAAAATGGGGCAGAACTCACTTAACAACTGTCTCGCTTAGCAACAGGAATTTTGGGCCAAATTGTATTTGTAAGTCAAAAACTACCTGTAAAATAAAAACTCCATTGGTTGTCCAAGTCACATTGGAAGAAAAATCACCCTCTCTGAGCCTATTTATTAAAGTGCTATCTATTCAGGTCTTGCTAAATTGCTGAATAATTTTATTAATACTGTAAAGGCTTCATAGGATAGGATAGGATAGGAATAGAATAGGAATAGGAGCTGGAAGGGACCTTGGAGGTCTTCTAGTCCAGCCCCCTGCTCAAGCAGGAGAACCTATACTATTTCAGACAAGTGACTGTCTAGCCTCATCTTGAAAATCTCTAGTGATGGAGCGCCCACGATTTCTGGAGGCAAGCTATTCCACTGGTTAATTGTCCTCACTGTCAGGAAGTTTCTCCTTAATTCCAGGTTGCTTCTCTCTTTGATCAGTTTCCAACCATTGTTTCTCATCCTTCCCTCTGATGCTTTGGTACGATACGATACTCTTTATTGTCATTGTCCCATACAGAACAACGAAATTGAAAATGGAGAATAATGTGACCCCCTCTTCTTTGTTGGTCTGTTAGTTTTAGTCACTTTGTCGAAGAATGAAATAAGATTGGTTTGGCATGATCTGTTTTTAACAAATCCGTGCCAGCTACTGGTTATTATAACTTTGTTTGCTTCTAGTTGTTCGCAGATCTGTTTTTTTATTATGTTTTCTAAGCTCTTCCCAGGTATTGATGTTTAACGGATTGGTCTGTAGTTTCCTGGGACCATTTTTTCCCCTTTCTTGAAGATGGGAACCACATCAGCCCTTTTCCAATCCTCAGGTGCTCCAGGATTTTTAAAAGATACGGTGCAATGGTTCTGGGATAACATCTGGCAGCTCCTTCAGAACTCTGGGATGTAATCTGTCGGATCCCGGTGATTTGTATTCATCAAGGTCAGATAGGTGTTCTCTTACCATTCTCTTGCTTATTTTAATTTTTGTTTCTAATTTGTCTTTTGCAGTGGGTTTTTTGGTATGTTGGGCTATGGTTCTTTTTATGTGAAGACTGGTGCAAAGTATGAGTTAAGCAGCTCTGCTTTCTCCCTGTTGTCTGTTATTTCCTTGCCATCTTCTCTCTTTCGGACCTACAGTTTCCTTGACTTTTTTCTTGTTGTTAATATGTTGGAAGAAGCTTCTTTTATTATCCATGATTTCTCCTGCAAGTCTTTGTTCGTTCTGAGTCTTTGCTTTCCTGATTTCATCTTTGCATGTTCTGGCTGTCTGCTGATAATTGGCCTTAGTTATGTGGCCAATCTGTTTGATCTCCCGCTCGTTGCAGAGTTTGTCTCCCAGTTGACATCAGTCTCCCATTACTACTGTGGTATGCTTCCTACATACATTTTTTAACTGGTTGGCAAAGAGTTCATCTGTTTCCCTTTCCCCCCTCTTTTATATTGACCCATTTGCATTCTGGAGATATTTTATCTTGGATCATGCGCATTTCTGTAAATATGTAGTGTTCTCTTACATATAGTGCAACTCCCCCTCCTCTTTTTGTAGATCTGTTTCTTTTGAACAATTTGTATCCAACTATCAGTCCATTCCATTCATGGGTTTCGTCCCACCAGGTTTCTGTAATGCCGACTACGTCATACCCTACCTAGTGTATTATTGCTCCTAGTTCACCCTGTTTGTTCCCCAAGCTTTGAGCATTTCTATATAAGCATTTAAGACTTTTATGCCTGTCCATGGTTATGTTGCGATAGTTTGAACATTCTTTGGCACTGCCTTTCTTTGGAATTGGAATGTAAACTGATCTTTTCCAATCCTGTGGCCACTGTTGAGTTTTCCAAATTTGCTGGCAAATTGAGTGTAGCACTTTTACTGCATTGTCTTTTAAGATTTTGAATAGCTCAGCTGGAATACTGTCACTTCCATTAGCTTTGTTGTTGCTCAGTTTTTCTAAGGCCCACTTCACTTCACATTCTAGGATGTCTGGCTCGAGGTCAGTGACCACCTCATTGTGATTATCAGGGACGTTAAGCTCATTCTTGTATAGTTCTTCTGTGTAATTTTGCCACCTCTTCTTAATCTCTTCTGCCTCTGTTAGGTCCCTGCCATTTTGGTCCTTTATCATGCCCATTTTTGCATTAAACGTTCCCTTCATTTCTCCAATTTTCTTGAAAAGATCTCTGGTCCTCCCTATTCTATTGTTTTCTTCTATTTCTTTGCACTGTTCATTTAAGAAGGCATTCTTATCTCTTCTAGCTATTCTCTGGAATTCTGCATTCAATTGGGCGTATCTTTCTTTTTCTCCCTTGCCTTTCGCTTCCCTCCTTTCCTCAGCTATTTGCAAAGCTTCCTCAGACAGCCATTTTGCTTTCTTGCATTTCTTTTTCTTTGGGATGGTTTTGGTTGCTACCTCTTGTACAATGTCGCGAACCTCTGTCCATAGTTCTTCAGGCACTCTGTCTATCAGATCTAATTCCTTAAATCTATTTGTCACCTCTACTGTATATTCAACAGGGATATGATTTAATTCATACCTGAGTGGCCTAGTGCTTTTCCCTACTTTCTTCAGTTTAAGCCTAAACTTTGCAAGGAGAAGCTCATGGTCTGAGCCACAGTCAGCTCCTGGTCTTGTTTTTACTGACTGTATAGAGCTTCTCCATCTTTGGCTGCAGAGCATATAGTCAATCTGATTTCTGTGTTGACCATCTGGTGATGTCCATGTGTAGAGCCGTCTCTTGGGTTGTTGGAAAAGAGTGTTTGCTATGACCATCGCATTCTCTTGACAGAATTCTATCAGCCTGTGCCCTGCTTCATTTTGCACTCCAAGGCCAAACTTGCCTGTTATTCCAGTTATCTTTTGGCTTCCTACTTTAGCATTCCAATCCCCCATGATGATAAGAACATCATTTTTTGGTGTTAGTTCTATAAGGTGCTGTAGTGCTTCATAGAACTGGTCAATTTCATCCTCTTCAGCACTGGTGGTTGGGGCATAGACTTGGACTACTGTGATATTGAATGGTTTGCCTTGAATTCGAACTGAGATCATTCTGTCATTTTGAGGATTGTATCCCAGTATTGCTTTTCCTACTCTTTTATTGACTATGAAGGCTACTCCATTTCTTAGCCTAATGCTGGGAAAGATTGAGGGCAATAGAAGAAGGGGACGACAGAGAATGAGGTGGCTGGATGGAGTCACTGAAGCAGTAGGCGTGAGCTTAAATGGACTCCAGAAGATGGTAGAGGACAGGAAGGCCTGGAGGAATGTTGTCCATAGGGTCGCGATGGGTCGGACACGACTTCGCAGCTAACAACAACATGGTTATGTTTCCTGCATCTCCTGATTGTTGTTTGGGTTTTTCTTTTTCCTTGTGTCTGCCTACCTCGTTTGATTTGTTTTCTTAGGAGTTATGATTGGTTTGGGGTTCTAGAGATTCTAAAGACGGGTCACCCTAGAAATTCACCAGTTCCCAATCAGCTTCTGGGTACAACTCTAAGTGCCACCTACCACCCGTAAAGCACTTCATGGAAAGATACAGGCTATCCTCGACTTACAATCACAACTGAGCTCAAAATTTCCATTGCTAAGCAAGACTGTTAAAGTCAGTTAAGTCCCATTTTATGACCTTGCTTGCCACAGTTGTTAAGGGAATCACTGCGGCTGTTGAGTTAGTAGCCTGGTTGTTAAGTGAATCTGACTTCCCCATTGACTTTGCTTGTCAGAAGGTCGCAAAAGGGGATCACATGACTCTGGGATACTGCAACCGTCATAAATATGAGTCGGTTGCCAAGGGTCTGAACTTTGATCACATAAGCATGGGGATGCTGCAATGGTTGTAAATGTGAAAAACGGTCGCAAGTCACTTTTTTCAGTGCCGGTGTTAACTTTGGTCACTAAATGAACTGTTGTAAGATGAGGACTACTGTACAGTGAAAAACTGGATGCATCTGTAAAATTCATTATCAGTGATTTAGTAAACCCTTGTCGACTTCTTTGCTGAAATTAATGCAAAGGGCTAATGGGCTTAGTCAATTCCCACTGGACTAACTACAATCTTTGGCCTAATTCTATCAATATTATCATTCAGAAAAATGAAATGTACTGTCGGGAACACATCAAACATTCTTCTACTGAGCATTATAGGAGACGTTTGATGGCAATGAGTAAGCCATCTTTCCAGAAATTCTATCTGCTATTTCCTTTCCTTAGTCAATTACTGGTATGAGCCTGAAATAAATGGCTCTTTTAGTTTTATGCAAGTAATAGGAAATTTAGAGTAATTGGGGCAATATAAGCTTATTCTAGGTGAATGGAAAATTGTGGTGGAATCTGGTCCCAATTGCCAGGAGGCATTGCAGAGGAGCAAGAGACAATGCAGTTTTGTGCGAGAGAAAAAGAGTGAAGACGGCTTCTCCCTAATAGTTCCCAGACTACAGGTAGTCCTCGACTTACAATCACGACTGAGCCCAAAATTTTTGTTTCTTATGTGAGTTTTGCCCCATTTTATGACTTTCCTTGCCACATTTGTTAAGTGAATCATTGCACTTGTTAAGATAGTAATAGTTTGTTAAGTGAATCTGGCTTCCTCATTGACTTTGCTTGTCAGAAGGTCGCAAAACTCTAGTCTACTGTCAACAAGATGGCGGACGTGTTGGGCTGAGCTCCGTGAGCTCCAGCTGTTGGGCGTCCCTTGGGAGCCCCTCAGGGGTCCTCTCGGGCCCTCTGGGTAGGGGATTTGGACTGTTAAGTCTAAGAGGCAAAGAATGAGGCAGTTTGCTGTTCTGTTCGCTCCGTCTGCGAGTTGGCTCCTTCCACCTGCTTTTGTCTGCCGCTGTGTTCGCTGTGCTCGGCTTTTTCGGCCTGCCGGTTTCTGCCGCCTAGGCGTCTCCGGGCTGCTCCTGGGAAGTTGTGGCCGGCGGCGACGGCGTTCTCCGCTGTTTTGGGCCGCCGTGGGCCGTTGAAACAGCGTTGTTGTCTTTGAGCAGCTCTCGGCCGTTTTCGGCGGGGTCCTCGGAGTTCCAGCTGATCGGCGGCGTCCTCGGAGTTCCAGCTGATCAGTGCTTCCATTTTGGCAGCAGCGGCGGCGGCGACATTTTTGCATTGCTTGGCCTGCCTCAGGCCGCTTTTGGCGGCTGCGGCGTCTTCGGGCCGTTTTGGCGGCGGAGAAGACGACCGCTGGTCAGCTTGCTGGCAGGGATGTCCCCTGTGCTGTTTTTGGGCCGCTGCCGACGGCGGAGGCGGCGACGGCAACGGCGTCCTCGAGCTGCCTTGGGCGGTGGAGAGGACGACCGCGGCGACGGCGGCGGTGTTTTCGCTTCGCTCGCTTCGTTCCGGCCGCTTATGGTGATGGCAACGATGGCGTTTTCAAGGTCCGCTGGCCCGCTCCATCGGCAGCGACATGGCGGCGGCTGGCGTCTTTGTCTGAGCAGTGGTGGCCGTAGCAGTTCGGGCGGACTACTAACTATTTAACTTTCCATCTGCCTCCTTTCTCCCCTTTGGATCGGGATGGACCTGGGCACAAGCCACAGTGGGAGAGTGGCTTGTTTTACATCGGCAGCCCCATAGAGGTGGGAGCTCTATGGGTCATGCCCCACCCAGGGTGTACATTTTGGACCATCCCCGGGAGCAGATTCGCGACCCGTCGTGAGAGGACGGGTTGTGGTCTGCCCCTGGGAGCACCTAACCAAGTGGCAGTAGGTTGGTTGATAGCCCAAAGGTTTCACTCCCTCCCCTTCGAACCTCCTATTGGACTTTTCAACTACGGGACTGCCTTCTCTGGACTTGTTCGGACTTCATGTATAGATATTCCAGCACGGACTTGTTCGCCTTCAGGGGTGCCCCCCTCTCCTGGGTGCGTCCCGCCTTCTTTGCCATTCCCAGTCTCGATGAAGGGCCCAATTATTGGGACCCTGAGAGATGGCCGGGCAAGGGCAGGGGCCCTCGATGTAAATTTAATAGGAGGCCCCTGGTTAATTTTTTAGTGAAATTTTTTATGGGGTTAGGGAGAGGGGTGGGGGTAGTGGTTGTCTGACTATGGGGGATGGCCATACAACCGTGGCTCAGGCCAGGCCGGGGTCTGACTGCGTAGGGAGGGAGTGGGGTGTGGTTACATCCGGGGCTCGGGAGCGGGTCGTGGGACTACCGATTCCCACGACATTGGGGTATGGCAGCAGGCGTATGGACAGGGGGCCGTATCGTTACCGGGAGGGCCGTCTCCGCTATCTACAAGCGGTGAGGCGCTCTGACCCTCTATTTCTTCCCCAAGGTTCCAGGAGCGAGGATGTGCAGCCTCCTGAGCTCCGGCTGGTGTATCTGAATGCCAGGTCCGTGAGTAATAAGGCTCCCCTTGTGCGGGATTTGGTTGAGGGTGAGCATGCGGACCTGGCTTGTATCACCGAGACCTGGTTGGGTCCAGAGGGTGGGGTCCCTTTGGTCGATCTTTGCCCACCAGGTTTCCGAGTGTTACACCGGCCTCGGGCTCAAGGTAGGGGCGGGGGAGTGGCGGTAGTTATTAGGGAGACCTTATGTCCGCGGGAGACCACCGTTCCTCAGATAGTCGGGTGTGAGTCTCTCTTTTTGAGGTTTGGTCCGGGGGCGCAGTTGGGCTTGCTGCTGGTGTACGTTTCGCCTAGTCGCACAGCGGCAGCCCTGCCTGAGCTACTCGATGTCCTCTCCGGGTTGGTGATTGAGTTCCCCAAACTTATAGTTTTGGGTGACTTCAATCTACCATCCCTGGGAGGGTCATCTGAGTTAGCTCGGGAGTTCATGGCTTCCATAACGGCCATGGACCTGACGCAGGTAATTTCTGAACCAACTCATGAGGGAGGCCACACCCTTGACCTGTTTTTTTTATCTGGACGGTGGTTTGATGATCTTGGTGGGGGCTCTCCATTTATTATGCCCCTGTCATGGACTGATCACTACCTCCTGCAGCTGGTCTTCCGTCTTGCCACCCCCCGCTGTGGGGATGCGGAACCAACTAGATGGTACCGCCCTAGGCGCTTAATGGACCCTGATGGGTTCCAGGCAGCGCTGGGATCCCCACCTGCCTCCGTTGCTCACAACTCGGCGGATGCCTTAGTTGAAGCCTGGGAAAGGGCAGCCACTGAGGCACTTGACCGAGTTGTACCCTTGCGGCCCCTGACCCGGTGCAGATCCCAACGAGTTCCATGGTTCTCCGCGGAGCTCCGGGAGATGAAGCGTCGGAAACGGGGCCTAGAGAGCTGTTGGAGGTCCAGCCGATCCGAATCCGACCGGTTGCGACTAAGAACCTATATTAGGTCTTATCTCGCAGCGATGAGGGCGGCGAGGTGTAATTACTTCTCTGCCCTCATCGCGTCCGCAGATAATCGCCCGGCCGCCCTGTTTAGGGTGACTCGCTCCCTCCTTAATCAGGAGGTGAGGGAGGATCCCTTGCAGGGTCGTGCCGAGGAGTTTGGTCAACATCTGTCGGATAAAATCGCTCGGATTCGGACCAGTTTGGACTCCAGCTGGGCAGAGTCTGACGATCAGGACACGGGCGGTCTTGTCAACGTTATCTGGGAGGAGTTTGATTCTGTGACCCCTGAGGAAGTGGACAGGATTATGGGGAGGTTGAGCTCCACCACATGTTTATTGGACCCGTGCCCTTCTTGGCTGGTTTATGCAGCTAGGGAGAGGACACGAGGCTGGTTCCAGGCAGTTGTATCTGCTTCTTTGAGTGAGGGTAATTTCCCCACCGTCTTGAAGGAGGCGGTGGTGAGACCTCTCCTCAAGAGGCCTGCCTTGGACCCAGCTGTGTTGAACAACTTTCGTCCAGTCTCCAACCTTCGCTTTCTTGCGAAGGTTGTTGAGAGTGTGGTGGCGCATCAGCTCCCTCTGGTCCTGGATGAAGCGGATTATCTAGACCCGTACCAATCGGGTTTCAGGCCCGGGTACAGCACGGAGACGGCATTGGTCGCTCTGGTGAATGATCTCTGGAGGGCCCGGGACAGGGGATATTCCTCTGTCCTAGTCCTATTAGACCTCTCGGCGGCTTTCGATACCATCGACCATGGTATCCTGCTGCGGCGTCTCAGGGGATTGGGAGTGGGAGGCACGGTTCTTCGGTGGTTCTCCTCCTATCTCCTGGGACGCTCGCAGTCGGTGTTGGCAGGGGGGCAGAGGTCGACCCCTAGGTCTCTCGTTTGTGGAGTTCCTCAGGGGTCGGTCCTCTCGCCTCTCCTGTTCAACATCTACATGAAACCGCTGGGTGAGATCATTCGTGGTTTTGGAGTTGGGTATCATCAATATGCTGATGATACCCAGCTTTTCATTTCGACCCCAAACCACCCCAGTGATGCCCTCGCTGTGATGTCCCATTGCCTGGAGGCGGTTCGGGTCTGGATGGGGAGGAACAGACTTCAGCTCAACCCTGACAAGACTGAGTGGCTGTACATTCCGGCATCCCGGGACATTCAAAATGTTCCATCGCTTTCTATGGGGGGTGAGTTTTTACCCCCCGTGGATAGGGCTCGCAACTTGGGAGTCCTCCTAGATTCACGGCTTACCCTAGAAGACCACATAGTAGCCGTGACTAGGGGGGCTTTCGCTCAGGTTCGCCTGTTGCGTCAGTTGCGGCCCTATCTGGACCGGGATGCCCTGTGTACGGTCACTCATGCGCTTGTGACCTCTCATCTTGATTATTGCAATGCTCTTTACATGGGGCTTCCCTTGAAGACCACTCGGAGGCTCCAACTGGTACAGAATGCGGCCGCGACAGTTGTCTTGGGAGTTTCCCGGTACTCCCATGTTACACCTTTGCTCCGCGAGCTGCATTGGTTACCAGTTGTCTTCCGGGTGAGGTTCAAGGTCTTGGTGATGGTTTTTAAGTCCTTACATGGCATGGGTCCGGAATACCTCAGGGACCACCTGCTGCCGGCATCGACTCCCCTCCGCCCTGTGCGTTCCCACAGAGAGGGCCTCCTCAGGGTGCCTCTGGTCAGAGAATGCCGGCTGGTGGCCCCCAGGGGGAGGGCCTTCTCTGTGGGCGCCCCGGCTTTATGGAATCAACTGCCGGTTGAGCTCCGGATGGCACCGGATCTTCGCTCCTTCCGGCGCGGGTTAAAGACCCATTTATTCGAACAAGCTGGCCTGGCCTGATGGGGGAATGTTAGGGTTTTAATGTTTTTTATATTTTGATTGTTTTAATTTGGGCAACAATTTAATCCTTTTTAACTTTTGTACTTCTATTTATATGCCCTGTTCACCGCCCTGAGTCCTTCGGGAGAAGGGCGGTATAAAAATTCAATTAAATAAATAAATAAATAAATAAATCATATGATCCTAGGACACTACAAGTGTTATAAATATGAAGCAGCTGCCAAGCGGCCAAATTTTGGTTGTAAGTATGAAAAATGGTCCTAATTCACTTTTCTCAAAGCCGTTGTAACTTCAAACAATCACTAAACAAACAGTTGTAAACTGAGGACTACCTGTATATATGAGGACTACCTGTACATATGCCTTATTGGGGGGGGGGGTGTTAGCATGCTTTAGTTTGTCAAGAGTCTGCCTACAGGTGAGGAACAATAAAGAAATCTGCATGAAAGGAGCACAATGTGTCTTTCTTGGTTTTTGAATAGAAGAATAGAAATAAGAACTTTCTTTGGTCCCGAGTTTGCATGCAGTAATAGGTTAAAGGTCACACACTGAGATTTTCACACACTTCTCCCAGGATCACAATATGGCAATTCCTTTGAAGACAGGCTGTTACAAGAGATAGTTCTTTTTTTCCTGAAGAAAAGCAGAATTCTCTTTATGCTAAAAAACATTACAGAGCTGAGTTGGGGGGGGGGGCATGAAGGAACAATTCTTGACATGTCTTTATCCACAGCAGTAATAGCAATTTTATGGCAAACTAGCTAATTGTGTGTGTGTTAAATGAATATTCAGAGCAATGCATAAGGTAGAATGCTTTTTCCACTGAAATATAAACAATGTAAAAACCCTGGATAGCTTAATTGGTAGAGATCCTTGGCATCTTGTAAAATTTTGTTTTTTTTTAATAGGATAAAAATCAATTTCACCAACCAAGCATGCCAACACAATCCCTCTCTCTCAAAAAAGCCAGTCATCTTTCTGAGTCATTTGTTTTTAATTTCTCAGCATCTCCAATTTGCCAGGAATGGAAAAGACACAGAGCTAGGTCATTGATTTTCAGAATGAATTAAGATACCAAATCTCCTTTGGATATACTGCACCAAAGTTAAGGATGTTCTGCATAGAGAAAAACTAATTTGGGGTGTTCTACATCCAAACGGAAATATATGTTTCAATTTTCTGGGAGGAAATGAGGGTGTCTTATTTACCGTTGGGGATGCTGCAATGGTTGTAATTGTGAAAATGGTCATAAGCCACTTTTTTCACTGACGTGGTGACTTTGAGCGGTCACTAAACGAATGGTTGTAAAAAAGAGGGGATCAACTTATCTTCCAAAGCATCAAAAGCATCAGAAGGCAGAAGAAGAAACAATGAATGGAAACCAGTCAAAGAGAGGAGCAACCTGGCACTAAAGAGAAACTTCCTGACAGTTGGAACAATTAACCAGTGGAATGGAAGTTGCCTTCAGAAGTTGTAGGTGCTCCATCACTGGAGGTTTTCGAGAAGAGACTGGACAGCCATTCGTTTGAAATGGTATAGGGCCTGGTAGAGAACCTATGGCACGTGTGCCACAGGTGGCAGGCAGAGCCCTCTCTGTGGACACGCGCACCGTCGACCTTGTCAGCTGGGTTTTATAAAACCTTTTCGCTTTAGGCTTCCGCTGCCATGTGCACACACAAAAAAAGGTTCAATCAATCAATGAATTTTAACTTCTTGCGGGGGAAAAAAAGATCTCGTAAAGTTGGAACTGATAGATTGAACTTTTTAGTCCCACCCAGTCTGCCATTACCACCGCAGACACACCCACCTAATTGGCCACACCCACCCAACTGGCTACACTCACCCAATATGCCACACCCACCCGGCACCCGACGATACATAAGTGGGTTTTGGGTTGCAGTTTGGGCACTCGGTCTCTAAAAGCTTCGCCATCACTGGTATAGGGTTTCCTGCTTGAACTTGAGGTTCCTGCAGGGGGTTGGACTAGAAGACCTCCAAGGTCCCTTCCACCTCCATTCTGATGGACCTGTATATTGTATTGTCTAGAATTGGCCAGCAGCACCATTTCCATCAACACTCTAAAAGCTAACAGCAGGTTGAACCGAAAGGCTTTGAAATGATAAGTGAGTATCTTCTTTGTTGTATGTACCACAAAGTCAAAGCATCTTTTTTCTGAGTTGTTGCTCTGAGTTCGGTTGTGGGAAGTACAGGTAGTCCTCGACTTACGGACAGTTCATTTAATGACCGTTCGAAGTTACAATGGCATTTACGACCACTGCAGTATCCCCGTGGTCACGTGATCAAAATTCAGATGCTTAGGAACTGGCTCGTATTTATGACGGCTCCGGTGTCCCAAGAGTCCCGTGATCCCCTTTTGCGACCTTCTGACCAGTGAAGTCAATGGGGGGAAGCCATATTCCCTTAACAACCGTGTTACTAATTTAAAAATTGCAGAGATGCCCTTGACAACTGTGGCGAGAAGAGTCTTAAAATGGGACAAAATTCACTTAACTGTCTTGCTCAGCAACAGAAAGGTTGGGTTCAATTGCGGTAATAAGTCGAGGACTACGTGTACCTTTTCTAGGATATCCTGCCTCCACCAGTAAGAAAAAACAAAACAAAACCCCAAGTCTATACCTGGCCCCAGAAAGCAAATAATGCTGGTGTCTGTTTAACAAGAAGTCTAGGTGTGGCACTTTTGCATCCCACACAAAATCTACCTCTCCTACTGCAGGGATGCTGCAGAGCTACAAGCCTCTTTAACATTCCATTCACTTTGTTCCGTTTCATCTTCACAACAACTCTGCAGAAAGAGCCACACCATTAAGCAACAACTTGTTCAGAATGCTCAGTCAAGTCTCGCCTCTAAGCAGTCATCGGAGCCTGGTCTAACATTACGTAGATGGTAATAATAATCCCAGGAGGCTGAAGAGAGAAGAAAAAGGGCTGATGATGTGGCTGATTGCTGAAGAACACGTGCACAGTTCAGAATGCAAACTGCTTCGGCGTAATCCAAGGCTAGAGCTCTTGGCTCCAGGAAATTTTAGGGGACAGAAAACATATACAGGTAGTTTCTTGACTTAACAACCGTTCATTTTGTGACCGTTCGCAGTTACAATGTCACTGATAAAAGTGACTTAGGACCGTTTTCTTTCACACGGCTGCCGCAGCATCCCCATGGCTACGTGATCAAAATTCAGACACCTGGCAACTGACTTATTTATGACGGTCGCAGCGTCCCTGGCTCAGGTGATCCCCTTTTGCAACCTTCTGACAAGGAAAGTCAATGGGGGAAGCCAGATTCATTGAACAATAGTGTTACTAACTTAACAGCTGCAGTGATTCGGGACTTCCGGTGGCGGTGCGGCGCCGGAGACAGCCCTTTCGGGCTGCCCGCGGCTCAGCTGTGTTATTTCCACCCGAAACAGCGCCGATCAGCTGTTCGGGTGGATTTGAAGCCCCCTCCTCGGGAGAAGAGGAGGGGGTGAGCCCCCAGGTAGGGGTTGAGTTCTCCGGGGCCGCCTGAGCTTAAAGCTTGGGCGGCTGAAGGATCGAACTGCCCCGTAGCCTGGGCTGCTCCCAGCTGGTCAGCGTCTCTGCTCCGTGATTTCTGGAGCGGAGCCAGGCGTTTGCGACCACCCCTGCCAGAAGGAAAGACCATGGAATAAAAGGAGCAGGCAGAGCGGTACAGGAGGAAAAGGTGAAGAGGATTTTCATTGCTGCTTTCTAGCTTAATGGATTTTATAAATTTAAAAGTGAAAGTGCGTAGTAAGTGAAAGTAAAGATGGCGGCTAAACCTCCCCCAAAAGCTCTTTGGAGTGCTGGAACTTCTCCGGTGCAACAGTCATCATTGCAAGCGTTGCTTCTTCCTGATGTATTGACACCGAAGGATTTACAAGATGCTCTTGGAAAATTTGCCCAGGTAATTCTGGAAGCAATGGGTGATAAATTTGCAAAGATGGAGGAGAAGTTGGAGAAATTGGAGGAGAGAATAGAAGAGAGGATGGAAGAGAAGTTCAGAGTGATGAAGGTAGACATTTTGTCTTCAGTGTATAGAGTGGCTGAATGTGTGGAAGATTTGGATGAAAAAGTGGAAGATTTGACTCAAAAAAATGCCATATTAGAAGCAAAAGTACTGGAAAATGAAGATTTAAGAGATAAAATGGACAAAGAATTGAGTCTTGCTCAATATTACCAGATGCAGTACGCTGTTAGAATCAGAGGTTTAAAAGAGAATATTAAGGAAGATCTAAAGCAGCTGATTTCTGAGGCTTTGGAAGTAGTATTGAGTCAGCCAGCATCTGAAATAAAGGGAGGCATGGATAAAGTGTTTCGTGTGAATTCATGGATTGCCAGACAGAGAAAGCTACCTAGAGATGTGGTGGTTTATTTTGCAAAGAGGGAAATTAGAGATGAAGTTATTCAAGCTGCTTATGGTACTAAAGTCGTGATTGCTGATCAAGAAGTTTTGGTTCTAAAAGAAATTCCTCCAAAGATTTTAAGGAGAAGGAAGGATTTTACATTTTTAGTGCAAGAGCTCAAGCAACGAGATATAAGGTTCAGATGGGAGATTCCAGTTGGGTTGATGGTGATGCATGAAGGTAAAAGGTACCGTTTGGCTACTGTGATGCAGGCGCGTGATTTTTACAATAATGTTTTAAAAGCAACCCCACTATCACTTCTGGAAGCTGCAAAGGGATCTGGAGAAGGAGAACATCAAGAGGATGAAGATGGACAGACAGAGGAGAATGGTGCTGGAGGAGATCAAGCTACAACTTCTTTGGATGATTCTAGAGAGCAGAGGGAGACGCGTGCTGCTTTAAAACGATCAAAAAAAAAAATAAAAGAATAAGATCAGCAGAAGTCTATGGAATTTCTAAAATGTATTTACAGCCAAGTAGTGGGAGGAGCACGGCCTAAAAAAGATAGTCCTATTTAAGCAGTGTTCCAAGAGCTTTGGGATGATATGCATGGCAACTAAATTTTTAACTTGGAACGTTAGTGGACTAAATTCATCACAGAAGAGGAAGAAAGTTTTTTTAATATTTAAAACAATTCAAGATAGATGTTATATGTTTGCAAGAAAAGCATATTAGGGTTGTGGTCCAAAAGTATTTATCGAACTCAAGGTTGGGCACGCAATTTGTTGCTTCTGCAATGAATAAGAAAAATGGAGTGGTTGTTTATCTTAAAAGTGTTTTAACAGCGGACTTAATCGAAACAGATAAGCATGGAAGATACGTTATGATAGAGTTGCTGCTAGTAGCTAAAAAGATGCTTTTAGTTGGATTATATGCTCTTAATCAACAACAAGTTGATTTTTTTAGTTTATTTCATACAAAGTTTACCCAGTTGGATTATAAAATTTTTATTTTTATGGGGGATTGGAATGGTGTTTTGGATGTACAGATGGACAAGGCTGGAGCTTTTAAGCGCGGCCCAAGTCATGCTAGACTGTCTAAATCCTTTTTTGAAATGAAGGATGACTTGGAACTGCGAGATATTTGGCGTGAAAGACATTCGCATGAAAAGGATTATACTTTTTTTTTTCTGATAGACATCAATCTTTTTTCAGGATCGATTTTATTTTGTTGACTAATGACTTTTTTTTAAGGATTAAGAAGGTGAAGATATGTGCAAGAACTATTTCTGATCATAGCCCAGTTTGGTTAGAGATTTATAAGGAGAAAAGAGATAGGCGTTCGTGGCGCGTAAATGAGAATTTGTTTAGAAACTAGAGAAATGTGGAAGAATGTAAACAGCGGATGAAGGGTTTTTTTTTTGAAATTTATATGAATAAGGGCACCTCTATGGATATGGTTTGGGATGCTAGCAAGGCCTATTTGAGAGGGGTGTTGATATATATGAATAATAAACATAGATGTGCTGTGGAAGCTAGGAGGGAAGAATTGGAGAATGAAATAAAGGAAAAAGAAAAGGCTTTGATTTTGAATCTAGAGGTTGTGAAGTCTAAGGAGGCTATTAAACTGTTAAGAGGAATGGATTGAGTATATCCAGAACAAATATGGGACTAAGAAGTTTCATGTAGTATTTGAATAAGTCTTCCTTTCTTTTTTTTTCTGTTTTTTTTATATATTCTATATTAATAGTGTTTGTAGTTATCCTATGTGAGCTAGAGAGTGATAGATTTTAGAGTCTATGGTTGTTAGCATATGGTTGTTTATGATTCTTTCTTTGTTTTTTATACCTTGTACTCAGCTCTGGGAAGTCGGGGGGGGGGTGGGGGGGGAGGGGGGGAGGGGCAAGGAGGGAGGGATAGGGGAGGGGTAGGGGGGATTGTCAAAGATAAAATGTATGATAAAACTTTTCAATAAAAAAAAACAGCTGCAGTGATTCGCCTAACAACTGTGGCAAAGAAAGGTCATGAAATGGGGCAAAACTCACTTAACCGATGTCTCACTTAGCAACAGAAAATTTGGGCCCAACCGTGGTCGTAAGTCGACGACTACCTGTATTTTCACCTTGTTTTAATATCATTTCTAAACTTCCTAGGGAAGAGCACGAAGAGATAGTCAAGAAAGAGTATCAAAAGAACACTTTGTTTGCTGCCCTAATTAGTATCACCCATTAAAAATAGTCATAGGGATCATTTCAACACCTGTCAGTATTCCACACAGATATTCATCTCATGATTTCCTCAAGCTTTTAAAGCTAACAGGCAAACTAGTAATTAAGCATTTAGCAGTGGAAAAGCACTAAGTGTAATGGAGTCAGGAGTCTGTGCAGGCAGGAAAACTATTTCATTAGTGTGCCTGTCTGGAACAGCCTTTCCCAACCTGGTGGTTTCAGATCCCTGGATTACAGCTCTCATCAGCCTCAACTAACCTGTGGGAAGAGGGAATATCTTCCATCCTATTTGGGAAGATCCAGACAGGCGGGGAAGGCTGAAGGGAGAATGTCGTTGTTAAGTCAGTGGAGTTATATGTTTTACTTAACAACCATGCCACTTAGTGAACGAATCCCAATTGTGATTGGTGAGGACTGTAATCTAACCTGGAACTTCTGAGAGCCTAAACCAGGGGTAGGCAACCTTGGCTCTTTTATGACTTGTGGACCTCAACTCCCAGAATTCCTGAGCCAGCATAGCTTCTGGGAGTTGAGGTCCACGAGTCATAAAAGAGCTAAGGTTGCCTATCCCCTGGCCTAAACAGAGGTTCAAGATACAGAATAGAATACAGAATAACAAGAGTCAGAAGGGACCTTGGAGGTCTTCTAGTCCAACCCCCTTGACCAAGATGTCTCTCGATCTTCTGTCAAGGACCAGAGCTTCTTTCAATCACCCCAAACACACACCTGAAGCACTGTCTCCATAGTTACCTTCTAACACCAATTGTCTTATTTTGCCCAACAATTTCTGGACTTATTTCTTTGTGTAACTCGATTCTATTATCTAGGTTCAATGATGCTGGAAAACAACCAAGACAAACATTTGACTTCAGGAAAGGAAAGAAATATCACATAGCAATCCCCGCAGATCAAATTAAGCGTATTATGCAACCCCTGTGACTTCCAAGGATTAAATGATTCAGTTAAGAAAGACGAGCTGCTCACCATCAAATAAAGCAAAATAAGCCTAGAGATCATCTCTCAAGATAATTAAGAGTTGAAAAGTTTATATATGCAGGTAGTCCTCGAGTCATGACCGCAATAGAGCCCACCAATTCTGTCGTTAATTGAGTCATTTGTTAAGTAAATTTTGCCTCATTTTACAACTTTTCTTGCCAGTTGTAAGCGAATCACTGTAGTTGATAAATTAGTAAAATGGTTGTTAAGTGAATCTGGTTTCCTCAGCCGAGGAAGTCAAGGACTACCTGAAGCACTTGGAATTCACGTCCTAGGTCATCCACGTGACAAATGAGATTATTCTGAAATAATTGCTGACGCTTTAATCAGCTGAACCTCAACGGGCAAAACAAAAAGCGCTGAACCCTAAACTTGAATTAGTAGAACTCAATTGCCGAGTTCGCACAATATATTCTCTTATCAGACAATCTGGCACACTGTGTGAACCCAGTTTAAATGACAGAAGGGTACAAGGAAGCTCCTGAGAAGGAGAAAGACCCATTTCTAACAAGGGCAGAAACAAAATCCCATTCAGGCGGTCCTCAACTTACAACCACCATGGGGGGACCAGAATTTCCACTGCTAAGCAAGGAGGTTTTTAACTGGCTTGTGCCTGATTTTACGACCTTTTGGCCATGCTTGCTTAGCCTGCAGCTGTTAAGTGAATCATACTGACTTTGCTTGTCAGAAGCCAGCTGGGAAGGTTGCAAACTGCCCTCACATGACCCCAGGAGGCTGCAACCATTGCACCTACATGCTGGTTGCCAAAGGCCCAAATTCTGATTATGTGACCATAGGGATGCTGCACAATTGCAAGCACAAAGGCTGGTCATAACTCACTATTTTTGGTGCAGTTGTAACTTCAAATGGTCATTAAACGAATGGTTGCAAATTGAGGCCTTCCAGTATGCAACCCCATGCCATCCTTAGAACCCACTTTGTGCTGAAGGAATTTGTGACTTGAGACAAGCTGCTGAAACCCAAGGTTCAGAGAGGACTGTTTAGCAGCCTTTAGATCAGGGCTTTTCAACTTTTTCACCCACTGTACCACTTTTAGGATATGGCAACATCCGAGTACCACCAGTCGCCTAGCAAGGTGTCAAAAACTTGATGACCCCCCCCAAAAAAAGGAAAAACGTGAAGTACAGGTAGTCCTCGACTTACAACAGTTCAGTGACTGTTCGAAGTTACAATGGCACTGAAAAAAGTGCCCCCCCCAAGCCACAGCCGAGCAAGACACCTGCCTGTCTGCCCGGCGGCGCTCTTCCTCCCATCCGAGGTTTTCATTGTTGTGAGCATTTCTGTTGAGGATTGGCAGCGGGGGTGGAGTGGGGGATTGTTTGGTTTTTATTCCCCACCTCTGCTGGGTGGTTGCAGCAGGTTTTGGTCACTTCACATGACCCTGGGACACTGTGACCGTCATAAATATGAATCAGTTGCCAAGCCTCTGAATGTAAATCACAAGACCCTGGAGATGCTGCAACATTCCAGCTGATCAGCACTTCTTCTGGGCTCAGCAGAAGCACCAGGATCAGTGCCGAGCTCCAGCTGGAGCCTGGCGCTGATCCTGGCGCTTCCACTGAGTCCTGACAGCCCCGAAGAAGCGCTGATCCTGGCGCTTCCACTGAGCCCTGACAGCCCTGCAGCTCCAGCCATCTCTCGCTCAGGCTTGTGCGGTGCTGCCACCAGTTCAGCTCATTCCCCTCCCCCGCTACCACCTGCCAGGTGCCAATGTACCACAGGTGGTACCCATACCACTGGTTGAAAAGCCCTGCTTTAGATTTATTGGAAATCAATATAACTGAAATAAATTCATCTGTTAAGCACTAGTCCCTCCCTCTAATATTGCAACCTTTGAAAAACATCCGTCAGGCAAATATGCTTTGAAGCAGAAAGGTAAAAAATCACAGGCATTTACTTAAACCATGTGTACATTTCTACTTATTTAAATCATGTGTTTATTTCTATCTAAGTAAATATTGTTTTGACCACACACTATTCCAAGTCTCTCATTACAAGATAAAACAGGGAAAGCCCATAACATAAATAGTGAATTAGTTAAAAGAACAGACCTTAGAAAGACACCACTATAAACAGGTTACACCAACTGGGTTGAATAAGTAACAAAGATCAAAAAATAATGTTAGGCCATGATACTAATGGTTCCCTGTTGGCTCAAGCCAACCTTTTCCTGGTACTGAATAGAAGACAACGGCTATGTCAGTTTGGCCTCCAAAACAACAGCATTCAAAGCCTAGATGCCACAATCAAAAAGGCCCTGCTCAAATAATTTGCCATTCATCTTCTTGGGAGCTATATAATGGGAGGGCTATGCCTTCAAATATCACACACCAAATGAAGTCCTGAACTAATACAGGTAGTCCTCGACTTGCAACAGTTCATTTAGTGATCAGTCGAAGTTACAACAGCACTGAAAAAAGTGACTTATGACCGTTTTTCATACTTACAACCGTTGCAGCCTCCCTGTGGTCACATGATCAAAATTCAGACACTTGGCAACTGACTCATATTTATGACGGTTGCAGTGTCTCAGGGGTCATGTGATCCCCTTTTGCAAACTTCTGAAAGCAAAGTCAATGGGAAATCCAGATTCACTTAACAACCGAGTGACTAACTTAACAACTGCAGTGATTGAGCTGCCACAACAAACTGTGGCAAGAAAAATCATAAAATGGGAAAAGACTCATCTAACATATGTCTCGCTTAACAACTGTGGTTGTAAGAGGAGAATTACCTGTGTTACCAGAATCTGCTAAGCAGGAAAGAGAAAGGTCCTTGACATTTTTCCAAATTTAACACAATAAATGAGAAATTCTTGGCATAAGTGATTAGCAGCCTTGGGCAGTTTCCTGGCAGAATGGCAGCAGTTTTAATTTACAATGCTTGCTCTAAATCAAGGTATTCTTGTAAACCAATTAACAAAATAAGTTACTGTTAAGTTATAAACACACATTGCCTGATTCATCATTAAGAAAGAATCGGAAGCGTGTAATCATCTGTACACTTACAACAATGGTAATTATGATTCAAGAAAAAAGGATTTTAAGTTAAACACCCCATTGTAAAATGAGTTTTCCCACTACAGTATCAGAAACAGAATATTGGCTATTTCAGAAAAGTTTCCTAAAATGCATAATTTATTGTCAAAGAAGGGACACGGTGGCTCAGTGGGTTAGGACGCTGAGCTTGTCGATCAGAAGGTCGGCAGTTTGGCGGGTCGAATCCCGAGTGCCGCGTAACAGAGTGAGCGCCTGTTACTCGTCCCAGCTTCTGCCAACCTAGCAGTTCGAAAGCACGTAAAAATGCAAGTAGAAAAATAGGGACCACTACGGTGGGAAGGTAACAGCGTTCCGTGCGCCTTTGGCATCTAGTCATGCCGGCCACATGACCACGGAGACGTCCTCGGACAAGCGCTGGCTCTTCGGCTTTGAAACGGAGATGAGCACCGGCCCCTAGAGTCGGAAACGACTCGCATGCATGTGCGGGGGAACCTTTACCTTTACCTTTACCTATTGTCAAAGAAGGATAGACAATTATCTTTTAAGCCACTGAAAGAGAAGCTACACTATAATCTGGGCTGGGCTGGGTAATATAGTATTTATTCTCTCACGTCAGAACCATTGTGTGTGGTTGAACAAATAATCTGTTATTCCTTTTCAAACTGCTACCAGTGTTAAAATCTCGTCTTGAGAAGCTTTTCCCCACCACAGATGGACCTTATGATTATGGTATAGGTACCCAAATTTGCAGAGGTATAACTATCAACCATCAATCAATAACCTCAACCTATAGGTGCTGGATGTGGAAGAAACCAAGAGAAAGTTGAAATTTAAAAAAATCAAATTGGCTAGTTTCAGGCTATCATGTGAACACCGTCACTGTCATACCATAGAAGGGGCCAATCCAAACCCATCCTGCTTCAAGGATTACTAAACACAACTTAGTTGTTACTCGTTAAAACCCACCTGCAACAGAGCTGAAACTTAAGAGAACAATCCCAAATATCCCAGACCTGGATTACTATTTTAATAATTTATCATTCAGGATCCCAGCAGCCACTTACAACAGAGGAACATTGTACAGTAAAGCATCCTTTAAAATCCTCAAAACTCTAGATGTAGCTGTTTAACAGAGTCCAACATCCAATGACCTTACCCTGGCCACTCCGTGCCACATTTTCTTCAGTGGCAAGGCTGAAAATCAGCAATATTCATCTTCCCCCCTCTATTCTTCTTTCAAGCATACTATGGTAAGATTCAACCCAAAGTCTGAATTTGTGACATCATTCTGTTGTCACAGAAAGAGATCTCAAGTCAAGATGGGCTCACAATGTAGGAAAGAGTGGACAACCTCAGAGTCTTTGCATGTTTCCCTTTTGCAGTTCTGAGACAGCAACTATTAACCATAGCAGATGGTTCCCTTCATCTAAAGGTGGATAATAGATGAAAACTATAGTGATGCTTTAGCATAAGGCTTAAGACAGCCACCTAGAAAAACAAAAACCTACTTTCCTCAAAAAAAATATTAATTTAGTTGCTTGGTTTATTGTATTATTCCGTGGCTTACCGTTTTATGGCCTTTTTTTGGGAAGCCTGCCTTGAGATTTAGAGATAAATTGAGGATAAAAATAGTTCAATAGATGAACAAGTTAAAAACATTGAAAGTTGCTGCTTCTTATTGGGGAAAACTCCAATGAACCAAGGGGCTGGGGAAAAAAAGTAGTATTTCAGTAACCACTACAAAGATGGACTAGGGGTGACATGACAGCAATACTCCAGTATTTGAGGGGCAGCCACATAGAAGAGGGGGGGGTCAACGTATTTCCCAAAGCACCAGAAGACAAGAAACAATGGATGGAAACTACTCAAGGTGAGAAGCAACCTGAATTAAGGAGAGGCTTCCTGATAAGTGACGACAATTAACCAGTGGGACAGAAGTTGCCTTCAGAAGTTGTGAGTGCTTCAACACTGGAAGATTTTAAGAGAAGACTGGACAGCCACTTGCCTGAAATTGTATAGGGTCTCCTGCTTGAACGGGGGGTTGGACTAGAAGACCTCCAAGGTCCCTTACAGCTCTATTCTGATTGATTGAAAGGGCAGTAGAAAAGGATGCTCACATTTAATCATCGTGTCTCAGGATTTACCAAATTGGATCAACCAAGGCAGGATAGGGGAAACAGCACACGTTGTTGGAATGACTTTGCCTACAGCCTCATGCCTAATAACTGAAGGCACTAAACTGGCTTCAATGAGCTGGGAACTGGGCCTGCCACCAAGTGGTAACAATGGAATTCAGATCCTCATGAACATTAAGGTAAAGGTAAAGGTTCCCCCGCACGTGCATGCTAGTCGTTTCCGACTCTAGGGGGCCGGTGCTCATCTCCGTTTCAAAGCCGAAGAGCCAGCGCTTGTCCGAGGACGTCTCCGTGGTCATGTGGCCGGCATGACTAGACGCCAAAGGCACACGGAACGCTGTTACCTTCCCAACGTAGTGGTCCCTATTTTTCTACTTGCATTTTTACGTGCTTTCAAACTGCTAGGTTGGCAGAAGCTGGGACGAGTAACAGGCGCTCACTCTGCTACGCGGCACTCGGGATTCGACCTGCCAAACTGCCGACCTTCTGATCGACAAGCTCAGCGTCCTAACCCACTGAGCCACCGCGTCCCTCTCATGAACATTACCCCCCCAAAAAATAATTGGCCACTGCAAGTAAACTGACACTCAACTATGTCTTTCTTCTGGTTTCTCTATAAATGGTGTTGGGGTGCTTGGAACACTATGTCTTTCTTCTGGTTTCTCTATAAATGGTGTTGGGGTGCTTGGAACATCTCTGCAAGATGCCAATTTAAGGATAAAACATGGGAGGAAAGTTTCAGAAACAAAAATTTGTAAGGAAAGAAAGATTCAACAAGCTTTAACCTACCGTACATAGGAACAGATTTGGCACTTAGCCCTCTCTTCAACTCCTTTAGATTTTTGCTTACTGTGTTGGTTTATTATAGACAAGACAGCTGCTAATAATCTGAGCAAAGTGGAGGAGGGGGACCTTTGCCCATAGAAGGCAAACCCCCTGGATACTACCCAATTCGCACTTTGGGCAGGATTAAATTTGTGCCACTATGCTGGCTAAAAACTCAGTGTCTTCTCCAAAACGCACTGATTTCATGAAGGAAATCAAGCTGGGTTCCAAAGTCTGAACTAAGCATTTTTTTTCATGTTACTATTTCCTGGCTATTAAGCACTAGGAATAAAATTATTGATGCTGTTGACTACAATCTTAATTTATTGCCCCACTGGGGCGATTGAAAACATGGTTCAACCTGAATCATTACAGGTGGTCCTCGACTTACAACCATTTGTTTAGTGACCATTTGAAATTACAACGGCACTGAAAAGTGACATACAACTGTTTTTTCACATTTAGGACCATGGCAGCTTCCTCGTGGACACATGATCAAGATTTGGACCCTTGGCAACTGACTCGTATTTATGACAGTTGCCATGTCCTGTGGTCATATGATCAGCCCCTTTTGCCACCTTCTGACAAGCAAAGTCAATGGGGAAGTAAGTTTTGTCCCATCTTACCTTTCTTGTCAGTTAATCACTGCAGTTGTTAAGTTAGTAACATGGTTAAGTGAATTTGGCTTCCCCACTGGCTTTGCTTGCCAGAAGGTTGCAGAAGGGGAATCACATGCCCCCAGGAGACTACAATGTTCATAAATGTGAGTCCGTTGCCAAGCGGCTAGAGTTTGGTCGCATGACCAGGGAGATGCTGCAACGGTCGTAAATGTGAAAAACAATCATCAGGCACTTTTTCCAATGCCGTTGTAACTTTGAACAGTCACTAAACAAATGGTTGTAAGTCGAGGCCTACCAGTATATAGCTGGGGAGGAACCAGGGATTGTCCCTACAACTGAATCTCAAAGGATTCAGTGCGAAAAAACTTTGCCAAACCCCTGTCCAGATTCAAAGGAAGTCTGCACTGCTAGAGTCAGGCAAGGCTCTCCAAAAATATCAGATCCTTAACAATCATGCTTTTTTTCTCCAAACTCAAGGATGTGACACAACATTTGGGCACTGTTCAAAGCATCCTGTTTCTCTCTTCCATGTCTACAAGCTTGGGACTTAACAAGGAAACAGGAGGCGATTCCCGAGGACCTGCAGTCTCAAACAAATGAATGCACGCACACACTTTCCCCCCAGCATAATAAAAAGCTGCAATAAACTGTGGAGGACTTCTATTAGAAGGAATACACACAAAATTGCAGTGAAGAAAATTTATGACCTTGAAAACTACAAATTTGGGCTGCTTCCCATGGGCGAAGAAAAAAGCCAACTCTTGAATGAATAAAAAGCTATTAGCTCAGGTGTTGAGTACATTCCTTTCTTGCTCTTTTGCGTGGTTGAGGCAGTTTGTGGGGCATGTTTGAATTTGTTGCTTTGACCCATCGGCTGAAAGCATTGGATTCTTTTAACACATCAAGTGTAAAAAGAAGGTTGTTCTGCTAAGTAACGGTATACCTATGACTCGGATCGCTTTTGTTCTGTGTGCTATTGAGAACTGAAGATGTAAATGTTCAAGTATTATTTGTGGGGTGCAAAGGCTAACAGGGAGAAGAGGAATTTATTTCCGGATAGGGAATTGTCTGCAGAGCAGCAATTCTTTCATTCTTTCATTCTTTCCTTCTACCGTACCAGGTCAAAATTAAGGATATTCTGCCTGTCAGATCCAAAGCTAAAAAAAAGATTCTTCAGGGAGGATGTGGGCACTTGAGACAACCTCCTTAAACTAAATAGCTATTTCCTGAGATGACATGATAGCCAATCCCAGATTGTATAGTGTGGAATCCATGGTGCTCTCTGAGCTTGGTTGCTTGCTTGCAGACCTTTCATGATCCAACTAGGTAATTTCAGGAGTGCTAGAAGGGAGTAAGGTTTGAATCCCCCCTTCCTTCTATCACTGATGACATTACCAAGTTGGGTCACGAAACATCTGCAAAACCACCAAGCTCAGATAGCACCAACGACTGCACACTTCAACCATGAGCTACAAATATTTTCTATCAGTAATGTTGTACAAGCAGTCCTTGGCTTACAACAGTCCATTTTAGTGACCGTTCAAAGGTACAACGGCACTGAAAAAAGCGATTCGTGACTGTTTTCCACGCTTGCGACCGTTGCAGTATCTCCGTGGTCACATGATCAAAGTTCAGACTTGGCAACTGATTCATATTTATGACGGTTGCCATGTCCCGGAATCACATGATCCCCTTTTGCAACCTTCTGGTGAGCAAAGTCAATGGGGAAGCCAGATTCAGTTAACAAGTGTGTTAATAACAGCTCCAGTGATTCACTTAACAACTGTGGCAAGAAAAGTCGTAAAATGGAGCAACAGAAATTTTGGGCTCAATTCTGGTTGTAAGTCGAGGACTATCTGTATAGTGGGCACACTGCAAGCTGGTGCTACCTTAATTCAAACATGTGTTTTCCTCTGAGGGCAAGACTTCTAGGTAAACCCAAGAAAACAGTTTCGTTAAGGAGGCACCAAGACCCGCACTCAAGTCTCTCTGAACCACCAGTTCAAATTTGGGTAGGCACAACCTCACTAGAAAGTGTAACTATTTTCTTTGTGTTGGGCAGTTATGGTAGCAAGGGAAAAAGGGATAAATTTGCAAGTGAACCCCCAAATACTAGTGTAAACCAGTGTTTCTTAAACTGGAAAGAGGAATGACCCCCAAAGGGGATGATGATGATGTTGATGAAAGGGACCTTGGAGGTCATCTAGTCCAACCCCCTGCTCAGGAAGGAAACCCTATACCATTTCAGACAAATGGCTGTCCAGTCTCTTCTTAAAACTTCCAGGATTGGAGCATTCACAGCTTCTGGAGGCAAGTCGTTCCACTGATTAATTGTTCTAACTGTCAGGAAGTTTCTCCTTAGTTCTAGGTTGCTTCTCTCTTTGGTTAGTTTCTATCCGTTGCTTCTTGTACTGCCTTCAGGCGTTTTGGAGAATAGCTTGACTCCCTCTTCTTTGGGGCAACCCCTGAGATATTAGAATACTGCTATCATGTCACCCCTAATCCTTCTCTTCATTAAACTAGACATACCCAATTCCAGCAACCGTTCCTTATATGTTTTAGCTTCCAGTCCCCTAATCATCTTTGTTGATCTTCTCTGTACTTTTTCCAGTGTCTCAACATCTTTTTTTACATCATGGTGGCCGCAACTGGATTCAGATGTTCAGCATACTCTTGAGGATAATATTAATTTATGATTGTTTGTTTGCAAGTCAAGGATCCAGCCTGGAATTGCTGCTGCAGAGACACTTGGGTAAAACAGAGTTTGAACTTTTTGTGGGTTAATGCTCATTATTCAAGGCCAGGAAAAGGGATAATTGAATCAACCAGTTTAACAATCACTTGTGCTTTATTTCCATATTTATTTAATATCCTGCCTTTATTGTTTTTAGAAATCACTCAAGACAGCAAAGATACCTACTACTCCTACCAATGAATGAGACTTTATTATCAAAGTACAATATGTGTACAGTGAGATTGGCTGAGCCTCCCTCTTGCTATTTTCCCCAAAACAACCACCTTGTGAGGTTGTGTTGGACTGAGACAGTGACTGGCCGAGTTACCCAGCCAGCTTTACTGCTTAAGGCAGGGGTAGGCAACCTTGGCTCTTTTATGACTCGTGGACTTCAAATCCCAGAATTCCTGAGCCAGCACAGCTGGCTCAGGAATTCTGGGAGCCCAAGGTTGCCTACCCCTGGCCTAAGGCGAGACTAGAACTTACAGTCTCCTGGTTTTTAGTCTAGAGCCTTAACCCATTTGATCAAAATGTTCTTGACTATCTGCAAGCTTAGGTTTAGGTGCAGACAGTAAAGATTTAGAACAGAAAGTTTAGTTAAGGCATTTTAAAGTAATACCAAAGGACTGCCTGATATTAATGTCTCCATGTCCTAAAGGAAGTAATAGATAGAAAGGTTTGGTTCTTCTTCTGTGAGGAATCAGAAACAGAGACCCACTGGATCTCTCCTCACATGCCTTGCCGATAGATGATCTTTGATATACATGGAAGGAAGGAAACAATGTGGGATAGACAGCATCACCACCAGTTGGATTTGTAAGTGGCTGACAAACAGTACTCAACAAGTCGTCCTTAATGGTACTACATCTACCTGGAAGGAAGGTAGCAGTGGGGTACCACAAGGCTCCGTCTTAGGCGCAGTACTTTTCAATAACTTCATAAATGACTTAGATGAGGGAATAGAAGGGGAACTCATCAAATTTGTAGATGACACTAAGCTGGCAGGAATAGCCAACACCCCAGAAGACAACCTCGGGATCCAGGAAGATCTTGAAAGACTTGAACAATGGGCCCTATCCAACAACATGAAATTTAATGGGAGAAAAGTTTACCTTTAGCCAGGAAAAACCAAATGTACGAGTTCAGATTAGGTGAAACCTGGCTCGAAACCAGTAACTGTGAGAGGGACCTTGAAGTCCCAGTGGACGTTATTTTTAATATGAGCTAGCAATATGTGGCAGAAGCCAAAAAACTAATGCAATCCTTGGTTGTATAAACAGAGGCATAGAATCAGAATCATGTAAAGTATTAGTACATCTTTATAAAGCCTTAGTAAGGCCACGCCAGAATACTGCATCCAGTTTTAGTCACCACATTACAAAAAAGATGTTGAGATTTTGGAAAAAGTGCAGAGAAGAACAACTAAGATAATTATAGGCCTGGAGACTAAAGCATGAAGAATGATTGCAGGAATTGGATTTGGCTAGTCTAGAAAAAAGGACTAGGGGTGACATGATAGCAGGGTGCCAGTTTTTGAGGGGCTGCCACAACGAAGAGGGGGTGAACTTATTTTCAAAGCACCAGAAGGCAAGACAAGAAACAAAGGATGAAAACTAATCAAGGAGAGAAGCAACCTGGAATTAAGGAGAAACTTCCTAACAGTGAGAACAATTAATTAGTGGAACAGTTTGCCCTCAGAAGTTGTGGGTGCTCCATCACTGAAGGTCTTTAGGAAAAAACTGGACAGCGACCTGTCTGAAATGGGGTCTCCTGTTTGAGTAGGGAGTTGGACTAGAAGACCTCCAAGGTCCCTTCCAGCTCTAGTTTTGATTGATTGATATGCTTTCCAACTCTATGATTCTGTGACAAATGACTGCTTTAAATGCAAGGGTGCTGATATGCAAACTATAAAACATATTGTGCAAGACTGCTCATGATAACGTGCGTTCGTTCTCTGGTGCCCTAAAAGATCTGCGGAAGCAATGCCAGTGATCACCGGACAGCTGAATTGGATAACCAGTTATGAGACCATTGCCGTACCCCCACAGACATTTAGTATATAATTCACTGTGTGTATATGTTTACTGCTCTTCTGTCATGTTCTCATCATACCGGTTGAGCTCCGGATGGCGCCCGATCTTCGCTCCTTTCGTCGCGATCTAAAGACATTCTTATTCGAACAAGCCAGCCTGTCCTGATGGGGGATTTGTGGGGTTTTTTATTGTTGTTTTAATATTGTATTTACTGTTTTTAGTGGGCATATATTTCTTTTTTTAACTTTCGTAATTCTGTATTTTTTATTCTTGCCCTGTTCACCGCCCTGAGTCCTTCTAAATGTTATATATATATATATATATATATATATATATATATATATATATATATATATATATATATATATATATATATATATATATATATATATATATATATATATATATATATATATATATATATATATATATATATATATATATATATATATATATATATATATATATATATATATATATATATACTGAGTAAATAAACAGTGCCAGGGAGGCTACAATTAAGGCAACACTAGCTGAGAAGCAGAGAGCATCTGCTTCTCTTTCCTGCTAGCCTACAGTCATCCAGATTTGCTGCAACCCAAGAAGCTTATTCCTCATGGTCAAAACATCCTAAGCTATTTTGGATTTTGATCTCACCAAAGCATGGAAACACAAATTGTTTAGGGCTTGTTTCTTCTGAACCACAAAATGCTTTCCATTTTTCAGGTACTCTTCTTTCTAAACAGTGTCCTTGCTAGCCAGATGGTGTTCAAGGCTGGCCTTGGGCTGTTCAAAAGTTTCAATTTTGTTCTGGAGGAAAAAAAAACAAAGCACAATTTCTGATGGACTTTCAGATATTAAGGGCACTTTTGATCCAGACTTCCTGTGTCAACAGCTGGAGCTTCAGCATTTTGCGAAGATTCTTTACCCTCCCACAAGCTAACAGAAATTTATGATAATTGAATCTTTCAGTTTTGAAAAGACACCACTGAGTTGTATAGCAACATGCTTTCACCATCTATCTTTATAATTCTAATTTTACCAGATACCTTTATAGAAGGATTAGCATTTTGAAATCTGTCTGGAAGAAATTGGTCAGCTCTGGAAAAAAGTTTTATGCTCCTTGGAATAAGCTCCTGGCACAATCAGCTTTTAGAGACATGCCTTTTCTTTAGAAATCATAGCACAAGCAAGTATAATTTGTGCCAGGCAAGATCATGTAGCATTTCTGCCCATTATCTCTTGTCCGAACATTCACCCAAATTTCCACTGCTAAGTAAGGAATTTGTTAAGTGAGTTTTGCCCCATTTTATGACCTTTCTTGACACAATTGTTAAGTGAATCACTTCAGTTGTTAGTAACACAGTTGTAAAGTGAACCTGGAATCCACATTCACTTTGCTTGTCAGGTCACAAAAGGAGATCATGTGACCAGGACACTGCAGTCATCATAAATTGGAGTCAGTTGCTGTGCATCTGAATTTTGATCATGTGATCATGGGGAAGCTGCAATGGTCATAAGTATGAGAAACGGTCATAAGTCATTTTTTCCAGTGTCATAACTGCGAACAGTCATTAAACACTGTAAGTCAAGGACTACCTGTATAGGGTGGCAAAGAACACTGCTGGAAATAACACTTATTTTCCCTAACAATATGAGATCATAAAGGAAGATATAGTGAAGAAATAGATTATTTTTCCTTAATTTTCTTCTCTTCCTCACATATAGCAATGTTTTCATATTTCAAAATGTTCATTAACAATACCACACTCTTACATTTAAGGATCTAGTTGATTAACTCTGAATACTAATTTCTACTTTCAGCACAGGAACTCTAATTTTTCTAAGTTGAAGTCAACCATGTTTTAAAGTATAATAATAAAGGTGCCATTGCCAAAACTTTCCTTAAATACAGTGCAGTCCACAAAGAATATTTTAAATATTTCAATGAATGCTCAGATTTCTTCAAACTTGCAGAATTTGCAGCCAAGAAAGCAGAAGGAACAGAACATGAGAAATGTCTCAAAATATAAATTTGCTCCAAAATGCACATCACAACAGAGAGGTCTAGCTTTATAGTCACAGATCCTATAATCAATAAACCACAGAAAGATTTAGTAGGAGTCTGAAATAGAAAAGTTACTAGTTGTCCTTAGATGACCTTGTGATAATGTAAAGATTAAAACATTTTTAATGGAAAACAGTATTGTGGAACTATATTACTTAGAATTTTCTGCTTTACAAAAAAACAACCTATCTTATGCAATATGTACTTTTATTCCCAATTATTTAAATAGCTAGGATTATTCCCCTTCATTCCATCACACATATATTTATAAAAATCCATAGTTAGAGCCATCTGATTTGTATTCCCAAACATAATAAAACTGCACACAAAGCATAAGGTAAAAAGCAAGCCGGCATAAATATTTAAACAGACCAATGGAAGCATATTTTAATTCTTAAAAAGGAATTTTTCCCAAGGATAAGAAATGATCAGTTTATTCAATACTACAGAAACTTCACCAATACTAACACTGTTTTATCAGATTCTCTAGCTGTTCTGTTAGAACATGGAATAGAGTGGCAATAAACAAGACTTGATTTTTTCCCCAAAAACATTTCATTTAACACTAGTTTGAGTAGTGACACAAACGAAAACTCAAAACTACACTCTACACAGAATTCCTATTCCACACAAATGGCAGTAGGGAAGATACAGCCAAGGCACACACAATACAGCTTATACACAAACTAGCATACATTCGTGCCTAGGGAGACATGAAAATAGTTACTGTAAAAACAAAGGTTACACAGAATTATGCTTATGGCTGAGAAAAAAAATGGACACATAAGGAGGGGAAAGTTGTTTTAACCTTACTTTTTTGCACAAGTTTTTAAATCGTGGGCCACAAGAAGGTTGCAAAGCAAGCAGGAGGAACACCTTGTGACCTAGAATTCCTTCTGAATTCATTTCAGGAAGTTATCAAGCTGACCCTAACCTTGAAATACATTTTTAATTGGATCACTGCTACTTAATTGTATGAGAAATTTTCCTGGCTGAAAAATTAGCACAACAAAGGGTTTTTAAAAAGGCACAATACAGTACAGGTAGTCCTCGACTAACAACAGTTCGTTTAGTGACTGTTCAAAGTTACAACGGCACTGAAAAAGTGACCTATGACCGTTTTTCACACTTACAACCATTGTAGCATCCCCATGGTCACATGATCCAAATTCAGATGCTTGGCAACTGAATCATATTTATGACAGTGGCAGTGTCCTGGGGCCATGTTATCATCTTTCGCGACCTTCTGACAAGCAAAGTCAATGGGGAAGCCAGATTCACTTAACAACCGGGTTACTAATTTAACTGAACTTAGTCGTAAAATGGGGCAAAATTCACTTAACTAATTTCTCACTTAGCCACATAAATTTTGGGCTTAATTTTAGTCGTATATCAAGAATTACCTGTATTGGCAGTGTGCAAAACTTTTCTGACCTCAAAATCTCTCTTACGGCATATATTCCAATCACACTAAACAAACTGAAATACAGGTAGTCCTTGACTTGCAACCATTCGTTTAGTGACTGTCCAAAGTTACAACGACCCTGAAAAAATTGATGATTATTTTTCATACTTATAATTGTTGCTGCATCCTCATGGTCACTTGCTCAAAATCAGGCGCTTGGCACTTTATGACGGTTGCACTGTCCCAAGGTAACGTGATCCCCTTTTTTGACTTTCTGACAAGCAAAGTCAATGGAGAAGCCAGATTCACTAAACAATTGTGTGACTAACTTACCAGCTGGAGTGATTTACTTAACAACTGGGCAAGAAAGGTAATCAAATGGAGCAAAACCCATTTAACAACTGTCTCGCTTACCAACAAAAATGTTGGGCTCAATTATGATCGTAAGTCAAAGATGACCTGTACTGAAGAGGTCCATTTCTTTGTAGTCTTGTTTCAGCATAGGAATATCTCAGTCTCAAAAATAAAGTAGAGAAATTCATAGATCCCCGCATACCACCTTGTTTGGGAAAATGGAAAGTGAAGCTGTTTTGACCAGGGCTGGACACTGAATAGGATAAAAGTGATCTTGGCACAGAGCTTCTATAACAGGGGTCTTCAAACTTGCCCCTTTTATGACTTGTGGACTTCAACTCCCAGAATTCCTCAGCCAGGCACACTGGCTGAAGAATTCTGAGAGTTGAAGTCCACAAGTCATAAAAGGGCCAAGTTTGGAGACACCTTTACCTTTTTTCCATAAAAGCCTACTAGTTCAAAGGACATCCCTCAACAGTATGGTCTAGTCCAGGGGTAGAAAACCTTGGCTCTTTTATGACTCGTGGACTTCAACTCCCAGAAATTCTGGGAGTTGAAGTCCACGAGTCATAAAAGAGCCAAGGTTGCCTACCCCTGGTCTAGTCCTAACTATTTTTGCAGTGTGAGAGTACTTTTGACAGTTATTGGTGCTGATGGGGTGAATTACTAAAACATAAGGACCTTGACTTCAGAAAGTATAATTCCATATAAAGACAGATTGAGGAACAGTAAATTAGTTCAAGGTTATGTGCTGAAATGATAGCAAAAAAAGATGAATTGTGTTTAGAAACTGCTAGTTTCATGCAAACGGGTAGGGCTTAATTGTGCCCTGGTTATTTCTTCATTTGCAGCTTATGAACTTTTAAATCTTAGAATACGTAAGAAATCTTAAATTTCTTTTCAAAAGAATGGGGGAGTTGGGATTAACCGTATTCTTCATCCTATCAAATGATTTTAAAATAATAGCTTGAAGGAATGCATTCAACAAAAGATTTCAGGGAAGCAGCAATTCAATCTGAAGGCATCTTGTCAACATCAGAAAAGGCTGCATGGTAAATGGTTTTGCAATCTCTATTTCTTTTGTTTTTGAATTTTACTCACAAACAACTCTACATCTTGTCATCATACAGAAGAGAGAGGAAATATTGAAAATGTCACAAATCCAGCAACAGAATTTTTCACAATCAAACACACAACCCCCCCCCAAAATATACTAAGCTAACAAATTAGCAGGGAATTGTGTCTAACAATCTAAATTTTATCTACAGTGAGGCAAATATTGACATTATTTTTGTGGTACAGACACACAAGAAACAAAAAAATAACTTAGCCTGTGCATCAAAGTCATGCCCAAATTGATAAATTTAGAATGGACTGATAAAGATTACCAACATTTGGTAATTTTACCATCAAGTGAGAGGGATCTAAGAGTCCTACTGGACAATCCTTTAAGCTTGAGCCAGTAGTGTGGCTCAACTCCTAAACAAGCCAACACAGTCCTAGGCTGAATCAACAGAGATCAAGATCACATGAAGTTCTAGTAACGCTTTATAATGCCTTGGTAAGACCACACTTGCAATACTGCATCAGTTTTGGTCGCCATGATATAAAAAAAGATATTGAGACTCTAGAAAGACTGCAGAGAAGAACAACAAAGGTGATTATGGGACTGGAGGATAAAACATGTAAGGAACGGTTGCTGGAATTGGGTATGTCCAGTTTAATGAAAAGAAGGACAAGGGGGGACATGATAGCAGACTTCCAATATTTGAGGGGGCCGAACTATTCTCCAAAGCACCTGAAGGCAGGGCAACAAGTAATGGATGGAAACCAATCAAGGAGAGAAGCAACCTAGAACTAAGGAGAAATTTCCTGATAGTTAGAACAATTAGTCAGTGGAACAGCTTGCCTCCATAAGTTATAGGTGCCCCATCACTGGAAGCTTTTAAGAGACTAGTTGGTCTTTTGCTTTAGCAAGGGATTGGACTTTCAACCTCCAAAGTCCCTTCGAACTGTGTTATTCTGTATTTTAAGATCCAATTTAAAAGTTCATCAATGAGTACTAGCATAAATGCCCAAACATGTAATTACTACAAAGATAAGATCAACAGTCCCAACAAATTTCCATCAGTTGAATTTCAGAGCTACATTATGACCTAAAAATAATAATTTCCATTTGGGATTTTTTTTACAGATAGCAACAGATCTCATCTCTTTGTTATATTTGTAAATGGCCCATTCATATACTGAATTTCAGGGGTATAAAGTGAGTGAACATGCATTAAAGTTCTCCACTTTTGAAAGGAACATAGCATGGCAATTATGAGTGCTTCATACTGAAATTTATTCAACAAAGGATACATATTATGCCCCCTCTCTCCCTCAAAGACCTTTTCATTAATAGCAGGGTAGACTGCTTTTGGTCAAGGAGAAAACTAAAAGCTTGGTTCTTTGTGTGGTGATTTTACCCCAGCCATCATGGAAACCTCATTAACTACAGGTATTCCTCAACTTATGACCAAAATTGAGTCCAAAAATTTCAACTGCTAACTAATTTTTAAGTGAGTTGCATCCCATTTTACCACTACCTTTGCCATAATAGTTAAGTGAATCACTGCAGTTACTAAGTGAATGATGTGGTTGTTAAGCGAATCTGACTTTCCCCATTCACTTTGCTTGTCAGAAGCCAGCTGGGAAGGTCACAAAATCTTGATCACATGACACCAGGAGAATGCAATTATCAAAAATACTTGCCAGTTGCACCCAAATTTTGATCATATGATCAGGGAGATGCTGCAATGGCCGTAAGTGTGAGAACCAGTCATAGGTTGCTTTCTTCAGTGCCATTGTAAATTTGAACGGTCACTAAATGAATGGTTGCAAGTCCAGGATTACCTGTATTTAGCACAACATATAGATAAGACTTGGGAAAACTTTCTAAGTGAGATGTTTAACATCTGGAGAAAGCCTGACTTCTCCAATTATGCCTCTCACTGCATACACTTTTCATCCAGTACATTTGATATAAAGATACGTAGGAAGGTTATATGTAGTGCAGCTCAATCTAAAAGCTAGTATGGCAAAACAAGAGAGAATGTCCACTGAATAAATTTGCTAAAAAAAGTTTGAAAGCTTCTTTCCAACATTTAAAGAATGCAGCTGATATAAAACAATAGACACTTGCTAAATAAAGAATCGGTATCTGGCTAGATGTTACTAAGAATTTAACTGCAAAATACAAATATATCACAGAAAAGGAAGCAAGGACAAACAGAATTCCATGTGAATTCTTTTTTTACTAAACTCATTTAAAGAGCATTTTCCGTATGTGCTTCAAAACTAACACCACATAAAACAGCAACAAAAAAACAATTTGCAATTTGTAGCAAAAGTTTTAAATACTGGTGGATTAAAAATGCTAAAGTACTATTTCTTCCATTGACTACATTAATAAATGCATTTCTGTAGTTTGCAAATTTATTGTACTACAAACAGACCAAAAGGCATCCAATATTTGCTTGCTATTTTATTTAAACACAAAACACTCAGAATTTTGCAGAAAAATACTATGAAGAATTGATCAGAAAGTAAACCAAATAACAGATGTTAAAGAAGGCTTGCATTTTTTTTATCCCTTCAAATTCACCTGGTTTCTTGGATGAAAAGGGTGGGTATACCCAGGGCTGTTTTTCTCATAGAACGCTCAGAACGGAGTTCCGGCACGTTTTTTGGATGGAACCTTGTAGGTTAGGCAAGGCAGGTTGTATGACATGTGTGAGTTCCGGCACCTTTTTCTTTTACAAAAAAATATACTGGGTATACCATAACAATTGTTTCAAAAATCAAGATGGACCTTCCACTTTTCTAGCCAAAATATCACCCCGTAAACTCATTCACTCATTTTAATTTCCTTTTCAATGTTCACTCAAATTAAGAGAAGAGAAAAACTGTTAACTGTTTACTACCAAGCAACTACTTAATAGTTACTAAGACTCACTTACTGGAGACCAGTTAACAACCAGGAAATTCACTCCACGAGATATACTAGTTTCAATTTTGCAGACTCATCCGCTTTAGATATAAGGAACTTGTGAACACTTTTATGAGCTTTAATTCACCTGTCCAGGACAGCAGTTCAACACCTGGAACCCTCTTTCCCTTTGTAACCTTCTAGATCAGTGTTTCCCAACCTTGGCAAACTTAAGACACAGGGATTTCAACCTCCAGAACCCATCCTTCCTTCTTTCTCTCCATCCATCTTTTTCATCTCTCTCCTCTTACATGCACGGCTGGCTGGGGGATTCTAGGAACTGAAACCCATACATCTTAAAAGTTGTTCAAGTTGAAAAGCACTGATCCTGTTTTCAACCCCTTAAGAAAGCATTGCTCAATGGTTAAGGCAGAGAACTAGGCTCAGAATATCAGCGGGATTGCATAATACAGGCAGTCCTTGACTCATGACCACCACTGAGCCCAAAATTTCCAATGCTAAGCAGGACATTTGTTAATTGAGTTCTGCCCCATTTATCAACCTTTGTGCCTTAGTTTAATGAAGAGAAGGACTAGGGGTAAAGATAGCAGTGTTCCAATATCTCAGGGGCTGCCCACAAAGAAGAAGGAGTCAAGCTATACCCCAAAGCACCTGAAAGGCAGGACAAGAAGCAACGGATGGAAACTAGTCAAGGAGAGAAGCAACCTAGAATTAAGGAGAAATTTCCTGACAGTTAGAACAATTAATCAGTGGAACAACTCCAGAAGTTGTGAATGCTCCAACACTGGATGTTTTTAAGAGGAGACTGGACAACCATTTGTCTGAAACGGTATAGAGCAGTGCTGTCAAAAGTGTCACATGATGTGTCGTGACATATCGTGACTTTTTCCCCATTGCCGGAGCTGGGGTGGGCGCAGTTTTGGCATGATGCATCCAGTTTGACACCCCTGATATAGAGTTCATAAATAGGGGCTGGACTAGAACAGGGCTTTACAACTTTTTCACCCATTGTACCACTTTTAGGATATGGCAACATCCGAGTACCACCAGTCGCCTAGCAAGGGGTCAAAAACTTGATGACACCCCCCCCAAAAAGGAAAAAAGTGATGAAGTACAGGTAGTCCTCAACTTACAACAGTTCGCTTAATAACTGTTTGAAGTTACAATGGCACTGAAAAAAGTGCCCCCCCAAGCCACAGCCGAGCAAGACACCTGCCTGCCCGCCCGGGGGTGCTCTTCCTCCTGTCTGAGGTTTTCATTGTTGTGAGCATTTCTGTTGAGGATTGGCAGCGGGGGTGGGGTGGGGTGGGTGTTTGGTTTTTATTCCCGTCTGCTGGGTGGTTGCAGCAGGTTTTGGTCACTTCACATGACCCTGGGACACTGTGACCGTCAATCAGTTGCCAAGGATCTGAATGTAAATCACAAGACCCTGGAGATGCTGCAACATTCCAGCTGATCGGCGCTTCTTCTGGGCTCAGCAAAGCGCTAGGATCAGCACCGAGCTCCAGCTGGATCCTGGCACTGATCCTGGGCCTTCCACTGAGCCCTGACAGCCCTGCAGCTCCAGACGTCTCTCGCTCAGGCTTGTGCGGTGCTGCCACCGGTTCAGCTCATTCCCCTCCCCTGCTACCCCTTTTCTAGGATGGTCGGGTACCACCTGCCAAGTGCCAATGTACCACAGGTAGTATCCGTACCACTGGTTGAAAAGCCCTGGACTAGAAGACCTCCAAGATCCCTTCCTTTTTATTTTTATTATTATAAAACTTTTATTCATAAAACATGAACCTCAATCAACTGAACATTCAAACTGACTGGCACTAATGGTTGACACGGGTTGCTGCCAGCATCTTAGGTATCAACCAGGTATCTCCTTAAAATGTAAGATGTTCCGAGTAGCACAGTTTATATCATTGTTGTTATTATTATTATTATTCATCACACAGTCAGCCAGATGTTCAGTCTGGATTTGGCATTTTTGTCTACCTATCAAGTCCTTACCAAGGGCCTGGGATAGGCAGATGTGGATATTTGATGGTATTACAGATATCGTCGCAGGATGGAAACAGTTCCTAGTAAGGCCACCTTTTGCAATTGACTAATGGCGAATTTTCAATGCCAATGATGGTGTTCCAAGTGGTGCTCCAGTTGTTTGGGGATTGCACCCAAGGTGCCTATTACTATTGGTACTACCCTTGCTTGCCTTTGCTACAGTCTTTCTATTTCTATCTGTAGGTCTTTGTATTTTGTTATCTTTTCCAGTTCTTTCTCGTCTATTCTGCTGTCTCCAGGTGCTGCCACGTCCACTATCCAGACTTTGTCTTTCTTATTGACAATTGTTAAGTCCGGGATGTTATGTTGCATCATCATCATCGTGAATCAATGCAATTGTTAGCAACATGGTTAAGTGAATCTGGCTTTCCCATTGACTTTGCTTGTCAGAGGGTGGCAAAAGGGGATCACATGACCCAGGGATGCAGCAGCCTTCATAAATATGCCAAGCATCTGAATTTTGATCACGTAAGCATGCGGATGCTGTAATGGTCATAAGTGTGAAAAATGGTCATAAGTCACTTTTTCCAGTGTTTCGGTCACTAAACAAATAGTTGTAAGTCAAGGAATGCCTTTATATAGTTATTAAGGCTACTCTGCCAAATAAATTCAGCTATGCTCCCTGCAGTTAAGCCTGAAAATTGCTTTTTTAAGTCTCACCACCCCCAAAAGAAATGAGTCACTATTGTTACTAAGGTTTCATTAGCCAACAGCAAGACCAGTCTTCAGAGATACAGTAAGTTTATTTAAATTCTGTAAGTCTCCCAGAATCACCTAGCTGTGAGTTGGTTGGCTTTGTCTATAGATACTCCTCGATTTACGACCACAAATCAGCCCCAAATCTCTGTTGCTGAGACAGTTGTTAAGTGACATTTGCCCCATCTTGCAACCTCTCTTGCCATAGTTAAGTGAATCACTGCAATTATTAGTTGAGTAACACATCTGTTAAATGAATTTGGCCTACTCATTGACTTTGCTTGTCAGAAAGATGCAAAAGGGGATATGACCCCAGGACACTGCAACCATCGTAAATGCGAGTCAGTAGCCAAATATCTGAATTTGGGGAACAATGGGACGCAAGTGTGAAAAATGATCAGTAAATGAACTGTTGTAAGTCAAGGACTACAGATAGTCCTCGACTTACAACCGTTCATTTAACGACCATTTAAAATTACAATGGCCCTGGAAAAAAGTGACTTATGACCATCTTTCACAGATACGACCTTTGAGCATGCCCATGCTCATCTGATCAAAAGTCAGATGCTTGGCCACTATTTCATATTTATGATGGTTGCTGTGTCCCGAGGTCACGTGATCACCTTGAGACCTTCTGACAAGCAAAGTCAACGGGAAAGCTGGATTCACTTAATAACTGGGTTACTAATTAACTGCAGTGATTCCCTTAACAACCGTGGCAAGAAAAGTCGTAAAATGGGGCAAAACCCTCTTAACAAATGTCTCGACAACAGAAATGTTGGGCTCAATTGTGGTCGTAAGTCGAGGACTACCTGTAACTCTATATCATAAATAAGGACTTCTCTGGAAAAGACCCTGATTGATACCGCTTCTCCCACCAGCCTGACTCAGGAAGAGCCATGCAGAGCAAGCAAGAGAAGCGACAGGAGACTTTTCTGTCCTATTCAGACCCCAGGCTGGGCCAGGAAGAGCTGGGGGGAGAGACCCCCCTGTTCCCAGCAGGAGGGGGAAGACTGTCAATCCTGGAAAGGAAGCCAAGGGCGGCAGAGGCATCCACCGGGGAAGGGATTGCTATCCTCCCAAAATAAAACTGGGCTTGGAGGAGGGGAAGGGGGGGCACATTTTCGGATTTTCCATTGCAGATGCCAGGGTGGCCAGGCAAGGACGGGGATGTGGCACCCCGCATAAACCTCTCTTCCCCTCAAGTAAACTGCAAGATATGGAATAATAAATAAGAATAAATAAAAGTAGAAAGTGACATCGAAGGGGAGGGAGAAAGAGCTGCCTAGAAATGAATAATAAATAAAAGTAAAAAAGTGATCTCAAAAGCCGGGGGGGGGGGGGGGGAAGAGAACAGGGCTGCACAGAGAAGGAATAAATAATAAATAAATAAAAAGTGATCTCAAAAGGCAGGGAGATTAGGGCTGGCTATGGAAATGGAATAATCAATAATAAATACAAGTAGAAAGTGATCTCAGAAGGGAGCCAGAGAATAAGGCTGCAATATGGAAATGGCATAATAAATCAATAATAAATAAAAGTAGAAAGTGATCTCGAAGGGGGGGGTGTCGGAGAATAGAAATGGAATAATACGTTCATTAATAAAAGCACAAAGCTGCAAAAGAGAAATGTTAATAATAAATAAATAATAAATAAAAGTAGAAAGTGACCCGGGAGGGTGAGGGGGGGGGGAAACAGAAGGGGATTGACGACCACCTTTGCTTCCCCTCTGAAAATTTCACTTATTCTGCCTCTTTTTTTTGGGGAAGGGGGGGGGAAATCACCAGGTAGCCCCTGGCAAAGCCCCCTTTAGGCCCCATGCCTGACCAGCCCGGGTGCTGACATATGTCGGTCCAATGCTCAGGCGCGCTGGGGAGCATGGGGACTGTAGTCCGCGTGAGGGAAAGTTCAGGAGCCCGCCCCACCCCCCTTTTTCCTACGCGGAGGTTTCCCCTCACGATGGGGGCACCCCTAAAAAGTCTCCCTCAGGGGTCGCAGGCCTCCCGGGGGACCCGGGTAAACCCACCCCCTCAGGCGCCATTCTGAGGGGACGAAAAAGGGGGCGCGGAGGCGCTTCCGAAGCCCCCCCTCGCCCCCCCCTCACCCAACGGCCTGAGGGACAACGGGCGACACCCCCCCCGTGCGCGGGCCCGTCGCCTTCCCCCCCCCCTGGCGCCGCGGACGCGCGCGCTCGTTACCTACCCAACGTGCTCACAAAGCGTCGGCGGCAGCACTGGCGGCGGCAGAGGCGCCCACCACAGTCACGTGACCTCCCTCCCTCCTCGTCGTCCTGCCCCCTCCCGTCTCCCGCCCTCCGCGTGGCACGTGACCAAACCGGAGGAGGCGCATTGGCCCTCTGGCCCGCCCCCGCCTCTCCCCCTCATCGGCGCCTGCGCAGCAGTCTCTGCCTCGCGCACTCTTCTCCTCCTCCTGCTCCTCCTCCTCCTCCTCCTCCTCGGGAGATCCTGGCGCCAAGGCTTCGGTCACGTGACGCTGACAGGGGCAGAGGAATAGAGGAAAAATAAATAAATAAATAAATAAGGGGGAGGGACAGGCGAGGGGGGGGAATTCCGAAGGAAATCTCGCTCCGGATTGGGCGGCCCTTACACGATCGATTTCCTAGCAAATCAAGAAGGGGAGGGTGACGTCACCAACATGTGACCCCCCCCTCCCCCCACGACCAAAATAAAAAGGCGGGATCGGCGTCTCCCTGAGGAAAAGCTCTTCTGTTTCGGGAAAGAGATATTATATGACTACGTTAAGTAACATAATTTGTTTCATTCGGTAAATTTAGCTGCTCGTCGCTTGGGTGACTCTGAAACGGGTGCGAAGTTAAAAAGCAAACACAAACCATGCAACCAATTAGCTGAAAACCGAACAAAAATCATTAAAAGACCACAAAATATATATTGTACATTCACATACACATGTAGAAATTATATATAAAATGTAAATATATGTACATGAGTCCCCATCAGATAGCAATCATTCAAGCCCAAACCACTTCACAAGATCGTTCTGGGGAAAATAGAGGAAGGAGGACTAGAAATGTTCACTGCCTTTTATGATAATAATTCACTTAATGGCCTTGACTCAATTAACAACCGGGTCAAAAAGGTACAACTGGGTGCAACTCACTTAATGACCACTTTGCTTAGTAATGCAATTGCTGGTCCCAATTGCAGCCATTAAGTGGAGAACTACCTGTACACGTCATGGAAGTTATAACATTTGAATACATGATTGAGTTGGAAGCCTTGCACAGCAAACAGACAAAATAGCCTAGAATTACACAACTTGAGGATATCTTAGGAAAATGGTAAGAAAAAACTGGAGATAAATTCCTTGTGTGTCTAATCACACATAGCCAATAAAGTATTCAAATAATCAAGAATTCAATATAATGACTGAAGAAGAGACAATAAAGTTGGAAGGAACCTTGGAGGTCATCTAGTCCAACCCCCTGCTCAGGCAGGAAACCCTATACCATTTAAGACAAATGGCTGTCCAGTCTCTTCTTAAAAACTTCCAGTGTTGGAGCATTCACAGCTTTTGGAGGCAGGTTGTTCCACTGGTTAATTGTTCCAACTGTCAGGAAGTTTCCTCCTTAGTTCTAGGTTGCTTCTCTCCTTGATTAGTTTCCATCCGTTGCTTCTTGTCTTACCTTCAGGCGCTTTGGAAAATAGCTTGACTCCCTCTTCTTTGTGGCAGCCCCTGAGATATTGGAACACTGCTATCATGTCCCCCCCCCACATCCTTCTCTTCATTAAATTAGACCTACCCAATTCCAGCAACCGTTCCTTATATGTTTTAGCCTCCATCCCCCTGATCATCTTTGTTGCTCTTTTCTGTGCTCAACATCTTTTTTCACATCGTGGTGACCAAAACTGGATGCAACATTCCAAGTGTGGCCTTACCAGGGCATTGTAAACACTTCACATGATCTGAATTCTATCCCTCTGTTAATGCAGCCTAGCACTGTGTTGGCTTTTTTGGCAGCTGCAGCCCACGGCTGTCTCATATTTAAGTGATTGTCCACTAGGACTCCGAGATCCCTCTCACAATTACTACTTTCCTAGCTCGGTTGAACCCAGAACCATCTCCATAGAAAGTATTTTCTCTGCCATGAATACAGTTCCTCCAAGGCATGCTCTGTGAAATCTCCACATCCAGAAGGATCTCAAAAAGACTTGAGCGTTGGGCCCTATCCAACAAAATGCAATTCAGTGGTGAGAAAAGCAATGTTTTCCACTTAGGCAAGAAAAGCCAAATGCACAGGGACAGAATAGGAGATACTAGCTCAACAGTAATAACTGCAAGAAGCATTTGGAGTCTTAGTGGACCATCACTTAAGTATGGTTAAGTAGCTGCTCAGCCACTTGAACTGTGAGATGGATGGCAAATAAATTGGATGGATGGATGGATGGATGGATGGATGGATGGATGGATGGATGGATGGATGGATGGATGGATGGATGGAACAAGCAGTGGACTACAGCCGTCGAAAAAGCCAATGCTGTCCTAGGCTGCATCAACAGAGGAAAAGCATCAAGGTCACGTGAAGACTATAATGTCTTGGTAAGACCATAATTAGAATACTGTGTCCAGTTTTGGGTCGCCACAGTGTAGAAAAGACGTTGAGACTCCAGAAAGAGTGCAGAGAAGAGCAACAAAGATGATTAGTGGGCTGGAGGCTAAAACATATGAAGAACAATTGCAGGAAATGGGTTTGTCTCATTTGATGAAAAGAAGGACTAAGGGTGACATGATAGCAGTTTTCCAATATTTGAGGGGCTGCCACAGAGAAGAGGGGGAGTCAATCTATTCTCCAAAGCCTCTGAACGCAGGACAAGAAGGAATGAAGAAAACTAATCAAGGAGAGAACCAACCTTGACTGGAGAAATTTCCTGACAGTGAGAACAATCAGTGGAACGAATTGCCTGCAGAAGTTGTGAGGGCTCCATCACTTGAGTTTTTCAAGGAGAGATTGGATAATCGTTTGTCTGGGATGCTATGGAGTGCCTTGCTTGAGAAGAGATTGGACTAGAAGACCTCCAAGGTGCTTCCAGCCTTAGAATTTTATAATTCAAATCTGCTGCTGGTGATTTGGTAACCCGCTTGTCCTTTTTTTCTTCCAGGCGGGGATAATTACAGATCTCAAAATTTTTGCAAAGCTTAATCTCTTCAGTACTAACCATGGTTATTAGAGTTTTAATTATCATGCAGTGCTGCTCTTCTAATGAAGGTTGCCTGTTGGCATCAAATAACTAGCCAGAGGGGAAAACCGCACAAAGAGGCACTTCATACTGCTTCTGATAAATACAGCTGGAGTCGCTTATTTATTTAAAGCATTTCTATAACCACCTATCTTTGAACCAACTTCCACTTATGAAACACAGTGGAACTTTTACAGGGGAGGTTTAGGGTGTATATGGAATATGATCCGGTTCTCAACAGTTTCTGAACCAGATTTCAATTTTTTGACATGCAAATGATGTTACCTAGTTGGCTAACAAAAACATCAAGCTCGGAGACCACAAGAACTCTGCAGTTCAACCCGAACTACATGTAGAGTATTCTGTGGCCCTTGGTGCTCTCTAAGCTTGGTGTTTTCTCACAGATTTTACTACCCAGAAAGGTAACATTACCAGTGCCTAGGTGGGTAATAAAACATCTACAAGAAAACTACCAAGCTCAGAGACCACCAAAGTCCTCATAGTCCTCCTCTTCTCCACAAAACCCATTCCCTTCTGGCATTGATTGTGTTACCTAGTTGGGTCATGAAACATCTGCAAGAAAACAACCAAGCTCAGAGAGTACCAAGGACTCTACTGTTCACCCCTGAATTACAAATATTCTCTTGTATTGAAACATCTATATGTACTTTATTTCACATCTGGCAATCTGTGTAACAAAATACTGACTTTTGCAGCTGACCATTTGGCCTATCCCTCATGTCAGGCAAATTTGCCAATCTGTATGTAGGATGAAACCCACCTCAGAAAGAAGACAGTTAAAAGGTCTCTCCTTCATCAAGCACCAAATGACACTGTACAAACATAGCTGAAAACAAAAGGCCTCTTTTAGCTAGATTGCTTTTCTAAGACAGAATTTTTAGAATGTTTAAAAACCTATGCAAAATACTATTGTTTTTAAAATGCAGTCACATCCTGGGAGTCCATTATGTTTATGAAGATCCTCCTTCCTTTCCCCCAAATTCTTTAGACTTTGAATGCCAGAGTAGCCTTTTCTGGTTATTTGCCATAGTTTTTAAGTCACGGGTCTTCAAACTCAGCTCTTTTATGACTTGTGGACTTCATCTCCCAGAATTCCTCAACCAGGCAAGCTGGCTGAGAAATTCTGGGAGTTGAAGTCCACAAGCAGGGGACTTCAAACTCGGCCCTTTTATGACTTGTGGACTTCAACTCCCAGAATTCCTCAGCCAGCCAAGCTGGCTGAGGTAATTGTGGGAATTCAAATCCACAAGTTATAAAAGGGCCAAATCATAAAAGGGCCAAGTTTGAAGACCCCTGTGTTAAGCGAATCATTGCCATTGTTAAATGAATCATGTGGTCGTGAAACAAATCTGGCATCCCCCATGACTTGCTTATCAGAAGCCGGCTGGGAATGTCACAAATGGTGATCACACGATCCCGGGACACTACAACTGTCATAAATATGAACCAGTTGCCAAACGCCTGAATTTTGATCACGTGAACACAGGGATGTTTCAACAGATCCTAAGTGTGAAAACCGGTCATAAGTCACTTTTTTCGGTGCCGTTGTCACTAAACAAATGGATGTAACTGGAGAACTCTGCCTGTATGCTTTATATTTTCAGATGCTGGAATAAAGGTCTGAATTTGTCTATGAGTGACCCTTGTATGAAGGCAAACACCCAAGGTACACCAGTTGCTAAAGCACAGGGAGTCCTTGACTTATGACCACAATTGAGCCCAAAATTTCTGTTGCTAAGTGAAACATTTGTTAAGTGAATTTTGCCCCACTTTATGACCTTTCTTGCCAAAGCTGTTAAGTGAACCAGTGCAGTTAAGTTAGTCACACGGTTGTTAAGTGAATCTGGCTTCCCCATTCACTTTGCTTGTCAGAGGGCGACTGACAGTGGGACACTACAACAGTCATAAATGAGTCTGCTGACAAGCTCTGAATTTCAGTCACGTGATCACGGGGACGCTGCAATGTTTGTAAGTATAAAAAAATGGTCGTTACTTTTTTCAATGCTTTTGTAACTTTGAACGGTCACGAAACGAACTGTTGTAATTCGAGGACTACCTTCAGTAGCATAGCACCACCACCCCACAGGAGTTCGGGTGGGGGTGGGGGTGATCCACCAGAGAAAGCTCTACTTTTCCAGAAAGGATCACCAACCTCCAAAATAAAATAGACTTCTTTTTGTGGAAGAGTTGTTGTTCCAGAGGTATTTCCATCCCATTGAAAGCCATGTGTTGTGTCCGAACCCAAGATAGCAATGGAAACTATTTGGACGACTACAAGATTCCATAAAGATGCAGCAGGCTGCTGATCTAAGAGAGAGATTTTGTTGGGCTTCTGGGAATTTTAAAATAATAGCGGCATGTCACAAACGTGCTCCTTGTTGCACAAGAAAACGGCCTGGGAAAAATGAATCCCCTGACCAAAAAAAACATTTGAAGCTCCAGCTAGCTTTGGATAACCCTTCTCTATTGGCTGGAAAACAAAGGAAATTCATTCCAATCTTGCATAGGTAGTCCTCACCTTACGGCCACAACTGAGCCCAAAGTTTCTGTTGTTAAGTGAGACACTTGTTAAGTGAGTTGTGTTCCATTTTACAGCCTTTCTTGCCACAGTGGTTAAGTGAATCACTGCAGTCATTCAGTTAGTAACACGGTTCTTAAGTGCAACTGGCTTCCCCGTTGACTTTGCTTGTCAGAAGATCTCAAAAGGCGATCGCATGATCCCAGGACACTGTGACTGTCATAAATATGAGTAAGTCGCCCAGTGTCTGAATTTTGATCACGCGACGGGGATACTGCAACGGTGGTTAAGTCTGAAAAACGGTCATAAGTCATTTTTTCCAGTGCTGCTGTAATTCTTGTAAAAAAAGAATGCGTGCTAGTCGTTTTCAACTCTAGGGGCCGGTCGGTGCTCATCTCTGTTTCAAAGCCGAAGAGCCAGCGCTTGTCCAAGTACGTCTCTGTGGTCATGTGGCTGGCATGACTAGACGCCAAAGGCGCAGGGAACGCTGTTACCTTCCCACCGTAGTGGTCCCTATTTTTCTACTTGTATTTTTTACGTGCTTTCGAACTGCTAGGTTGGCAGAAGCTGGGACGAGTAACAGGCGCTCACTCTGTTATGCGGCACTCGGGATTCGACCTGCCAAACTGCCGACTTTCCGATCGACAAGCTCAGCATCCTAACCCACTGAGCCACCGCGCCCCTTTTTGTTCATGAATACATCAGACTATTCTAACCTATCTGTGGCAGCCCCTCAAATATTGGAACACTGCTATCCTGTCCCCCCATGTCCTTCTTTTGGTTAAACTAAAGGTAAAGGTAAGGTAAAGGTTCCCCCGCACATGTGTGCTAGTCGTTTCCAACTCTAGGGGCCGGTGCTCATCTCCGTTTCAAAGCCGAAGAGCCAGCGCTTGTCCAAGGACGTCTCCGTGGTCATGTGGCCGGCATGACTAGATGCCAAAGGCGCACGGAACGCTGTTACCTTCCCACCGTAGTGGTCCCTATTTTTCTACTTGCATTTTTACGTGCTTTCGAACTACTAGGTTGGCAGAAGCTGGGACGAGTAACAGGCGCTGTTACGTGGCACTCGGGATTCGACCCGCCAAACTGCTGACCATCTAATCGACAAGCTCAGTGTCCTAACCCACTGAGCCACTGCATCCCTTGTAACTCTTGAGTGGTCCTTAAATGAACTGTTGTAAGTCGAGGACCACCTGTACTATAATGTTCATCTAGTCTGCTGTGAGCTGGGCACCAAGCACTTGGATCTCTTGCAACTCTAAGGGACCTGATCGAAAAGTTCCCTTTCAAACTATGCCTGTTGAAAAGATTTATCTCTACAGAAAGAAGATGTCCTTTAGTTATCTCAGAGATGGCTCATACTGGTATTTGGGAACAAAACTGCTAGCCAAAAGGGACCAGCAATTTCGCACCAAGCAGACATAGAAGGGGACCCTCTACCCTTTTCCATTTAGCAACTCATCTGACTGAAGGTCGGCTTCAGGGCTGGGATGCCAGTTTATTAAGGAAATAAGGAATGCCTCTGTAATGGAAAGGAGACACCGATTCCTCTTTTAGCAACCTGGACTACAGAGTGCATGACTGGCCTAGGTTATGGGAGCTGTAGCACCAAAGTTTGAGCTGAGCATTATGCTTATGGAGCAAAGAAATTCTTGTGATTAAACCTGATTAATTGTTGTGTGACCAGAGACACACCTGCAACAATCATTCGAGGTTCGCTTTTATTACCAAGTCCATTCAACCTTCTGAAGGGTGGGGATATGCAAGTTGCTCTTCCCGTGACACACATAGTCCTCGAGCTAACAACCAAAAGTCAGCCCAAAATTTCCATTGCTAAGCGAGACAGCCCCGTATTACAACCTTACAACCTTTCTTGCCTCAGTTGTTAAGCAAATCACTGCAGTTGCTAAGTTAATAACATGGGTTGTTAAGTGAATCTGGCTTCCCCGTTGATTTTCTCAGCAAATCTCAGAAAGGGGATCATGTGACCCCAGGACATTGCAACCGTCATAAATATGAACCAGTTGCCAACAGTCTGAAATCTGATCCAAGTGACCGCGGGGATGCTGCAACTGTCCGTGTGAAAATTTGTCATGTCCTTTTTTCCCCAATACCGTTGTAACTTTGAACAGTCATTAATGAATGATTGTTAACTAGCTAGATCAGGGGTCTTCAAACTTGGCCCTTTTATGACTTGTGGACTTCAACTCCCAGAATTCTGCGTCAGCCTGTGGATTCAGCAGCTGAGTCGGACAATTCTGAAGAGGAGGAGGAGGAGGAGGGGTTTGGAGAGCCTTTGGGGTCAGAGGAAGGTTCTGATGCACCGCAGAACTCTCAGCCAGGCCCCTCCCGTCTTGTTCCTCCTCAGACCCAGCTGTGTGAGCCTGAAAGATTGGAAGACGATCCACAGCTGGCTCTGTTCAGGGACGCTAGGAGCAGGAGGCAACCCAGCAGAACTGAGCAAAGGAAAGCAATGAGGCAACTCGGGAGAAGGCAATGAGAAGCCATACCTTGGGACTGCTGTTTAAAAGGGGAATGTGTGGGAGGTGCTGGTTGCTGAAGGCAACCATTTGAAGAGCTTCTGATAAAGTCTTGGTCTCTATTTGTTTGAACTTTTTCGTTTAGCTTTTGCAAATAAATTTGGTTGGATTAGTTCCAGCCTATTGTTTATAAAAAGGGGTTGTCCCTGACATTCCAACAGGGCCGGTCGTAGGCCGGAACAGAACATCCACAAGTCATAAAAGGGCCAAGTTTGAAGACCCCTGATCTAGACTCAAAAGCTATCCTTCTGCACAAATGGTGCGTCACCCACCAGTCCCGTGACCCAGGACGCAGTTAAGGGATCCTTTTTGTTTGAAATGCTTTACCTTTGTATACCTTCAAGGCACAAGATTGGTTCAGGTGAGTTTCACCTCCAGCCAGCTCGTCTCCCCATCATGACCGTCTCGTCCTTGGGGAAGAGGAAGGAAGGAAGGCGAGGGCAGGAGATAGAACAAACTGCACAAGAGCAGCACGCTTAAGATGGAGGTCCCACGTTGGATCGGCAACAAAAACAGCATCATTGTAAAACGTGGGGACTTTTTAAAGGTGACCCAGAGTTAAGGGGCAGGCCTAACTCTGTGGATTAGGCAGAGGGGGTTTCTCGTATAAAGACATTTTGATGTTTAATTAGATTGTTTTTATTCCAGGAAATGCGACTGACAAAATTACCTGCACGTACATGTATACACAAACACGCGAGCACACACACACACACACACACACACACAGCCCCTGGGCTTTCATAGAAAGCTCAGCAGCAGCCGATCTAATTGAGGATTCCTACCTCACAGCGAAGTAAGAGAAGAAAAATGAGACCTACGGTTGGTTGGTCAGCCTGAGCTTTTAAGGTGAGGTGGGGTAGGGGAGGGGCAATGACTCCGCCATTTTTAGGAAACGCAATAAAAAGGGTGCCAACCCCCAGTCTACTGTAAGAAAGATCAAAGCAGGTCAACAACAACAAAAAAAAACCCAGTTTAAAAATGTACAAAAACTGCTGGGAGACCAACAGGATCGACGGTTTCCCCTCCTTAAAAAAAAATATGTTTAAACCCCAAGTGGCATCAAAACCAGAAGGCGGGAATGTCACCACACAAATCCTTTTGTTTCTTTAAAAAAGGAAAGAAAATGAGGGTGAGGAGAAGGAGAGGGGAAAAAAAGTCACGCTCGAGAAGCTTTTTCAGGAAAGCATCATTAGCTCCAGAGGCCGGCATAATTCCCGTGGAGTCCGGAAGGAAGTGGGCCTCCTGCCACGAAAAGCTTCGTGCCCGACGAGTCATAGCAGTGCGTGTAAACGGCGTTGGGGAAGAAGCTGATGTCTGAAAAGTAATTCCTCCAGGTTTCGTCATGATTCTGTGAAAAGAAAGTGGATCTCGGTTAGAGCTGTAACCAGGTTTGCAACCTTCCCAAGAGCTGGTCTGTACAGGTAGTCCTCGACTTACGACCACAATGGAGCCCCAAACTTCCCTTGCTAAGCGAGACAGTTGTTCACTGAATTTTGCCCCATTTTACAACCTTTCTTGCCACCGTTAACTGAACCGCTGCAGGGACTCCAAGGTCCATTCCAACTCTATTATTATTATTATTATTATTATTATTATTAAACTTTTATTCACAAAACATGAAACTAAGTCAACTGAACACTCAAATTGACTGGCGCTAATGGTTGACACGGGTTGCTGCCAGCATCTTAGGTATCAACCAGGTATCTCTTTAAAATGTAAGATGTTCCGAGTAGTGCAGTTTTTTTGTCTACCTATCGAGTCCTTACCAAGGACCCGGGATGGGCAGATGTGCATGTTTGATGTTATTACAGATATCGTCGCAGGATGGAAGCATTTCCTAGTAAGGCCGCCTTTTGCAATTGACTGATGGCGAATTTGTCAATGCCAATGGTGTCCAAGTGATGCTCCAGTTGTTTTGGGTTTGCACCCAAGGCGTCTATTAATATTGGTACTACCCTTGCTTGCCTTTGCCACAATCTTTCTATTTCTATTTGTAGGTCTTTGTATTTTATTATCTTCTCCAGTTCTTTCTCGTCTATTCTGCTGTCTCCAGGCACTGCCACGTCCACTATCCAGACTTTTTTGTCTTTCTTATCCACAATTGTTAAGTCCGGGGTGTTATGTTGCAGGTGCTTGTCTGTTTGAATTCTGAAGTCCCAGAGCAGTTTAACTTTATCATTTTCTATGACTTTCTCTATTTTATGATCCTACCAGTTCTTGCTTACGGGCAAATGATATTTCTTGCAGATCTTCCAATGCACCATTGTTGCTACTTCGTCATGCCGCTGCTTGTAGTGAGTCTGTGCGATCTTCTTGCAGCAGCTTACCAGGCGGTCCACTGTTTCTTCAGCTTCTTTGCATAGGTGGCACTTACTGTCTGTTGCTGTCTTCTCCATTTTGACTTTGTATGCATTTGTCCTTAAGGCTTGGTCTTGTGCAGCCAGAATTAGTCCCTCGGTCTCTTTCTTAAACTTTCCTGCTCTTAGCCATTGCCAGGTCTTGTTATTATCTGCTTTCCCAGCTATTTTTTTAACGTACTGGCCGTGTAGTGCTTTGTCTTCCCAATGCCTCTATTCCACAGGTCTGCAACCCGCGGCTCCAGAGCCGCATGCGGCTCTTTCAGCCGTCTCCTGCGGCTCCCAGTCCTCTGCCATGTGCAGTCCCCCCCCAAAAGAAGTGGGACTAAAAACGTTCAACCAATCAATTCAAATATGCAGGGTAGATGCATATCTCGCCTTGTCTCCACTCTTCAGTCAAACCCTGTTCTGCACATGTGCGCATGTACACGCATGTGCACACATTTTTTGTGGCTCCCAGTTTTTCCTTTTGTGAGGGAACCAGTTCCGAGTGGCTCTTTCACTGTTTCAGGTTGCTGACCCCTGCTCTATTCTGTTCTTCATTGGGTCTTTCTTGCAGGCCAGTTTGGTCTCTGCAGTAGTCAGTAAGCCTTCTTGATATATTAATTTCAGTGCATCTTCATCATTGCCCTTCAGATATTCTTCCAAAGCCATTTTCTTCTTCTTCAACCATCTGATGTACTTGCAGATGCATATTATTATTATTGTTATTGTTATTATTATTATTATTGTTATTGTTATTATTATTGTTATTGTTATTATTATTATTATTATTATTATTATTATTATTATTATTATTATTATTATTATTATTATTATTATTATTCAATGCAATTGTTAGCAACATGGTTAAGTGAATCTGGCTTCCCCATTGACTTTGCTTGTCAGAAGGTTGCAAAAGGGGATCCCGTGACCCTGGGACACTATGACTGTCATAAATATGAGCCAGTTGCCAAGCAGCTGAATTCTGATCACATGACCATGGGGATGCTGCAATGATCATGTGAGAAACAGTGAATTTTTAAAGTGCCGTTGTACTTTTGAACAGTCACTAATCGAACCCTTCTAAGACAAGGACTGCCTATATATCCCCAGGACCAAGAAAGAAGAGAGAAGAAGCTAAAGCCCAAGAGATAGGCAATTCCTGGTTTACCCCCAAATGCAGGGTCTGGTGTTTTTTTCATCAATCATGTGTAGCAACAGCAAGTAACTGACCAGCTTGTCACTCGCACCTGATGTCATGGGCTGAAAGAGAGGGACTAGCCCAAAGTCACCTTGTTTGCTTTCTTGCATAATGCGGGACTAGAACTCACAAGACTCCTGATTATTGGCCCAAAGTCACCCAGATGGCTTTCATGCCTAAGTGGAACTAGAACTCATTGTCTCCTTGTGATTGGCCCACAGTCACCAAGCCAACATGCCTAAGATGGGACCAAAATTCACCGTCTCCTAGTGATTGGCCCGAAGTCACCCAGCCAGCTTTCATGCCTAAAGCAGGACTAGAACTCTCCATCTCGTTGTGATTGGCCCAAAGTCACCCACCCAACATGCCTAAGGTGGGCAGTGGTGGGATTCAAATATGTGAACAACCGGTTCTCTGTGTGGATGCCGCTTCCGGAGGTCCGTTCTGGGCCTGGGCAGCAAAAAATTAGTTACCGGTTCTGCCGAACTGGTGCAAACTGGCTGAATCCCACCACTGAAGGTGGGACTAGAAATCACGGTCTTCTAGTGATTGGCCTAAAGTCACCCAGGCAGTTTTCATGCCTAAAGAGGGACTAGAACTTCCAGTCCCCTTGTGACTGGCCCAAAGTCACCCAACTAACATGCCTAAGGTGGGACTTGAACTCACCGTCTCCTAGTGATTAGTCCAAAGTCACCCAGCCAGCTTTCATGTCTAAGGCAGGGCTAGAATTCACTGTCTCCTAGTGACTGGCCCAAAGTCATCTAGCCAGTGTTCATGCCTACAGCAGGACTAGAACCCACCATCTCCCAGTGACTAGCTCAGAGTCACCCAGCTGGCTCTCATGCCTAAGGCGGGACTAGAACTCACTGTCTCCTGGTTTCTAGCTGGGTGCCTTAACCACGAAACCAAACTGGCTCTCATTGATTGAGTGATTGCTGGCGAAGTTTTGGAATTCACCCTACCTCTGTGTTAGCTGACCAGCTGTCACTTCCATCCGGACCATACAGACTTAAGAATATTGCAGGATGAATCTGCTTTTCCCTGGAAAGCACCACGCGACCCCCAGTTTTTCTTCCTACCACTACTCACCAGCCAACCTTTGCCAGTGGAGAGTTTGAGAATTTCACTTCCTGCCAACTTTGATCCGTAGTAATTGTGTGGCGGCTTCTCGTCCAAGAACCTCTGGGCTCGGATGTCATAAAACAGCAAGGAGCCCTGTCCAGTCCCCACCGTGATGATGTGTTCGTAGAAGCTCACTGAGCGAATGCCTGTCACGGAAGAGAGAGGGAGGCACGATGGAAATTGGGACAAATCCTGGCCCTGCAGGTAGCTAGTCCTTGACGTACGAGCACACTTGAGCCCAAAGCTTGCTCATTGCTTAGCGAGAGAGCTGTTAAGTGAATCACGGCCTCTTTTACGATTTTTGCCACTATAGGTAAGCATTGTAGGTAAAGAGACGCGGTGGCTCAGTGGGTAAGGACGCTGAGCTTGTCGATCAGGAGGTCCGCAGTTTGGCGGGTCGAATCCCGAGTGCCGCGTGGCAGAGTGAGCGCCTGTTACTCGTCCCAGCTTCTGCCAACCTAGCAGTTCGAAAGCACGTCAAAATGCAAGTAGAAAAATAGGGTCCACTACGGTGGGAAGGTAACAGCGTTCCGTGCGCCTTTGGCGTCTAGTCATGCCAGCCACATGACCACGGAGACGTCCTCAGACAAGCGCTGGCTCTTCGGCTTTGAAACGGAGATGAGCACCGGCCCCTAGAGTCAGAAACGACTAGCACGCATGTGCGGGGGAACCTTTACCTTTACCTATAGATATATAATCTAATATCATCTGCCTATCTACCTACCTGCCTATCTTTCTCTTTCTCATCTATCTATCTAATATTATTTATCTGTCTGTCTATCTGTCTATCTCTATCATCTATCTATCTATCTATCTATCTATCTATCATCTGCCTGTCTACCTACCTACTTGCCTATCTTTCTCTTTCTCATCTATCTATCTAATATCGTCCGTCTGTCTGTCTGTCTGTCTGTCTGTCTGTCTGTCTGTCTGTCTATCTATCTATCTATCTATCTATCTATCTATCTATCTATCTCCTTGTAGTATGAAATGCTTTCTTGGAGTGTATCCAAGAACTCTCCCATCAACACTGACAGGCAAGGCACTAGAATATAATTTGAGATAACACCACCACCCCCTTCTAGCACCGATGATGTTACTAGTTGGGTAATGAAATGTCTGCAAGAAAACCACCAGGCTCAGAGAGCCACTGTAGGTAAGCAAATCATGGAAGTTAAGTGAATGATGTAGCCGTTAAGCGGAATCTGGCTTCCTACATTGATTTTGCTTGTCAGAAGTTCCCAAAGGCTGCACATGAGAATCCCAGGATACTGCAACCATTGCAGTAGTCCTCGATTTAAAACTGTTCATTTAGTGACCATTCAAAGTTATAACAGCATTGGAAAAAGTGACTTGTGACCGTTTTTTTACACTTATGGGCGTTGCAGCATCCCCATGATCACATGATTAAAATTCAGATGCTCAGCAACTGATTCGCATTGCAGTGTCCCGGGGTCACACAATGCCCCTTTGTGGCCTTCTGGCAGGAAAAGACGATGGGGAAGCCCGATCCACTTAACAACCATGTTACTAACGTAACAATCGCAGTGATTCACTGTGGCCAGAAAGGTCCTAACATGTGGCAAAACTCAGTTCACAAAATGTCTCACTTAGCAACAGAAGTGTGAGGCTCAAGGGTTACCTGTACATGCTGGTTGCCAAAAAAACCCCCCAAAGTTTGACCACATGATTGCGGGGATGCCGCAATGCTCATAGGTGTAAAACCTGGTCATAAGCCACTCTTTTCAGTGCTGTTGTAACTTTGGACAGCCACTAAGTGAATGGTTTTAAGTCAAGGACTACCTGCACTTATTTTCAAACTACACTTTTCAAGTATCCTTGTTTGGTGAAACTCAAAACATCCACACATCCTCAGCATGTTACGAATCAGGGACGAGTGCTAGGACTTTACAAAGGAAGCAGAAGAACTGTGAGTAGCAACAGGTGGCTAACAAGAGGGAAATGTGGGTGAGTGTCTTTTTAGCACCCTGAATGTTATCAGTTTGGTACCAAGGGATGGGTTGCTGACTTTATCTAGACATTCTCCATACACAACCGACAGGAGGACCATGGACAATCCCCCGTGGTTGTGCCAAAATGGCAGCGGCTTCCAGAAGGCAGCCAAAGACCCCAGGGATGGACCACTATATTCTGCTTCCCCAATGTGGTCTCCGGAGATCTTCAAAGATTTGCACCCTTGTCACCACTCTTGCAGGAGCTGCGTTGGCTGCCAATTTGCTTCTGGGTCTAATTCAAGGTGCTGGTTGTCACCTACATGATTCGGGGCCAGGAGGACTGTCGTTTCCCAAGTTGTATCTACCCTGACCTATCAAAGTGGAGAGGCAGGGAATGTCACAGATCCCCTCTCTTAAGGAGTTTCATCTGGTAGGACCAAGAAGAAGGGCCTTCTCCATGGTGGCTCCCTCCCTGTGGAACATCATCCCTGCAGAAATAGGATTAGCCCCCACCTCAACACTCTTTGGAAAAGCCCCGAAGATGTGGTTTTGCCAATGAGCCTGAAGAACCCCAAGCTGGTAGGAGCTCACCAAGTGGTTGGTGGGGGTTATTCTTTATTCATTTCTCTATTGGGATTTTACTGCTGTTGTCACCATGAATTGGGAAAAAGAAAGAAAGAAAGAAAGAAAGAAAGAAAGAAAGAAAGAAAGAAAGAAAGAAAGAAAGAAAGAAAGAGGAAGGAAGGAAGGAAGGAAGGAAGGAAGGAAGGAAGGAAGGAAGGAAGGAAGGAAGGAAGGAAGGAAGGAAGGATGGATCCCTAAACATCTGCAAGGTACCAAGTTGAAAAAAAGAGCTGGATCTCAACAAATTCTTAATACAAGTAAAAATGTTCCAATATAAAGCATCCTTACCGCTTCCTCGCTCTCTGGAACAGACAGACTTAACTTTGTGGGAAGGCTGTCGGGGGTCCAGGAGAGAGACGTGGGCCTGAGAGCCAACGGCGTACACCGACCACTCCTGACCATAGGCCAGACACACGTTTTCCCGGCAGTAGGGTAACTTGGTTGAGAGTAGCTACAAAAGAGAGAAAGAGAAAAAAGCCTTGATGAAAACCGGAGGACACCAGGAAGCAGAAAATATCTGAAGGGCGTTTAAATAATTGAACCAGAATGAGAACCACGTCTGCAAGTATTTACAGCTGGAGTACATGAATAATATGCTTAGGGGAGACTCCGGATAAGGTGCCCAATGCCCAACCCAACTCAGACATGACCGGAGCGTGCATAACAGAGGCTGGTTCCCCCAGACCAGAGCTGAAGCTGGTAGGCTTAATATTATACATGGGGTAGGGAGGGCAATTTTCCCAAGAGGCCATATGAGAACTTGGGACTGTTATAGAGGGCCAAACCAATAGAGCTGTGGAGGTGCCCTTGGGGAAAAAAGGAAAAGAAATAGCAGTCACTTTCAAAATAAAAGCAATGCAGAATAACAGAGTAGGGACGCGGTGGCTCAGTGGGTTAGGACGCTGAGCTTGTCGATCAGGAGGTCCGCAGTTTGGCGGGTCGAATCCCGAGTGCCGCGTGGCAGAGTGAGCGCCTGTTACTCGTCCCAGCTTCTGCCAACCTAGCAGTTCGAAAGCACATTAAAAAAACGCAAGTAGAAAAACAGGGACCACTCCGGTGGGAAGGTAACAGCGTTCCGTGCGCCTTTGGCGTCTAGTCATGCCGGCCACATGACCACGGAGACGTCCTCGGACAAGCGCCGGCTCTTCGGCTTTGAAACGGAGATGAGCACCGGCCCCTAGAGTCGGAAACGACTAGCACGCATGTGCGGGGGAACGTTTACCTTTTTAGAATAACGGAATAACAGAAATAGAAAGGACCTTGGAGGTCTTCTAGTCCAACCTCCTGCTCAAGCAGAAGATCCTATACCATTTCAGATGGCTGTCCAATCTCTTTTTAAAAACTCCAGCACTGGAGCACCCACAACGTCTGGAGGCAGGTTGTTCCACTGGTGAATTGTTCTCACTGTTAGGAAGTTTCTCCTTAATTCCAGGTTGCTTCTCTCCTTGATTAGTTTCCATCCTTTGCTTCTTGTCCTGCCTTCAGGTGCTTGGGAGAGTAAGCTGACCCACCTCTACTTTGCAGCAACCCCTCAGATATGGGAAGACTGCTGTCATGTCACCCCTAGTCCTTCTCTTCTTTAAACTAGACATACCCAATTCCAGCAGCCGTTCTTCATGTTTTAGCCTCCAGTCCCCTGATCATCTTTGTTGCTCTTCTCTGCAGTCTTTCCAGAGTCTCAACATCTTTTTTATATAGTGGGCACCAAAACTGGATACAATATTTCAAGTGTGGTCTTACCAAGGCATTATTTACATCTGATCTCTAATTTCCGATGGACCTCATGCAGTACGGGCAGGACAGCCAAAGCTGGACATGGCCCAAGGGCTGTAAAATGCCCAGGTCTGTTATAAATAATATGTCTAAATATTGGCTCCAACCATTGTAACTTTGTATGGTCATTAATTGACTGGTCGCAACTCAAGGAGTACTCGTAACAGAGAAATTGCATCGCAGATCACAAACAATCCTTTGTTTTAAAAAAAAGCACTTGATTTTAGACTTTAATATACCGGTAAGTCAACAAGAAGTTCCTTCCTTTCTGCCTTGGAAATGTGTACAGAAAATTTTGATGGGACTGTGAAACTTTGCAACGCGGCAGAATTTTCATTTTTTTTAAAATGCACACCTCTTTGACAACCTAAAACAAAGAAGCTTGTCCGATTCCCACCGAACTATTCTTGTGCCCTCAAAGGTAAAGAAAAAGATATTCAAAGAAACAAACCCGGGGTGGTGGTGGGGGAAGTGAACTCCCACAACAAAGTTAAAGTGGTCCAGAAGAAGCTAAGAAAAGAGCTTGAATTCTCTTAGTAACTTTTCAGCCAAGTCGCCAAGAAATGCTAGGGCAGTGATGGCGAACTTTTTAGAGACCCAGTGCCCAAACTGCAACCCCAAACCCACTTATGTATCATCGGGTGCTGGGTGGGTATGGCCCTTTGGGTGGGTGTGGCCCATTGGGTGGTCATGGCTGCGGTGGTAACGGCAGACTGGCTGGGACTAAAAAGTTCAATCAATCAACTCCAACTTTGTCAGAGGTTTTTTTTCCTCACAAGAACTTGAAATTGATTTGATTGAACCTTTTTTTTTTGTACACGGCGGTGGAGGCCTAAAGCGAAAAGATTTTATAAAACCCAGCTGAAGGCCAAGCACCGGGGCGACGGCGCCCGCGCGCCCACAGAGAGGGCTCTGCGTGCCACCTGTGGCACCCGTGCCATAGGTTCGCCACCACGGTGCTAGGCCCGTGCATTTAAGAGTCAGCACAACCCAGCACAAAGCCAAAGTTCTCCCTTAGGCCTAAACCAGGAAATTCTAGTTTAAATTTCACTTCTCTGCACAGGTGTGGAAGAACTCACCTTTGACAGCATGTGTTCCGCTTTCCAGAGGTGGAAATACCCATCCAGAGAAACAGCTCCCAGTTCCTGGAAGAGAAAAACATTAACCCTTCACGCGGCTGGGACAGGAAAGTTTCTGCTTGCACCACTAATAATTAGCCATTTTGTTTCTCGGAAAACAGAGCTTGAGTTCACATGCAGGGACTCCTCGACTTACGACCACAACTGAGCCTAAAGTTTCCGCTGCTAAGTGAGACAGTTACGTGAGCTTTTCCCCCATTTTACGACCTTTCTTACCACAGTCCTTGAGCGAACTGCTGCAGTGGCTGAGCTAGTCACACAGTTGTGACTGTGAATCTGGCGGTCCCCATGAGGTCATGAAACAAAATCTGGCGGCCCCCCATTGACTTGCTTATCGGAAGCCGGCTGGGAAAGTCACAGAAGGGGATCACGTGATCCTGGGACACTGCAACCGTCATAAATATGAGTCAGTTGTCAAGTGTCTGAATTTTGATCAGGTGACCATGGGGGATGCCGCAACAATCATTAAGGGCGAAAAACGGTCATCAGTCCCTTTGTTCTCACTGCCGTTATAACTGCGAACGGTCACTAAACAAATGGTTGTAAGTCAAGGGCTGCCTGTATTGCAGAAATCACCAGATCACTTGGTTTTGGCTTAGCACCACATGAATGTAGCCACTCTCATGTGTCAATGAGGGTTTATGGCTTAGCAGGACACTGAGCCAGGATAACTGTCGACGGACTAAACGAACGGTTGTACGTTCGAGGACCAGTAAGTCAAAATATCTCCAGTTGAATTTCTTCATTTTTTTTCCTAACCTTGTTCTTGTGGTTGAAAGCCAGCGCCCGGACCTTGCAGTTGGCTGGGTTGGTGTTCTCCTTGGGAATGTCCTTCAAAGCCCGGTGGGTGATGTGCGCGTAGACGGGGACTTGCGACAGATTGCGCCGTGCGTCGCTCCTGGCCAAGACTTCATCCGTCACTTCCCAGAGGCCCATTGAACCATCTCGGGAACCTACCAGAAAGAAGGACGTTCAAGCACGCATCGAACACAGGTCCAAGAGGGGGCAATTTTTGTTTATACATTGTTTATACATTAAAGAAGAGGGAGTCAAGCTATTCTCCAAAGCGCCTGAAGGCAGGCCAAGAAGCAATGGATGGAAACTAACCAAGGAGAGAAGCAACCTGGAACTAAGGAGGAAACTTCCTGACAGTTAGAACAATTAACCAGTGGAACAACCTGCCTCCAGAGGTGGTGAATGCTCCAACACTGGAGGTTTTTTAAGAAGAGACTGGACAGCCATTTGTCTGAAATGGTATAGGGTTTCCTGCCTGAACAGGGGGTTTGACTAGATGACCTCCAAGGTCCCTTCCAACATTATTTATTATTATTATTATTATTATTATTATTATTATTATTATTATTATTATTATTATTATTATTATTATTATTATTATTTAGGCCATATGTCTTACCACAGAGTAACTCTGGATGGCTTAGAATGTTAGAAAGGATAAAACTGTACAAAACCTGCCTATAGCACGAATAGAGTAGTATAAAAGTACAAATACGATATGCTTGGCATAACATGTTTTCACCTCTGGATAAACCAGAAATATGATTATAAACTCCTGAGAAAAAGGGCCTCACCAAGCAAAACGACCGGTTTCCTATAGTGCTAACAAGGGAACAAGTTCCATAACCAAACTGGTGTAGATTTGTCAAAGTTTTGATTCTCCAGTCCCATCGTTTCACATGGAGTCCTTCAGCTAAGGCGGCCATTGGGGCAGGAATTTCTGTTGCTAAGCAAGGGTGAAGTGCAGGTGTGAAGTGTGACGTCGTGTGACCGCATCGCTTAATGACAACAATCCCCACCAGTCCCCGCTACTGTCGTTAAGCGAGGGTTGTGGGTCATAATTTCTCCTCCTTCTGTTGGGGTCCTCAGTGCTCTCTGAGCCTGGTAGTTTTCTTGCAGACGTTTCATTACCCAACTAGGTAACATCATCAGAGCTAGGAGGGAGCGGGGTTTGCAGAGTGGAGATGGGAGAGTGGGGGAAGGAGGGGGGATTAGGAGGAGGAGGTGGTGCTCTCTGAGCTTGGTGATTTTCGTGCAGATGTTTCATGACCCAGCTGGGTAACATCGCCAGTCCTAGAGGCCAAGATCCTCTCACTTGTAGCATGGATGATATTTATTTATTTATTTTTGGGACTTATATGCCGCCCTATCTCCCGAAGGACTCAGGGCGGCTAACAACAATAAAATACAGCGATACAAAAGTTAAAAAGAATTAAATTAACAGCCCCAATAAAATAAATTAAAATTAATAAATTAAAAATTAAAAAACATTTTAAAAATCCCTGTCGTCAGTCCAGGTCAGCCTGATGAAAAAGGAATGTTTTAAGGCCGCGGCGAAAGGACCGGAGATCCGGGGCCATCCGGAGCTCAAGAGGGAGTTGGTTCCACAGGGCTGGCGCTCCCACAGAGAAGGCCCTCCCCCTGGGGGTCACCAGCCGACATTGTCTAGCCGACGGCACCCTGAGGAGGCCTTCTCTGTGTGAGCGCACTGGGCGATGGGAAGTCGTTCCCGGCAGCAGACGGTCCTGCAAATATCCCGGGCCTAGGCCATGTAGGGCTTTAAAGGTAATTACCAGCACCTTAAATCTCACCCGGAGGGCAACCGGTAACCAATGCGGCTCACGCAGGAGGGGTGTAATATGGGAGTATCGGGATGCTCCCATCACTACCCGCGCGGCCGCATTCTGCACCAGCTGGAGCCTCCGGGTGGTCTTCAAGGGCAGCCCCATGTAGAGAGCATTGCAGTAATCTATACGGGAGGTAACGAGTGCGTGAGTGACCGTACGTAGGGCATCTCGGTCCAGATAAGGGCGTAACTGGCGCAATAGGCGAACCTGGGCAAATGCTTATTACTTAGTTGTCTGCAAGAAAACGCCCAAGCTCAGAGAACACCAAGAACCCCGCAGTCCTCCCCCTTCCTCTCCTCCTCCTTTACACAAATCCTACTCCCTTCTAGCACTGATGATGTTAGGTAGTAAAACATCTGCAAGGAAACCACCAAGCCCACGTCACCCTGCGCTACCAACATTCTCTTCTAATTTCCTCCTTCTCTTGCAACTTCTGCCTGGTTTACAATACCCACAGTCCGTGCAGAAGCAGGCAGGAAGTTTCAAGGCCCAGGTGGGTCGCAAGCAGGCTGGCAGGGAGCTTAAGTGGTCACGGCGAGTTGGCTATGGTGAGTTGCCGCAGGCCCAGTGGCTGCTACCGGGTGAGAGAAACTAAACCAGGCAATATGAATCCTGCTCTCTGCAGATCAGCACCCCAGACTGCAATTCTAATTACAGGAAGTCCTCGACTTACAGCCGTTCATTTAGGGTAGGGGTCTTCAAACTTGGCCCTTTTCTGACTTGTGGACTTCAACTCCCAGAATTCCTCAGCCAGCCATGCCTGGCTGAGGAATTCTGGAAGTTGAAGTCCACAAAAGTCAGAAAAGGGCCAAGTTTGAAGACCCCTGATTTAGTGACCCTTCAAAGTTACACCACCACTGGGAAAAAGTGACTTATGACCGGTTTTCACGTTTACAACTGTTGCAGCATCCCCATGGTAGCCTGATCAAAATGTGAACCCTTGGCCACTGGCATGTAATTTATATGTCAGTTGCACAGTCCTGGGGTCATGTGATCACCCCTTTGTAACTTTCCCAGCTGGCTTCCGACAAGCAGTCAACAGGAGAAGTCAAGTTTCACTTCACAAACCGCATTCCTCGCTTAAAAACTGCGGGGATTCACTGAACAAGTGCCACAAGAAAGGCTGTAAAATGGGGCGCACGGCTCACTTAACAACTGAACTTGCTTAGCAACAGAAATGTGGGGCTCAATTGTGGTCGTACGTCGAGGACTGCCTGTATACAGTACTTAATTTCTGTTTAATATTTAATCCATCGAGAGCACTTGCCTGTAACGTCACACAGCTGAATGGTTAAAAAGAACAATGCTGCTATGTGTGTACCTCTTTGTTTTTCTTAGGCTTGCCAACCTCCCAGAATCACTTAAGAGGGAGATGGGAGACATACTGTAAATTTAATAAATCAATACCTAAAGAGGCCAGCCGTATGTCCTGATTCATCAGTCCCTGGCCGTTTGAAAATGCCACATCAGGACATCAAAAAGAGAAAAGGAAGCGAATGAGATGGTACAATACTGTACAGAGGGGGGGGCATCCAGCTTTCCTGCTCTGCAGACACTGAGCGGCATTTAAAGGAGAAATGCTAAAAGCTATATTTATTTGTTTTATTTATTTTATTTTATTAGTTTTATATACCGCCCTATTCCCGAAGGACTCAGGGCGGTTTACAGGGCAAAGTTAAAAGACAAAATAAGAGTTGAAATAGAATTAAAATAAGATTAAATAACAATTAGTAGCCCAAAGTTTAAAAATTTAAAAAGTTCAAAAATTCAAACCCCTCACTCCAGGCCAGATAAATCAAATAACCAAGTTTTTAGGTCCCGGCGAAACGAAAGAAGGTCGGGGGCGGTCCGGAGTTCCACAGGCAGATAGTTCCACAGGGCAGGCGCGCCCACAGAGAACGCCCTTCCCCTGGGGATCACCTGCCAGCACTCACTGACCGGCGGTACCCTAAGGAGGCCCTCCCTGTGGGAGTGCACAGGACGATGGGACGATGCTGGCAGCAGGTGGTCCCTAAGATAATCCGGACCCATGCCATTTAGGGCTTTATAGGTCATCACCAGCACCTTGAATCTCACCCAGAGGGCAGTTCTTAGTTTCATATACAATTAAAAACGATTAAAACTAAGATTAAATTAATCCCTGAACTTAACTAAAACCCCATTAATTAAAAATTAAAACCCCTCAGTCTGGGCCAGACAACTCAAAAAACCAAGTTTTCAAGTCCCTACGAAATGAGCAAAGGTCGGGGGCGGTCCTAAGCTCCGTGGGAAGCTGGTTCCAAAAGGCCGGCGCGCCCACAGAAAACGCCCTTCCCCTGGGGATAACCCGCCGGCATTCCTTAACCGGCGGTACCCTAAGAAGGCCCTCCCTGTGGGAGCGCACAGGACGATGGGAAGTTGATGCCGGCAGCAGGTGTTCCCTTAGATAATCCGGACCCAAGCCATTTAGAGCTTTATAGGTCATTACCAGCATATAGTTCCCTCAATACTGTATATAAGGATAGACCTTTATACACCCTGACTTGAAGGAAGTTCCAGGCATTTATTTAATGCTATTATTCTCAGACAGGGACTGAAAAATAAGTTGTTCCGTTCTATGCAACTATTTGTACGATACACTGCATAATTTCTTAGGACTGAAACTTCTTTTAAAGTATTTTATTGGGGTTTATTTTAGTAACTATGCTCTTTTAATTATTTGTAGACTCCATTATACTTGTTTTTCTTTTATACACATATATGTATATATACACATACACACAAACACACACACATAAATAAATAAATATATATATATATATATATATATATATATATATATATATATATATATATATATATATATATATATATATATATATATATATATATATATATATATATATATATATATATATATATATATATATATATATATATATATATATATATATATATGGGGGAAAACAGGAGTCTCCAACCGTGGCAACTTGACAACTTCTGGAGTTCAACTCCCAAAATTTCAGAAGTCTTAAAGTTGCCACAGTTGGAGACCTCTGATAGAGAAGGTTGCAATATTTTTATTCAATCTTTTTGCTTAGAACTGGCTGCAATGAATAAATCCAAACACATCTCCTATAAAAATTATGATTTGAAAAAATAAAAGTTTGAGTGTTACCCGAAACAGCCATCGTATCACTGATCCATGCAATAGAAAATATCCAATCTTTGTGCCCATCCTAAAAAAGGGAAAGAAAGAAAGAATAACATGGGAGGCAAAAAATAAAAAATCAGGTTTCTGTAATGCTGTCAGTTCGACCGTTGAGGAAATTTTAACATTATTTTTACAGTACTTGAGCACAGGCAGTCCTCGACTTACAACAGTTGGGACCAGAATTTCCGTTGCTAAGCAAGGCATTAGTTAAGTGAGTCACATCTGATTTTACGACCTTTTCTGGCACTGGTTGTTAAACAAATCACTGCGGTTGTTAAGTGAATCACATGGTCATTACGCGAATCCGGCTTCCCCCATTGGCTTTGCTTGTCGGAAGCTGGCTGGGAAGGTCACAAACGGTGATCACGTGACCTGGGGGGGCAGTGCTATTGTCACAAACACACGTCACATGCCAAGCACCCAAATTATGATCACGTGACTATGGGGGGGGGGAAGGACGCTGCAACGGTCGTAAGTATGAAAAATGATCGTGGGTCACTTTTTTCAGTGCTGTTGTGACTTTGAGCAGTCACTAAATGAACTTGTATAAATCGAGGACCAACTGCAGAATCCAAAAGAGAGGAAGCTGACTCAATCCATTACCTTTCAATGCCTCAACAATTTGGAAGGATTTTAACCGACAAGTTACTTAAGTTGGCAGGAGAATAGTCCTCGACTTATGATCACAGCCGAGCCCCAAATTTCTGTTGTTAAGTGAGGTACGGGTTACGGGAATTTTGCCCTGCTTCATCGACTTGCCTCCCTTGTTTAAGGGCATCCCTGCAGTCGATGAGTTAGTGACCCGGTTAAGTGAATCCAGCTTCCGCATTGACTTTGCTGGTCAGAAGGTCACAAAGGGGGAAATCACGTGACCTCGGGACGCAGCGACCTTCATAAATGTGGGCCTGTTGCCAAGCAACCAAATTTTCATCACATGACCCGGGGGGGGGGGTGCAGCAAAGGTCATTAAGTGCGAAACACGGTCCAAGGTCACTTTTTTTCAGCGCCGTTGTGACTTCGAACGGTCGCTAAACACACTGTCGTAACTCGAGGACTATCTAACCTCTGACAGCTAATATCAAACCTGTCCCACCGTTGCCGTTTGCAGAAACTTACGTCTCCCACACAGACGGGATCAAGGGTCGGCAGGCGATAAACTGCAAGGCTGTTTGGGTTGTCCCCTCCGGTGGCCAAGAGGGTTCTGGAAGGGTTGAGTTCGATGGCATGAATGCCGCAGCCCTGCTGGTTGACTATGTGGGGTTCCCGATCCTTCAGGATGGGAATCTTGGTGATCTGCCCAGTCTGGACATCAACGACGAACAACTGCAAGACACAGAGAGTGGAACGTGTCAGGTAGAGGTTATATGTTAAGAGAGCTACATGAAAAAAGAAGAAAGACAGGGTCTTTTCGTAGCTCAGGGTTGAATAGTGGGGTCCTTAACACTCTCTGAGCTGGGTGGTTTTCTGGCAGTTTTATGCCGTAACTAAGTAACATCATCAATGCTAGAAGGGAGGGGTTTGCAGAGAGGAGAATATTCTGAGAAGATATTATACGTTAGAAATCTTCTAATATAGAGGAGAAGGGGGGGCGACTATGAGGTCCTTGGTGCTTTATGAGCTGGGTGGTTTTCTCGCAGACGTTTCATGACCCAACTAGGTAATGTCATCAGTGCTAGAATGGAGAGGAATTTGCAGAGTGGAGGAGGAAGATTGAGGGATCCTTGGTGCTCTCTGCGCTGGGTGGTTTTCTCGCAGACGTTTCATGACCCAACTAGGTAATGTCATCAGTGCTATAAGGGAGGAGGGCGAAGGAGGGGAGGAAGAGGAGGAGGAAGAGGAGGAGGATTGAGGGATCCTTGGTGCTCTCTGCGCTGGGTGGTTTTCTCGCAGACGTTTCATGACCCAACTAGGTAATGTCATCAGTGCTATGAGGGAGGAGGGCGAAGGAGGGGAGGAAGAGGAGGAGGATTGAGGGGTCCTTGGTGCTCTCTGAGCTTGGTGGTTTTCTCGCAGACATTTCATGACCCAACTAGAAAGGAGAGGAGTTTGCGGAGTGGAGGAGGAAGATTGAGGGATCCTTGGTGCCCTCTGAGCTTGGTGGTTTTCTTGCAGACCTTTCACATCCCAACTAGGTAACATCATCAGGGCTTGACGGGAAAGGGGTTTGTAGAGTGGAGGAGGAAGAGGAGGGTGACAACTGTGGGGTCCTTGGTGCCCTCTGAGCTTGTTTTCTTGCAGACGTTTCACTACCCAACTAGGTAAGACCATCAATGCTAGAAGGGAGTGGGGCTGCTCTTCACCAAGAATACTCCCTGCCAGCAATAACAGGGCAAGCCACTAGTATATAATGGGGAAATTAATTGCCCACCCCTGTTCTAAGGTAGGTACAGCTTTCCCCTTCGTGCGTTATAAGGATGATGGTGCCCACTTCTGCACGGTGCGCATCGTCTCCCAAGAAACCACATTATTCATGTACAAAATACAGCAAATGAAATTCAGGAGCGCCCAACCTATGTTTAAGCACCCTGAGGCAGAAACCCAGATGGACGTTTCCGATTGTTCTAAAGGAAGTCAATAACAACAAGTCAGGTGTTGTAGTCAACAAGGCACCATAAAAACTTAAGCTTCATACAGCCCGAACCTGTTAAGCTGCATTTTCTCCAGCCCTGCTCAGGAACAGTCAACAAGAAGGAACACACCTGTTGTGTTTACAGGGCAGACCAATTCATCTGAGCTCCTCTACGACGACGCAAGCAAGATGCAGAAAGAGAGGAATTGCAAAAACAACCAGGACGGGGTGGCAAAGTAAGGACAATTCTGCAAGGCTTCTGCCCCCCCCCCTTTCGGACAAGTTGCTCAGACGCCGCAATTGCAGGTACTCCTTGACTTATATTCATTCACTTGGGCTATATCTGGCGTACAGGAAGTCCTCAAATTACAGCCACAGTTGAGCCCAAAATTGTTGTTGCTAAGCGAGGCAGTTGTTAAGTGAGACTTGCCCCATTTTACAACCTTTCTTGACACAGTGGTTAAGCGAATGATTGTGGTGGTTAAGTGAGTAACACGGTCGTTCAGTGGACCTGTGCTTCCCCCTGGACCTTACTTGTCAGGAGGTCGCAAGAGGGGATTCACATGACCCCGGGACACTGCGACCGTCATAAATACGAGTCAGTGGCCGAGCGTCTGGATTTTGATCACGTGACCCTGGGGATGCTGTGAGGGTCGTACCTGTGAAAAAGGGTCACAGGTTGCTTTTTTCAGTGCCGTTGCAACTTTGAACAGTCACTAAACAGACGGTTGTTAAGTCAAGGACTATAAAAGACTTTATAATCGGTATAATTTTAGGCCAAAGTAGTACAGGTAGTCCTTGACTTACAACCATTCATTCAGTGACCAAAGCTACAATGGCAGTGGGGGGGGGAAAAAGTGAATTACGACCCTTTTTCACACTTGCAATTGTTGCAGCGTCCCCAGGGTCACGTGATCAAAATTCAGATCTTTGGCATCCGGTTCATCTGTATGACGGCTACAGTGTCCTGGGATCAGGTGATAACTTTGGCAACCTCCTGACAAACGAAGTCAATGGGGAAGCCAGATTCACTTAAGAACCTTGTGACTAACTTAACTATGGCAAAAAAAGTCCTAAAATGTGGCAAAATCACTTAACAACTCTCACTTAGCAACCAAAATGTTGGGCTCAATTGTGGTCATAAGTTGAGGATTACCTGTAAACACCATTGCGACATTACTAAAACAAGGCAATAGTTGTCAGCTTTGCAGAACAGTCTCTCTCTCTTTCTCTCACACACACACAAGCACACAATGTAGAAACCAAATGTCCCCAGCCTACATGAGACCCAGACAGCACATATACTGTGATTAATCATTAATCATGCTTCCCAACTGCAACAGCTGGCTTCACAACAAATGCTAAACCTAAAATAAATCAGGCATGTTATGACTAGGAATCTCAGAACTGCTCCTTCTTATTTTTTTAATAAAAAGTAAAAAAAATAAAAAAATAAAGTCCATTACTGGGCAGACAAATTTCATTTACCACTTTAATAAAAGAGCCTTGGTGGAGCAGTGGGCTAATGCCTCCTTAAGTAACACCAGCTGCCTGCAATTAGTGCAGGTTCGCATCCCACCAGGCTCAAGGTTGACTCAGCCTTCCATCCTTCTGAGGTAGGTAAAATGAGGACCCAGATTGTTGGGGGCAATTATAAGCTGACTTTGTAATAATGCCGCTTGGGGGTGTGTGTGAAAGCCCTAATAAGCAGGCATATACATAGAATGAAGGCTACTGCTAAGCTTGTAAGCCGCCCTGAGTCTTCGGAGAAGGGCGGGATATAAATGGAATTAAAATAAAATAAATAAAAAATAAAATACAAGGGTTAGAAAATGAGCTACTGAAGAATTTACAGAGTTAAACCACAGTTGGTTAAATTAATCAACTCACCAAGCCAACTTCAAGCAAGCCAGAATCCATTTGATTTGGGCAGGCAATCAATTTAAATCATAATTTGAAAAAGAAAAGGGACATGGCTAGAATATTTGAAGGGCAGAGGAGAAGAAGAAGCACTGAAATTAGTATATCAGGAAGGCTTACTGACTACTGGGCAGACCAAACTGGCTTACGAGAAAGACCAAATGAAGAACAAAATGGAAGAATGGGAAGACAAAGTATTACAGGGCCTCTCCATTAAAAAATGGAGAGGAAAGCAGGTAACAAGACCTGCCAATAGCCTAAGAGCAGAAAAGTGAAAAAACAGACCGAGGGACTAATACTGGCTGCACAAGACCAAGTCTTGAGGACAAATGCATGCAAAGCCAGAATTGAGAAGACAGCAACCGACAGCAAGTGCCACCTCTGCAAAGAAGCTGAAGAAACAGTGGATCACCTACTAAGACGATCACCCAGACTGACTACAAGCAGCGGCATGACAAAGTAGCAACAATGGTGCATTGGAGGATCTGCAAGAAATATCATTTGCCAGCAAGCAAGAACTGGTGGGACCATAAAATAGAGAAAGTCATAGAAAATGGAAGAAGTTAAATTGCTTTGGGACCTTAGAATTCAAACAGGCAAGCACCTGCCACACAACACCCCGGACTTAACAATTGTTGAGAAGCAAGACCAAAAAGTCTGGATAGTGGATGCGGCAAGTGCCTGGAGACAGCAGAATAGAAGAGCAAGAACTGGAGAAGGCCATAAGATGCAAAGACTGCAAAGAGAAGTAGAACGATTGTGGCAAAAGGAAGCAAAGGTAATAAACTAGTCCTAGACACCTTGGCTGCAATCCCAAAACTGGAGCACCGCTACAGCACCATCAGCATGGACAAAATCCCCGCCAGCCAATTGCAAAAGGCAACTTGACTCAACAGTTTACATCAGACATGTCAAACACAAGGCCCGGCGGCCGGATGCGGCCCGCAAAATGGTTTCATGCGGCCCGCGAAGCCATCCTGGAAACAGGGAGGGAACGGCCCCCACTGCCTTGGCCCTGGCCCAGAGACCCTCCTCCTGCCAGAGACCCTCAGATCTGTCCCACTCCTGCCCAGGCCCCCATAGGCACCCTTGATGCCAACGATGTAGAGCTGGCCATGCCCACCCAGTAGGCCATACGCACTCTAGCCACGCCCACCCAGTAGGCCACGCCCACCCTGGCCATACCCACCCGGCCCCCTGAGGGAAACCGCAATGCTGATGCGGCCCTCAGTGAAATTGAGTTTGACACCCCTGGTTTACATCCTGCAACGACCCCTTTTAACATCACAAAACATCAGCATCTGCCTATCCAGGTCCTTGGGAAGGATTCAACACGTGGATAAAATTGCCAAATCCTGTTTGAACATCTGGTGGGCTGTGATGAGCCATAATTTACAATTAAAACAGGAGGAGGAAGGGAGCAAGATGCACAGAGGGAGAGAGGGGTCTTCTCTTAATCCAGTGGTCTTCAATCCTGGCAAGTATAAGGCTTGTGGACTTCAACTGTCAGAATTCCTCAGCCAGCCACGCTGGCTGGGGAATTCTGGGAGTCGAAGTCCACAAGTCTTAAAAGTTGCCAAGTTTGCAGATCCCTGTCTCATTCCTATAGCCACCTCCAGCCACCACTATAATCCGGAGTGATTTACAAATTCGCAGCTTCAGAATGTTACCATTTTTCCTCTCGCCCTTCTGCCTCCTTCACCTCGGAGGATTAACATCGGGCGTTAGGTTTCATACCATCCGACCCCCGGGGAGCGCGCACTTACCGTATTGCATTTTGTCCCGCACACCACTTGCCGGTGGTTCAACCACTGCGACGCAAAGACCTTATTAAGAGTTCCCAGGTGAAATTCTCTTTCCTTCAGCAAACCGGGCAGCTGCTGAGCTGCGTACGCGTGCAACAAGCGATGGTAGCTGGACTCGTTGGAAAGTCGCACCTCGCGCCCTTTCAGGTAACACACCAACGACCGCTTCACCGGCGGAAGCCTCTTCCTTTTGTGAACCGAGTGGTCCCAGCCGTACTGCGGGAAAAAGGACCGACAAGACATCTCTAAGCAGCGTTTCTCAACCTTGGCCATTTTAAAGGCACGTGGGCTTCCACCCTCACAATTCCGCAGCCAGCATGTTAATCCCATTTATATCCCGCCCTTCTCCGAAGACTCAGGGCGGCTTACAATTTAAAGCACAAATCAATGTGCTTAGCCATAGCCTTCATTCTATGTAAATGCCTGCTTATTAGGGCTTTCGCCCCCCCCCCCAGTGGCATTATTACAAAGTCAGCTTATTGCCCCCAACAATCTGGGTCCACGTCCACGTGTCTTAAAGTTGGCTGAGAAAAACTGCTCTATGGGGTTGAAGTTAGGACTGTTTGATTAGATCAGGGGTCTTCAAACTTGGCCCTTTTATGACTTGTGGACTTCAACTCCCAGAATTCCTCAGCCAGCATGGCTGGCTGAGGAATTCTGGGAGTTGAAGTCCACAAGTCATAAAAGGGCCAAGTTTGAAGACCCCTGGATTAGATCCAGAGGAAAGATCTGCTTTCTAGGCTCTATGGTACATTTGCCCCACAGGAACCCCCCCTCCCCCCGGAGATCCATTTGTCCCCTTAATGGACAATAAGCTTGAAAAATAAAAATCGGAACTCTGATGTTATAATGTGCTGACGGCAGCAAGAAGGATCGATGCACAAAAATGGAAAGATACAGTCAGTCCTCAGCTTACGACCACAATGGAGCCCCAAATTTGTGTTGCTAAGCGAGACGTTCGTTAGGTGAGCTGTACCCCATTTTACCACCTTTCTTGCCACAGTTGTTAAGTGAATCACTGCAGTCGTTAAGTTAGTCGCAGGGCTGTTAAGGGAACCTGGCTTCCCCATTGACTCTGCTCGTCAGAAGGACGCAAAAGGGGAATCACGTGATCTTGGGACACTGCTGCGACCGTCATAAATCTGAGTCAGTTGCCAAACCTCCGAATTTTGATCCCGTGACCATGGGGATGCTGCATCAGTCGAAAGTGTGAAAAATGGTCCTAAGCCACTTTTTCCAGTGATGTTATAACTTTGGGGGGGTCCCTAAATGAACGCTGGTAAGCTGATTCCCACAATGGCTGCAAAAACTGGTGGAGTAAGCAGAGATGGCTAAATCGACTGCTTTAATTTTTAAAAAAAGAGTATCACTTGACTTTGTTTTTACTTGGAAACCGCTTCTGGACTCTGTGCTTGAGGTGGAAAATTAAACTTGGGTTTTATCGATTGGAGAAGTTTGTTGTTATAGAAATGGTTTGTACATATTATAAGGCCAAAGTAAAAACTTAAAGAGTGAAAAGTCTATCCTTTTTTTTCTAGTTTTCTTGAATGGTTTTAACAGTTTGCCCAGAGCTACCTGTTGATCAGATCAGGTCAGAAATATAGATAGTCCTCCAGTTACGACCACAATTGAGCCCAATTTTTTCTCTTCCTAAGCAAGACAAGAGTTAACTGTATTTTGCCTCACCGCCCTGAGTCCTTCGGGAGAAGGGCGGTATACAAATGAAATTATTATATTATTATATTATATTATTTTTACGATCTTTCTTGCCACCGTTGTTAAGCAAATCACTGCAGCTGTCAAGAGTCATACGGTTGTGAAGTGAAACTGGCTTCCCCACTAACTTTGCTTCTCAAAAGGTCGCAAAAGGGGATCGCGTGACAGTGGGACACTACAACTGTCACATATATGCGTCAGTTGCCAAGTGTCCAAATTTTGATCACGTGACCCTGGGGATGCCGCAAGAGTCGTAAGGGTGAAAAATGGTCTTAAGTCACTTTTCTCAGGGCCGTTGCAACCCCAAATGGGCACTAAACAAACTGTTGTAAGTCGAGGACTACTTATAGATAGCAGAAAATAAATAAAAATATAACAGAACAAGCCAGTGCAGAAATTAACTGACTCTAAAACTATTATGTTTTATAACTAAAACTAATGTTTGCAAGCTGCTCAGTCTCTCTAGATGAGAAGAGCGGTATATACATCTAATTTATTATTTACTATTATTTAGTTATTATTAAATTTATTGGCCACCCATCTTACCCAAGGTAACTGTGGGCGATTTACAATATTAAAAAAAAGATAATTTTACAAAAACTAGGCACAATACAAACTAAATAATATCAAAAGATAAAATACTCAATTAACTCAGACAGAATTTTTTTTTTAAAAAAAAGAATAAAAATAAAACATGGAAGGGGCCAAGCCAAGATGGCTGGCTGTAGCTTAGATCAAGCCAAACTCTCCTGTGCTTCCTGCAACAGGGCTTTGGCTAAACCAGCATTGCTCAACCTTGGACAGCTTTCAGATGGAGTAGGGGACTCCAACTCCCAGAATTCCTCAGCCACCTTTGCTTACCAAGTCCATTTGTTTTAGGGCAGGGCTATCCAACCTTGACAACTTTTAAGTCTCATGGACTCCAACTCCCAGAATTCCTCAGCCACCTTTGCTTACCAAGTCCATTTTTTTTAGGGCAGGGCTATCCAACCTTGGCAACTTTTAAGTCTCATGGACTTCAACTCCCAGAATTCCTCACCCAGCCATGCTGGCCAGGGAATTCGGGGAATTGGAGTCCACCGAGGTTGAGCAATGCAGAGCTAAACCAGAGCTAAGCTATAATTAACTCAGGAGCTCATTAAATTAGCCCAACTCTTCTAGCCCCGCCTCCTCACCAAAAGAGGCGTTAACCCTTTCCTGCTACTCTGTTTGATTTGTTTGGTCCAGACCAGGGGTCTTCCAACTTGGCCCTTTTATGACTTGTGGACTTCAACTCCCAGAATTCCTCAGCCAGGCACGCTGGCTGAGGAATTCTGGGAGTTGAAGTCCACAAGTTACAAAAGGGCCAAGTTTGAATGAAGACCCCTGGTCCAGACTGTGGGGTTGTTAATTTAACTGGGTTTTAGATTTACTCTTGGGGCTTGAATTTAATCGTTTTAATTGTTTTTATTTTTTTTTTGTATTTCATGGTTTTTAAGTGCCCTGTAAACCGCCCTGAGTCCTACGGGAATAGGGCGGTATACAAATTCAATAAAATAAATAAATAAATAAATAAATAAATAAATACATACATACATACATACATACATACATACATACATACATACATACATACATACATACTCCCTCCAGGCACCCGGAATAGACAAGACCGGCATTCACACGACCACAGCCCTAACCCGGCGCCCCAGAGCGGTGCAAGAACTCCTTCCCCGTAAAAGGAGCCCCGCCGAGCCGGGCTCCAAGGGCCGCCCACCTTCCCCCGGGCCGGGGCGCTCGATCCCCGCCGCCGGCACGGTTCCCTCCGCCGCCAGCCGCCGCCGCCGCCGCCCCGAAGCATCGTCGCCTGGTCGGTTACGGGGCTCCGAACGCCGAACCCGCCCGCGGCGGACCCCGCGCCGCCGGCCCCCAACGGGGTCGCCGGGCGATGGGCGCTGTAGTCTCGGCTGGGATTCCCCTCTCCCGGTTGGGAGCGATGGGGAAGGGGTCCAGAAGGCCACCGCCCGCGGGAAGGATGGGAGCCGCAGTCCTGCGGCCCCCACCAACACGGTTAGGAAGAGGGGAGGGGCCGATGGGCGCTGTAGTCATCCCATTCACTTGAACGGGAGCGATGGAGTCTGTAGTCCGCGGAATCCCCCTCCCTGGTAGGAGTGAGGGGAACCACCCCAGAGCCAATCCCCCACCCCCCAGCAGCGAGCGATGGGAAAGGCTGGGAGCGATGGGCCAGGGGTTCGGAAGATCACCGCCCGCCGGGAGGATGGGAGCTGCAGCCCTGCGAGCGCAGACTCGGTTAGGAGGAGGAAGGGAATGATGGGGGCTGTAGTTGTTCCATCCCCTTGAATGGGAGCGATGGACGCTGTAGTCCCCTCTGGGAGCCGCAGGCAAGGGGTTCGGAAGACCATCGCCTGCGGGGGAGGATGGGAGCTGCAGCCCTGCGGACCCCCCCCCCCTCAACGCGGTTAGGAAGAGGGGAGGAAGTGATGGGGGCTGTAGTCATCCCCTTGAATGGGAACAATAGGCGCGGTAGTGCCGACTGGGATTTCCCCCTCCAGGCTGGGAGCGATGGGGAAGGGGTCTGGAAGACCAGCGCCCGCAGGGAGCAGTATTGCCACCCATCGCTGTTAGGGGGAGAGGAGGGAGCGATGGAGACTGTAGTCCCAGCCGGGAGTGGTGGGAAAGAGGCCGGTGGCCCCTCCCCGCGGGGTGCATGGAAGCTGTAGCTCCGAGACCCCCAGATGCGGTTAGAAGAGGGGAGGAGCGATGGGAGCCCTAGTCATCCCACCCCTTTGAATGGGAGCCATGGGCGCTGTAGTTCCGACTTGAATTTCCCCCTCCTCCCGGCTGGGAGCGATGGGGAAGGGGGTCTGCAAGACCACCGGCCGCGGGGAGCATGGGACGTGCACTCCTGCGACCCAGACACGCTTAGAAGAGGGGAGGGAGCGACGGGGGAATGTAGTCATCCCGTCGAATGGGAACGATGGGCAATGTAATCCCGGCTAGGTAGGATTGCCCTTCCGGCTGGGAGCGATGGCAACGACGGTTCAGTACCCCTCCCTTCCCGCGAATGTCCTTAGCAGAGCGAGGGGCCCAATGGACGCTGCAGTCATCCCATCCACTTGAACGGGAACGATGGAGTCTGTAGTCCGCGGAGGACTCCTCCCAGCTGGCAGCGAAGAGAGCTGCTACCCCGAAGCCATGGGAAAAGGTACCCCGGCGACAACACAACCCGCCGAGAAGCTCATGGGACCTGTAGTCCCGCGACCCTCGGAGCACAGAGCCGGGGCCGATGGAGCTGTAGTTCCGCAGAAGCCAAGCCCCGCAACCCACCTGCTCTCCGCCGGGCCCCGACGCGGGGGCGGCCGCTCTCCTCTTCCTGCTAACTGTCTTCCTGGCCATAACGGGCGGGGAACACTCGGGCGCGGCCCCGGCCCGGGCCCCGCATGAAGGGGGAGGGGAAGGACAGGGACGCCCGCCGCCGCCGCCGCCGCCGCCACCGACGGAGCATGGGAGGCCGCCGGTCTCCACCCGCCCGCGGTCGCTCCCGCGCCGTCGACCAGCCGGATGCGACTCACGACATTTCGCGCCCGCCCGCGGCGGGAGGGCAGCAGAGCAGGTCGACGGCGTCGCACTTTACGGCAGCCCGGCTGGGAGAGTCTGCGCAGGCGCCAAGCGGCCACGCTTCGGTTGCTCGGCAACGAATGCTGCTCTCCGGGCCCGAGTTGCTTCCGCCTCAGGGCTACAGTCCCGCACTGAGCAAGCGCGGGAGAGCGAGCTGGGTTCGACCGCGGAGTCGTCTCTGATTGGTCAAAGCGCGCGTTGGGGGGGGGACGCGCCATTGTTTTGTTATGGCGCCTCCTATGCTCGTCAGGCGGTATCCAACGGCGGAGGCCCAGTCAGGATTTGCTGAAGTTCAATGATTAGCAACAGCGGTTGTTAGACTTGTATACCGCTTCACAGTGCTTTACAGCCCTCTCTAACCTGTTTACAATCATATTGTCCCCAACTGAGTCCTCATGAAGAAACACATTACTCATTAATTAATTAACCATTAACACACACTCTAATTAAGAAACACCAAGCGAGGAAAGCCATGGCAAATCTAGACAGCACACTAAAAAGCAGAGACATCACCCTGTCAACAAAAGTGCGTATAGTCAAGGCTATGGTCTTCCCAGTTGCAATGTATGGCTGTGAAAGCTGGACCATAAGAAAGGCTGAGCGCCAAAGAATTGAGGCCTTTGAACTATGGTGCTGGAGAAGACTCCTGCGAGTCCCTTGGACTGCAAGGCGATCAAACCGGTCAGTCCTAGAGGAGATCAACCCTGACTGCTCTTTAGAAGGCCAGATCCTGAAGCTAAAACTCAAATACTTTGGCCACCTAATGAGAAGGAAGGACTCACTGGAGAAGAGCCTAATGCTGGGAAAGATTGAGGGCAATAGAAGAAGGGGACGACAGAGAATGAGGTGGCTGGATGGAGTCACTGAAGCAGTAGGCATGAGCTTAAATGGACTCCAGAAGATGGTAGAGGACAGGAAGGCCTGGAGGAACATTGTCCATAGGGTCGCGATGGGTCGGACACGACTTCGCAACTAACAACAACAACAACAAGCGAGTTGCATATTTGTTACTGCAGTTATAAGCATCTCAAATCACTCGTGAAGCGTTCATTGGTCCCAGCCAAAGACCCTGCAAAGCTTTGCCATATCAATTTATTATCTTCCACTCCTCTCCCTATAGATCTTACAGCTGAATTCCCATGTTTTAAAACAGGATACATTTATGGTTTCTGGAAAAACTCCCAAGTGGACCACATTATATGGATTAGCAGGCAGACTCCATGCAGCCAACCTTAAGAGTGGCATCTCTCTTCCCTTCCTGATTAAGAAATGGGGGTTCTTGCAAACCTCTCCCCACTTCTGCACCTATGGGATAGATCCAAAGATTGGAAAGCACTGATCTGCTTCATCCTTTTTCTTTAAATTGTTTTAGGGGAAAAGTTGTGTTGCAGGATGTTCAGCTAAAGGAGGAAAAATCTTCAATTTGTCCTCATGCGCTAAGTCAGTCAGGCAGACCCTTAATATCAAGTACAGGTAGCTAGTCCTCGACTTACAACCACAATTGAACCCAAACTACTTTGCTAAGCAAAGTAGTTGAGTTTTGCCCCATTAAAATTACTATTGTAATTTCAGTCACTAAATGAATGGTTGTAAGTCAGGGACTACATGTGTGTTCTTTACATACAAATTCTGATCATGTGACCAAGGGGATGCTGCAATGCTCTGAAAAATGGTCAAAAGTCACTTTTTACAGTGCCATTGCAACTTTTAGCAGTCACTAAGTGAACTTTGCAAGTTCTAACCTTTGTTAGAAATGTGCAGACAAGCCCATGTAATCAGGAAC